>NC_084735.1:84929617-85302117 GCF_033978785.1 Entelurus aequoreus
ATCAATCAATGCTAGCTATAGTGAACAACGGCGTCAGTTGCTAGCTACAGCGATTAGCCCTGCTAGCTGCTAGCTGGCGATTAACAGCTCAAGCTGCTAGCTATAGTGAATATAGGCGTTAGTTGCTAGCTACAGTGATTAGCACGGCTAGCTGCTAGCTGGTGATTAACAGCTCAAGCTGCTAGCTATAGTGAACAACGGCGTCAGTTGCTAGCTACAGCAGTTAGCACGGCTAGCTGCTAGCTGGCGATTAACATCTCAAGCTGCTTGATTAACGTGTTAAACTTACCGACTTAAACAAGTTGAAAAACGTATTTGGGTGTTACCATTTAGTGGTCAATGGTACGGAATATGTACTGTACTGTGCAATCTACGATAAAAGTCTCAATCAATCAATCAATCAATCAATGCTAGCTATAGTGAACAACGGCGTCAGTTGCTAGCTACAGCGATTAGCCCTGCTAGCTGCTAGCTGGCGATTAACAGCTCAAGCTGCTAGCTATAGTGAATATAGGCGTTAGTTGCTAGCTACAGTGATTAGCACGGCTAGCTGCTAGCTGGTGATTAACAGCTCAAGCTGCTAGCTATAGTGAACAACGGCGTCAGTTGCTAGCTACAGCAGTTAGCACGGCTAGCTGCTAGCTGGCGATTAACATCTCAAGCTGCTTGATTAACGTGTTAAACTTACCGACTTAAACAAGTTGAAAAACGTATTTGGGTGTTACCATTTAGTGGTCAATGGTACGGAATATGTACTGTACTGTGCAATCTACGATAAAAGTCTCAATCAATCAATCAATCAATCAATCAATGCTAGCTATAGTGAACAACGGCGTCAGTTGCTAGCTACTAGCTGCTAGCTGGCGATTAACAGCTCAAGCCGCTAGCTATAGTGAATGTAGGCGTTAGTTGCTAGCTACAGCAATTAGCGCCGCTAGCTGCTAGCTACTAACAGAGTTTTACCGCTGTTTGTAATTAATACCATCAAGCGTTACATCCGTATTACGTTCCATAGCCAGAATTGATATGTAATATTAGCGAATATAGAATATGGCGAGCGCTCATTGGTCACTTTATTAGGTACACAACACGTACAAAGATAACAATGTTGATAACAAATGAGCAAACATGTTTATTGTTGTGTACCGTTTCTAATATTTTGACGGCCTTATCAGCACACGACAGCAGTGAACGTAAGGGACAAAGTGGGCCGGGGAACATCTCTCGGCTTATCTGCTCACAATTGCACAAAAACACTTTTTATCAGGCAGAAAGATGGAGTGGAGTTTGACCAATTCGCCTCGTCGACGAAAGTCTGACTCACTCGCTATCATGCCGCCATGCTAACACGCCGCCATGCTGACTCTTTGTAAGGCGACCGAACGTCCCCTAACCTTTTTACAACTGAACCAATGAAATATCAAATAAACAATATTAAATATTAAAGGTTGTATGTGATGTTTTTTGTAAAGGTGAACAGTAATGGCCGCCGTACCAGCCCACGTTCCTCCATGGTGACGACCTTTCGCCCCGCTGTAAAGCAGCGGGACTTCCCACGATGCACCTCTCACCACTTCCGCTTCACGCCGACCGGACTTATCTTCCCCTTCTGACTCATCGACGGCATCATCTCGTTGTTCGTCTAATGTGTGTTTGGAACACGTGAAGGTGAGAAGAATGCAAAGTCCAACAGCTGATAGAGAAGCCACTAACTTATCACACTTTTGTTTCACCTCGCCGACCCTCAAGCTGTGCAAAACATTAGCATTAGCATTATTAGTAGGAATTATTGACAGTATTTGATGAAAAAATGAATTAATTGCTGGTGAGCATTCATGGCTGCTTGTCACGTGACAGTCAGTCATGTGACCACACCAGGATATGGCCTCTTCAAACTGTCAGGTAAGCTAGTTTATTTCCAAAAGCTTAATTTTGACCATTAAAGCTCATTTTAAATCCATGTCGCAACTTTTATGCTTTAATAGGGTGTCAGATATTACAATTCAACTGTTGTAAGTATGTTTCTATAATTAATTTATTTTTATTTTTAAACAAGCTAGGAAACTATCCCCAAAATGGCAGCGTGTCAGGTAAGCTAGCTCATTTCCAAAAGCTTATTTTTTACCATTAAAACTAATTTGAAATCCATGTAAACATGTCAATGCATTAATACGGTGTCAAATATTACAATTCAACTGTTCTAACTATGTTTATTTAATGAATTTATTTTTTTAAAAAAGCTAGGAAACTATCCCCAAAATGGCAGTGTGTCAGGTAAGCTAGCTCATTTCCAAAAGCTTATTATTCCATTAAAGCTCATTTTAAAACCATGTAACTATTTTCATACTTTAACAGGGTGTCAAATGTTACAATTCAACAGTTTTAACTATATTCCTAAATGAATTGTTAAAAAAAACAACCTACAAAAATATTCCCAAAATGGCAGTGGTGTCAGGTAAGATAGCTCATTTGCAAAAGCTTTATTTTTTACCATTATCACTTATTTTACATCTATGTAATAATTGTAATGCTTTAATAGGGTGTCAAATATGACAATTTAACTGTTCTGTGTTTCTTTAATTAATTAATCTTTTTTTTTTTTAAAACAAGCTAGGAAAAGATCCCCAAAATGGCAGCTTGTCAGGTAAACTAGCTCATTTCCTAAAATGTTTTCTTTTTTCTTCCATTAAAGCTAATTTTAAAATCCATTTACAATTGCCGTGCTTTATATGGTGTCATATGTTACAATTCAACTGATTTTATTAAATGTCTTTAATCAACTTATATACAACAAAATATAAACATATATATCAGTCTGTTAACCTTAAATTTTCTTATGGAAAATAATGATGTGACAAATTTTTCACAATAATGATAATACGCTGCTCAATAAATGTCCCTGTTTTCATTCATATGTTCTTTGGTTTAATTTAAAGTACTTTTATGTTACTAAAGCAAAGAAAAAATGTCAAGTGCTCAACTGTTCCAACTATATTTTTTAATACATGGATAGAAAACAATCTAGGAAAATATCCTATCCCCAAAATAGCTCATTTCCACAAGCTTATTTTGACCATTAAAGCTAATTTTAAAGCCATTTAACGATGTCCACGTTTTACTAGGGTGTCGTATAACAATTCAACTGTTTTTACGATTTGTTTTTAACTTAACGTATTTACAACTAGCTAGCAAAATATATCTATTGGGCTTTTAGCCTTAAAATTCCTATGGTAAACAATATGCTGCTCGATAAATGTCACTGTTTTCAATTAATAAATGTTCTTTGGTTTAATTCAAAGTACTTTTAAAGCAAAAAAATAGGGTCGAGTTGAGTTCTTTTGAAATTTTCCATGAACAAAGAAGGACAACATTTACAGGAATTAGTAGTATTTTGCCCCCAAAAAACCCAGAGAAAACATTACAAATGTATTTTACATTTATGTAATCCACTTGGTTTGTGGTACATGTAATGCATAATATGTTGTGTTTGATATTTGTTTGCATGTATTCAAATGTCAGATTTGTTCTTCATGGTGGATGAATGTGCTTAAATCCCTCTTAATTCTTAATTAATCCACTTTTGCTCTTAAAAGCTGAGCCCTTGTGAATTAAGTAATGGACGTGAAACTAATAAAAAAAAGGATTTATTTGTTAGCAACAATGAAAAATGTCGTGTGTATCTTTCCAAAAGTACACACAGTGAGCCACAATGAGGGTGTACAATATATCAGGACTGTACCCTGTGCTGCTCTGGGCCTCTGCATCATGCCGTCGTCACGGCGACAACCATGCCTCCATCCCAGCGGACCGGTCTCCATAGCAACGAATGTTTGGGAACGAAATGAGCGAAGCACAAACATCAACTCCTTTTACAAATGTGAGATAACGGTTCAAAAGTGCCATATAAGTCAAAGCCATGGTAGACAGTTGACAAAAACAACAAAATAAGTAGTTAGGCCTTATTTTTTAGGTCAGTTTGAGCTTTTTAAGCAGTGAATTGCATTATAATACTCTGCTTCCCTCTAGCGGTACAACACGGTATCGTAGCTCCACTCTCATGCTAGTACCGTACACCATAGACATCTTATAAGGATACGCAGCATCGAGCGCTACTGCCTACTGCCGCTGACGAGACGCGGGGCCGCCATCTTGGAGTGGTGATCCGCTCCACTCAGGGCAATTCATTTGGCAGGAGCAATGAACTGTCAGCGCATTTAATTCATCTTACCTCACTGAATACCACTGATTTTCACGCGGTTTTGTGTCATACGTGTAGCTATGATAAAGGACACATGTTTTGGCGTGTTTTATTATCCATAGTTTGCTTAACAGTAATAGAATATTCTTATATGCTATAAGTGACTAGATGTCAGAGATCAAAACTGGGAATATAATCCCAAAGAAGGGGGAAAAACGGTCAGCTATTTTTAAGTTGAAGAAACAATATGATTAGGTTATATATACATGTATATATCCTACATAAACAATGCATGAATACATTAGATATCTATATATCTTAGGGACCTATAGACTGTATCTCTGTTGCTGTAGCAGCAGAGAGTTTATTCTGTCTTGACACTTTTTGTATTGATATTTTGTATTACATTCTTCCCTTAAATGATCATGTTTACAGTGATTGTTTTATATGTATTTTTTATGTATGTCGCTTTGGATAAAAGCGTCTGCCAAATACTTAAACATAAACACATATAAACACCTGAAAGTCTTTATATCAGCTAAAACCACCAATCTGTTTCACTGGATTCAGAATAAAACCAAATTCTGTTTTACCCAACAATGTTAGTATCTGGACTGTGGTCCTAACTTTTACCCCTGTTGGCTTTTACAATCTTTATCTTCATCATTTATTTCAACTTTACGTTATTCAAGTATGACATTTGTAAATGTAATTAATTTCATTGACAAGCAATTATATTATGGTCATCAGTGTTGGGAGATTACTGTAACGCCGTTAGTTTTGGCGGTAACTAGTAATCTAACGTGTTATTTTTTATATTCAGTAACTCAGTTACTGTTACTACATGATGCGTTACTGCGTTATTTTACGTTATTTTTTATGTAGTATCGGCTAGAAACAGAAGATCTGAGTGTGTTTTATTGGAGCGCTGCAGTGTCGTCCTTCTGAATGTTCTTGTGTCACAAGCCGGAGGTGCGCTCTGTGTGTGTCTGGGTGTGGGGAGGGGAAGGGGGGGCGTGTCTGTGTTTACTAACAACGGAGCTGCAGTCGAGTGTCTTAACATGGAGATATTCTCACTTCTTTTCTTTTGTCGAGCACAAAGAAAAGAACATTTGCCCAAAACAACAATTCAAATCTGCCTGGTTAGGCTTTGAGGTGAAGCCAGGTTTACAGCTACCGGTATATTGTTATTATGCTGTTTGTTACTTATGTATGTTATGTTGCAGCTATTTAAAATAGTTTTGTCAATTTGTTCTGGCCTGAAATAAATTGGCCCTTTGAAACATATCTTTGTCTTTGTGTGTTGTATGTAGACCACATTGCTTAGCAGAGTTCAGTGATGCAAATGCATGTCAAGTTGATCAACATATTGTATTATTCTCAAGTGCAATAACAGTACTGAAATGAAGGCTAAAAGGGCATTAATGGGAGCTTTAAAAAAAAAAAAAAAAAAAAAAGAGTTATTAAATAGTTACTTTTCACAGTAACGCATTACTTTTTGGTGTAAGTAACTGAGTTAGTAACTGAGTTACTTTTGAAATAAAGTAACTAGTAACTGTAACTAGTTACTGGTTTTCAGTAACCAACCCAACACTGATGGTCACACTCTTGTTTGCTAAAGGCTACGATCTTTGCTCCTTCTCAACTCTGTGCTAATATTCTTTTCACAAAATACAACCAATAGTACGTCAATGTTAAATCTTACTTGTGAAAAGTAATCCCCCGATTCCTATTTTCAACAGTCTGCTCATTTGAGCAGGAAAACGCTGAACGCTAGCATCTTTGTTTTCTACCTGTCAACTGTCAGTTTAGGCTGCTCGCCGGCTCCTCATCACCACTTCAAGATGGCGGCCGAATTTCTCGCGTCACAGCAGCTAATGCTGCGTCTACTTATAAGATGTCTATGCCGTACACTATTCAAAATAAATACGTAAAATGATCATTACAATACAGGAATGTAGGGTTGTGAAACGGATACGAAAAAGAACATTAAAACATGTTGCATAAATTGTCAAAGAACGCCTCGCGCGTTACGCCCTAGCGTGACGTCATCACGCTAGTTGTTGCCCCGCCCCCCCAAGGCTGCCAGTCTCTCTCTCTCTCTCCTGTCATTGCGGCGACCTGGGAAGCTCTCATGCCGTATTCATTCCGTCCTGTAGCGGAACCAACGGTACCATGACTGCCCTGTGTCGCCTCGTCCAAAGAACGGTTCTGAGCGGCCGCACGTCGTGTTGTGTACTAGCCGGACAGAGGAGCTTGTGCGCGGCCAGCACGTCCAGGTACGACTGCTTAGCGAGCTAACTAGCTAGCTACCTACTTAGCTAATCTAGCCGGCTCGCTGCTAACACCCAATTCTTACTGGTTTGTGTACAAACTGCTATCAAATGGACATAGTTCATTATTGACATCACGTCAGAGATGATTTATTAGGCACTTGACAAGTTTTGACCGCTTACGTAAGTGACACGATTGATCCATATGTTGGCATGACCGTTGAGTTAGCTCGCTAATGTGTGTTGTTTCCACGTCGCTTGACGATGACGTCAGCTGGTAAGATGGCTGTGTCATTATGTGTGGGACAGACTTACTAGATACACCTGGAATGCTGTGTTGACTATAAGACTGGTTTTAGAATGTCAGTGGCCTTGTGGTTAGAGTGTCCGCCCTGAGATCGGTAGGTCGTGAGTTCAAACCCCGGCCGAGTCACACCAAAGACTATAAAAATGGGACCCATTACCTCCCTGCTCGGCACTCAGCATCAAGGGTTGAAAATGGTTAAATCACCAAAATGATTCCCGAGCTGCTCACTGCTCCCCTCACCTCCCAGGGGGTGGAACAAGGGGATGGGTCAAATGCAGAGGGTAATTTCACCACACCCAGTGTTTGTGTGACTATCAGTGGTACTTTAACTTACTGCAGTAGGTCAGGCTCGGCAAGGGCTTGTGTTTTGGAACCGGGAGGTTCTGGTTGGAGTCCCACAATGTTTTGTAGCAATATCTCTAGAACAGTGGTTCTTAACCTTGTTGGAGGTACCGAACCCCACCAGTTTCATGTGCGCATTCACCGAACCCGAACCGTAATCATAAAATGATTTATTATATTAAAGAAATACTAATGAAGATATATTTTACAAACAGAAAGTTGCAGGAATGTACACATGATCCCATGTTTACATCTCATTGTGCAACATGTGAACTAAATGCGATATCTGAAAGAGGTACACATTATTTCCAAAGCAGGACCCCCACCCAGACATATAATACTAGCACACAGCTCATGAAAAACAATATGTTTATAGTCATTGTAAGTGGGCCAAAACACTTATATTAGAAAATAATCTCATGGAAATGACTGCTGTCATTTGATTATAATAATAAAACATTGAACTTGTTATTTAGTCAGGTTTGGGACAGGTGTGCTGCAGGTCTGACGTCGCTCACATGTGCTCCACATGAATGCTCAAGGAGTTTTTGCGTTTGCGCACACATATGGAAAATTGGAGGGAACATTGTTTAGAGGTATCCATAATACGCAGACAGGGAGAAGTTTTTGTTTACACGATGAGTCGGGCGTGTCTTGACCTCCGCGGCGGAGGCTCTGCCGAACCCCTGAGGCCGACTCACCACTCGATCGAACCCAGGTTAAGAACCCCTGCTCTAGAAGTAGACTACAGTGTTTCCCACACATTCATTTATTTGTGGCGGCCCGCCACGAAAGAATTACGTCCGCCACAAATTTAAAAAAAAGTTTTTTATTTATTTATTTATTTATTTATTTGTCCTGTCCAGCTTCTCAGGCAAATCATATAGTTGATGTAGATGCCCATATAGGCTGTTCAGATTTACTTTACAAAAGAGAAGTGTAAGATACTTCTCGTTGCCTTATTTGTATTTGACCACTACTGTTTTCTGTTTATTTGTTACTGACTGTGGCAGGACACCTCTGCCTCTGTTTCACTTTATGTTGCTGGTAAATAATATGGTTGTAGTAGTATTCAATTATTTAGTATGCACTAATTAAAGGGGCAGAGCTTTAAGAGACATTTTAGCTTTTATATTTTATAAGATATATTTTTTGTAAGAACCACAATTAATAAATATATTTCAGTGAATAACTTATTGTTCAAATCTGTATATAAATATGTACATAAAGTGTTGTAATTATATTGTAAAATGGATAGATGGATGGATGGATGGATGGACGTTTAAAACAAAACTGTTATTATTAATTAGTAAGTGTAAATTTTTTGAGCCTTTTTAGTGAAAATCATATCATTGTAGTAAATTATTCAAATTACTCGATGATGTCATGGTGACCACGCCCACGGCCACGCCCTTAGCCACCCCCCACTGCCACAGGTATCTTGGCAGTTTATGGGAAACACTGGACTAGCACATACTTGCCAACCCTCCCAATTTTCCCGGGAGACTCCCGAATTTCAGTGCCCCTCCCGAAAATCTCCTGGGGCAACCTTTCTACCGAATTTTTCCCGAACAGTATTGGGGGGCGTGCCTTAAAGGCACTGCCTTTAGCGTCCTCTACAACCTGTCGTCATGTCCGCTACGTCCGCTTTTCCTCCATACAAACAGCGTGCCGGCACAGCCACATAATATATGCGGCTTTTACACACACATAAGTGAATGCAAAGCATACTTGGTCAACAGCCATACAGGTCACGCTGAGGGTGGCCGTATAAACAACTTTAACACTGTTACAAATATGCGCCACACTGTGAACCCACACCAAACAAGAATGACAAACACATTTCCGGAGAGCGTCCGCACCGTAACACAACATAAACACAACAGAACAAATACCCAGAACCCCTTGCAGCACTAACTCTTCCGGGACGCTACAATATACAAACCCGCCCCCATTTCCCGAATTCGGAGGTCTCAAGGTTTGCAAGTATGGACTAGCATGTGATCTATACCGTTGGCATTGCCACCTTTTCCCGGACAGAAGGACGGCGTGGGTGCTTCAGTCTGTCCATACCTGAATTAATTCTCTCTCTCTCCTGCTGGCGCAACCAGGCGGCCATTTCTTACAGCCTGTCATCTCAGTACTTTGAGTTCATAGTACTGAAGTTGACTTTAAGGCATGTTTATGTCCCTTACACCTGTCCTTTAGGACCCAACTAACCGTTGACATGAACTTAAACATGTACGTCCACTCACCGGGATGTGGCAGTCATTCTGCATAACAAAGACAGATTTACCATGCGTTTTTTTTGTTTGATCAAATCTGTTCCACATGTGATGTCAAACGTAAAGTCCATACTTTATTACTTGTCCACCACGATGGACCACTGTTTACCCAAACTGGCTGGCTGCTAGCTCCAGAGGAATGTGATCTTTCACCATACGGGGAAAACATGTTGTTTCTTAGACTAGCAGATACTACACATGCTTTTCTGATGATGAGCAAACGCATTGTCAATCACCTGGTGCAGTGTTGTCGTGACAAAGAGAACATCAAACTGCTATCTTGTGTTGGTTCAGCCCAGTCAACCTGACATATGACGTCTTTGACGGGAAGGGGGACAGCACGCCGCTGGTCTTCCTGCACGGCTTGTTTGGCAGCAAATCCAACTTCCACTCCATCGCCAAGTCGTTGGTTCAGCGCACAGGCCGGAAGGTAAGATAGACACGACGCTGGCGTTTTGTCTCTGTCCGCTCCAAGTGTCCTCATTGCCGTTTGTCCAGTTAGGTGCTGACCGTTGATGCCCGTAACCACGGCAACAGTCCCCACAGCTCAGCGTTGACCTACGAAGCTATGAGCGACGACTTGAAGCATCTTCTCTCCCAGCTGCGCATCGATAAGTGCGTCCTGATCGGACACAGCATGGGCGGGAAGACGGCCATGACCACCGCCCTGACGCAGGTCAGCCTGGTGCGCCGCGTGGCCCTTACCCGCCTGTCGTGCTCTCTGACTTCCTGTTTGTGCCGGCAGCCATCTGTGGTGGAGAGGCTGGTGGTGGTGGACATCAGTCCGTCTCAGAGCAACACCAGGACCAACTTCCACTCATACATCCGCGCCATGCAGGACATGAAGATCTCCACGGACCTCCCGCGCTCCACCGCCAGACGCATGGCGGAGGACCAGCTGCGCCGCACGGTCAAGGTCAGAGCCGGACCGCCTCAGTCGTCACAAAGCATGACCTCTGACCCCAACGGTACTTTCAACATGTCCGCAGGAGCACTCGGTGCGTCAGTTCCTGCTGACTAACCTGGTGGAGCACAACGGTCACTACGCCTGGAGGGTCAACCTGGACGCCATCTCGGCTCATCTTGATGACATCATGAGCTTCCCCAACTTTGACAACGCCTACAGCGGCCCCACGCTGTTTTTGGGTGGAGCCAGTTCTGCTTACATCAGGTATCCTCGCCTATACCGGGGGCAACGAGGCTGTGCTATATTGCTTTATTTAATAATAATAATAATCAGTATACTTATAAACATATTTGAAACAGCAAGCTTCAGCTAAAAGAGTGTTGCCAACTCCTCAGCCTGGAAAGTAGCTATAGGCTGTCCTAAAAGTTGCTTGATGACGTCATAACATGTGCATAATTTATTGCATTGGACGCTGGAGGAGAGATACGAAAGTGAGTTAAAAAATGATAAGTATGATTAGAACTGCAACTTGACTTTCTTCTTTCGATTCTTAGTTGTTGTTTTTTAAAGTCAATTTTGTTCTGCATATTCTGCAATGTTAGGGTATCAAATTTCATCAAAAGAATGAAGGATTGTGACACTCACTAACGAACCATATGTAATGACTGGCTCATTAACATGAACGATGGAATTGGGACGTTGCAGTGATTTATATTAGTTTGTCACGACCGTGAAGAAATGTTTACATTTACATCTCGCTCTGTAAGCCATAGCGGGAAAAAGTGGCAGCATTTCATTTGCGGTCTGGAGGAATGTGGGTCTCCTCTCTCCACAGAGAGCCACACAGACGAGGTGAGCAAGTGACTGAGGTTGTGTACAGTAGACCATTCAAATTCAGTGATTTATTTAGGTGTGACAGTAAAGAAACATTTAATTCCAGTCCCAACTTTCGGCTAGGAACTTGACAATTCCGACTTACCAGTACAAATTGAACACACCAAAAAAGTCCAAACGGGCAGATGATTCCCACTCTGCAGCAACACCAGCTGACTGGCAGCAACAGTCGTTGAAGAAAGTAACTTCTGCGTGCTTTCACATCAGAGTCTCCAAGACACAAAAAAGTCTCCATTAAAGGCCTACTGAAAGCCACTACAGTCTGATAGTTTATATATCAATGATGAAATCTTAACATTGCAACACATGCCAATACGGCCGGGTTAACTTTTAAAGTGCCATTTTAAATTTCCCGCTAAACTTCCGGTTGGAAACGTCTATGTATGATGCGTATGCGCGTGACGTCACGACGACAACGGAAGTATTCGTACCCAACGTGTCACCATACAAACTGCTCTGTTTTCATCGGACAATTCCACAGTATTCTGGACATCTGTGTTGGTGAATCTTTTGCAATTTGTTTAATGAACAATGGAGATTGCAAAGAAGAAAGTTGTAGGTGGGATCGGTGTATTAGCGGCTGGCTGTAGCAACACAACAAGGAGTACTTACTTGGATAGCAGACGCCTAGCCGATGCTAGCCGCCAACCGCACGGATGATCGGGTGAAGTCCTTCGTCGCGCCGTCGATCGCTGGAACGCAGGTGAGCACGGGTGTTGATGAGCAGATGAGGGCTGGCTGGCGTAAGTGGAGCGCTAATGTTTTTGTCATAGCTCTGTGAGGTCCGGTTGCTAAGTTAGCTTCAGCGTCGTTAGCAACATCATTGTTAAGCTTTGCCAGGCTGATAATTATTAACCGTGTAGTTACATGTCCATGGTTTAATAGTATTGTTGATCTTCTGTCTATCCTTCCAGTCAGGGATTTATTTATTTTGTTTCTATCTGCATTGGAGCCAGATGCTATCACGTTAGCTCAGTAGCTAAAGAGCTTCGCTGATGTATTGTCGTGGAGATAAAAGTCACTGTGAATGTCCATTTCGCGTTCTCGACTCTCATTTTCAAGAGGATATAGTATCCGAGGTGGTTTAAAATACAAATCCGTGATCCACAATAGAAAAAGGAGAGTGTGTGGAATCAAATGAGACTTTGTACCTAAGTTACGGTCAGAGCGAAAAAAGATACACCCTGCACTGCCTCTCTAGTTCTTCACTCTAACGTTCCTCATCCACGAATCTTTCATCCTCGCTCAAATTAATGGGGTAATCGTCGCTTTCTCGGTCCGAATCTCTCTCGCTCCATTGTAAACAACGGGGAATTGTGAGGAATCCTACCTCCTGTGACGTCACGCTACTTCCGGTATAGGCAAGGCTTTTTTTTATCAGCGACCTAAAGTTGCGAACTTTATCGTCGTTGTTCTATACTAAATCCTTTCAGCAAAAATATGGCAATATCACGAAATGATCAAGTATGACACAGAATGGATCTGCTATCCCCGTTTAAATAAAACAATTTCATTTCAGTAGGCCTTTAACACTGTTGCTAGATTTGTCTCTAATCGCTGTTTTTAAAAAAAAAGGTCACCAAGAGGATTGGAAAGTCGGCACATTTAACGACAAAGTTGCCAATTTGGCAACACTAACCACAAGGACTTGAAATAAAACACTAAAGAGTCTAAGGTAAGTCATTAATAAATACATAAAATTATGATTTCCACCACTAACTATCTAGCTTGAAGCTAACTTCAGCCACTTGGTGAAAGTATTATCCTTGGATAAGAAGACAGTTTGGTTATAAAATTTGGCGTACATTTGGGATAATAATCGAGATCGGATGATATGAAAAAATTAATCATGATCATTACCCCCAATAATCAAATGGAATCGGATTGTGGTGCCCAAAGAATCAGACTTCCCCTACGATATAGACCTTCCTGATGTGCGCCGATAAGAACGTTAGTCACTGCGATACCAACAATTTACCTCAGTTGTATCTAAAGTTCTGTTATGAAGCAAAATTGGCCGCCGCTCATCATGATCACATAATGTGTAACAATCAATTTTCCGGGTTAGGCCTTAACCCAAATGTGATCAATTTTCATTCATATATGATAACGTGATTTTATTTTATTTATTATTAATCACATGCGTTAATGCTTTATTGTAGACATCCCTTAATATACTTACTGTATATCTGTTTTGTATTTTCTTCTGTCAATATTTGAAAATTATGAATCGATTTAGAATCAGGACGAAAAAGAATTGTGACCTTTTTTTTTGTGCACCCATGAAAATAATGTTGTAGTGCTCAAGAGTGTGTGAACAACATCTTAACTTCCTGATGTCTCACGCATGTTGTCTCCGGTTGCAGCTCTGACGATTACCCCGAAATCCAGAGGCTGTTCCCGAGCGCGGACATCCAGTACATTCCGGACGCCAGCCACTGGATCCATGCGGACAAACCTCTGGACTTCATCAGCTCCATCAGCTCCTTCCTTCAGTCCTAGCCGTCCTCCACTGGAGGAACCTCCGGGACCGCCCGACGAGGCGCAGGAACGCCAGGTGAGAACTCGCGTAGTTTGATGAAGTAGCCGGCAGCTGCTTCCGTTAGTGACGAAGTGTTCTGACCCGGTCCTCGTTTCAGTGGACCACAATGCTGACTGATGGACAATGACAAGACCACGATTGAAGTCTTTAGTCATGCCTGGATGTGTGTGTGCGTGCGGTCGGAGCGTAAATGTTTGGCTTTCCTTCCTTAAAGTCTCGTTAGTTGTTCCACTATTCTGTAACATGCAGCATTACCTAGTGCACACTACTAAGTTCAGAGGGAAACCTGGGGGCCATTTTTGTTGCACAGTTCTTTTTGTTTTTTTAAATTGTAAAAATATAATGGACTATTTATAGATATTACCCTAATTTCTCATTTATAACAAAAATCTAAGGTGTAAATGTTAGTCTGAGCATATTTATTGAACTACATTGGCTTGCTTTTAGGATGAACAGGACTTTTTTAAGCCAGTACAGATCACTTATTTTGTTGATGTAGGTGTAGTTTGTGCACATTATTTTTTGCGGCTGGCTTCTTTAGCAGTAGGTGTCTTTCTTCAAGCTCTTAAGACACCACCGTAGCAATGCTGGCCTTTACAAATGCTGGATGTGTTGAAGGGTGACAGTCCCCCCCACCCCCCTTCTCGGAAAGTTTGTAGAACATTTGGTGCAAATAGCATGAAAAATGTCTTCCTCTGAAACCGAGACGTATTCCCACGATCAATGTTTGTTTACAATGTGCTCAGGGGGAGAAAAGTAGCGCCAAATTTGCTCACCCTAAGTAAGGGTAATCTCTCATCAGAGCATATTTATAAAGTTATGTCTGATAGTTATCATGCACCAAATTGCATCAACCCGAAACCTTTGATTCGATGGAAAACGTCTGGACAGTCCTGATATGGTGTGCACTACGTAGTGCGCATTACTGGAGTATGTTACTTCCTTCCTTAGTAGTCAAAGGTCTAGTATGTAATTAAGTTCCTGCTACATTACTACCCTATCTTAAACTTGTCTTTCTGTGTTCTGGTGTGTTTTTAATGTTTATGACCAATATATGCTGCATATATAACTTATCCGTCTAGTATTTAAACGTGTTTCCGTGGAGATAAAGAGTGGAGTATAAACAAAACGCAGGGTGTTGTCAACTAACGTGCCTCTCTTGGTCTTTAAAACGATGTTGCTATTCACGGTTGGCAGCTGGCTTGCCTCTGCCGACATCAGCCACAAGGGGGCGTACTCTGCAGGATGCATGCTCGTGTCGCCACCCGACCACAACTTGATAAGAATTGTTTATTATAATGAATGTGTATGTATAGTGAACGTGTCAAAGATTGTTTTCTAACGGGGTGACGGGTCTGTAAATCGTCAGGCTCGTTTATTCAAAGCAAATCTTTATGTAAGCACGCAGGTCAAATGGGGAAATGTAAACAATCATTTGTTCCATGTCTAGAATATTGTTCATGTGATGCTCATCCCTCTAATAAAATCAAAGTGTTAACTTTAGTTTCAAAGCGTTGTGCAGGCTTGGATTCCTCAGCGTTCTCGTGTGGGTTATCAAAAAGAACCGTCACCAGGGCCACTCTCAGTCAAGAGAGACCACCTGGAACCCGTCGTTCACTCTCTGCTCGCTCGCGGGACTCACAGCCTCCTGCTGCCGCCCGCCATTGCCCCTCTTCCACTTGTCCCTCCAGGACGGCGCAGCAGGGGGCGACATCGGCGTCAGAGGAGGCCGGCCGAAGAAGGCTTGGGTCGGACTGTGAGTGGGCGAGGCGGGTGACACAGGTGTGGCCGGCGCGCTGGCGGCGGCACGTGCGGCCGCCACGGGGAAGTTGGTGGGGCGCTGGAGGGGCGGCTTGTTCCTCCTCAAGAGGCCAGTGCGGGAGTTCTTCTTCTGGTTCTGCTCCACTTGGTGCTGCAGAACCAGCTGCTGGTTGAGCATCAGCTGGACGTCCTCCTGAAGACAATTGAGATCAGCCACGCCCGTCCTGAGCGAGTGTGCTTCCTCAGGCGTGTCTTTAAATTTGGCGGGCGTGTCCCCGGCTCACCTTCCAAGCCTCCACTTCCAATGACAGCTCCAGACGCTTCTGCGCGGCCTCCAGCAGCTGGTTGTTCAGCAGCATCATTTCCGTCTTGCTGCGCAGAATCTCCCCCTCCATCGCCTTCTTTCTGCGCGCACAACACAAACAATAAAACGAAAAAAGACTTCCCAGCTTCCCCTTCGTCAGTCACATGAGCAGCCTCACTTTTCTATGGCCTCGTCTCGATCCCGCAGCGCCTGGTGCAGCAGGGCGCCGTCATCCGAGCCACTTCCTCCTCTGGACTTCATGTCCTGCAGGCACAAAAGGGCTGAGTCACCGAACGAGCGTCAGACGTGGCGTGACTTTTTTGGAAAAATGTCACTCCCGTCAGCAGGAACTGGTCCGCCCACATCGCCCGAGCACAACATTCCCACATATTATGTAAGTAAAGATCACATCTCCCGTTCTCACTGTATCTCCTATACCAGGGGTCGGCAACCTTTACCACTCAAAGAGCCATTTTGACCAGTTTCACAAATTAAAGAAAACAATGGGAGCCACAAAACTCTTTTGAAATTTAAAATGAAATAACACTGCATACAAAGTTTTTTTTGCTTTGTGCTATGTATAAACCAGGGGTCTCAGACACGCGCCAAGTTTTATATGAGTGGCGCTTGACAGCGTCATACTTGCCAACCCTCCCGATTTTTCCGGGGGACTCCCGAATTTCAGGGCAACTATTCTCTCGAATGTCTGCTGATTTTCACCCAAACAACAATAATGAGGGCGTGCCGTGATGGCACAGCATTCATTTAACGCCCTCTACAACCTGTACAAACAGCGTGCCAGCCCAGGAACATGTTGTATGCAGCTTCTGCTTGCACACGTAAGTGACAGCAAGGCTTACTTGGTCAACAGCCATACAGGTTACACTGACGGTGACCGTATAAAACAACTTTAACACACTTACTAATATGCGCCACACTGTGAACCCACACTAAACAAGAATGTCTAACACATTTCGGGAGAATATCTGCACCGTAACACAACAGAACAAATACCCAGAATCCCATGCAGCCCTAACTATTCCTGGCTACATTATACACCCCCGCTACCTCAACCGACGCACGGGGGGGGGGTTTAATAAATGATAAATGGGTTATACTTGTTTAGCGCTTTTCTACCTTCAAGGTACTCAAAGCGCTTTGACAGTATTTCCACATTCACCCATTCACACACACATTCACACACCGATGGAGGGAGCTGCCATGCAAGGCGCTACCAGCACCCATCAGGAGCACGGGTGAAGTGTCTTGCCCAAGGACACAACGGACGTGACTAGGATGGTAGAAGGTAGGGATTGAACCCCAGTAACCAGCAACCCTCCGATTGCTGGCACGGCCACTCTACCACCTTCGCTACGCCGTCCCACGGTTTGGTGGTAGCGGGGGGTGTATAATGTAGCCAGGAAGAGTTAGGGCTGCATGGGATTCTGGGTATTTGTTCTGTTGTGTTACGGTGCAGATGTTCTCCCGAAATGTGTTTGTCATTCTTGTTTGGTGTGGGTTCATAGTGTGGCGCATGTTTGTAACAGTGTTAAAGTTGTTTTATACGTTCACCGTCAGTGTAACCTGTATGGCTGTTGACCAAGTATGCCTTGCTGTCACTTACATGTGCAAGCAGAAGCTGCATACAACATGTGGCTGGGCTGGCACGCTGTTTGTACAGGTTGTAGAGGGCGTTAAATGCTGTGCCATCATGGCACGCCCTTTATTATTGTTGTTAGGGTGAAAATCTGAGAATATTTGCCCCGGGAGATTTCTGGGAGAGGCACTGAAATCCGGAAGTCTCCCGGGAAAATCGGGAGGGTCGACAAGTATGCAGCTGAGCCGCATCAGAGTGGTCAAAGAGCCGCGGGTTGCCGACCCCTGTCCTGTACAGTACAGTGCTTCTCAAACTTTTTCCACCAAGTATGGTACCCCCATATTGACCAACATTAAAATACAGTAGCATAGTAGGCCGGAATATTCATTTTTTACAAGTATACTTACCGTTTTTTTCGGACTATAAGTTGCAGTTTTTTTCATAGTTTGGCCGGGGGTGCGACTTATACTCAGGAGCGACTTATGTGTGAAATGATTAACACATTAGCGTAAAATATCAAATATTATTCAGCTCATTCACGTAAGAGACTAGACGTATAAGATTTCATGGGATTTAGCGATTAGGAGTGACAGATTGTTTGGTAAACGTATAGCATGTTCTATATGTTATAGTTATTTGAATGACTCTTACCATAATATGTTACGTTAACATACCAGGCACCTTCTCAGTTGGTTATTTATGCCTCATATAACGTACACTTATTCAGCCTGTTGTTCACTATTCTTTATTTTAAATTGCCTTTCAGATGTCTATTCTTGGTGTTGGGTTTTATCAAATAAATGTCCCAAAAAAATGCGACTTATACTCCAGTGCGACTCATATATGTTTTTTTCCTTCTTTATTATGCATTTTCGGCCGGAGCAACTTATAGTCCGAAAAATACGGTAATACTTTCGGCTACTGTAACATTACACATAGTGTGCTTGAATATTTAAGTGATTCTTTGGTGTACCACGGTTTGAGAATCACTGCAGTAGTATAAAAAGTACACAACTACATATGTAAATGAAAGCACAACAAAACATGTAGTAATACTTTAAGACAAAAGTGTAGAAAAGTTCAAACAATTGTGTAAAAAATAAATTAAAAAAAACACATGCAAACAATGCAACTAAAAACAGGTTAGTTTGAAGTGACACTAGAAAAGAACCACAGTCTTAGATTTGGGAGTGACTTAAATACTGTGTTCCAATAACTGCCGTAACTTGGCAACTTTAACTTTGCTTGATTATTCCGTACAGTCATTAAATGAGTCAATCCCTAACTTTTGTTCACAACTAGCTCTTAAAAGTCAGTTTCAAGTTACACATTTACTTTGTCTCTTTTAAACTCTTGACACTTGTTGTTGTACTTGAGTGATTGTATCCGGCCCAGTGGTTCTTAACCTTGTTGGAAGGTACCGAACCCCACCTGTTTCATACGCACATTCACCGAACCCTTCTTTAGTGAAAAATAAAATGTTTATTTTTTTCAAATTCAAGAAAAAGTCATATGCTTTTTTACTGGTGCACAAAATGAACCGTGCATGAACATCACCTTGTTCAAAGAACAAAACCAACACAGTGCATGAACTCATTACAAATTACCGGTACACACATTACCATGAATTGATTAACGTGGACCCCGACTTAAACAAGTTGAAAAACGTATTCGGGTGTTACCATTTAGTGGTCAATTGTACGGAATATGTACTGTGTAAACTGTACTGTTTCATATAATGTATTCTCTTCCTTTGCAATCTGCTAGTAAAAGTTTAAATCGATCAATCAAACAACCTGCAAATCAGATGGAAAATTAGGGGGAACATTGTTGGGTCCACAATACGCTGATAGGGAGAAGTTTTTATTTACACGATAAGTCGGATGTGTCTTTACCTCCGTGGCGGAGGCTCCGCCGAACCCCTGAGGCCGACTCACCGAACCCAGGTTAAGAACCACTGATCTAGCCACAGGAAGACATGGGGCCGTACTTATCAAGCTTCTTAGAATTACTCCTAAGAAGTCTGCTAAGAGTTGACTTAAGAGTAAATAAATTCTTCGCTGAAAGCTGCACTTAAAAGTTAGTTATCAAGCGTCTTACTCACACTTTCAGCGAAGTGTAGGACTGAATCTTAAGTGTCACACTCAGAGCTGAATTACGACATTACTATGTGCCGTAAACGCAATTTTAGGTGACGTCATTTCTGTGTCCATAGAAATGACCAATCACGGAAGGGAATCCGTTGTCTAAGAATAAAGAAATATCTTGGAAATATTTAAGTGGACAATGGGAGTGTATATTTTGACAATAAACTACAAAATAATACAAAACAAACTAGTCCCCGCCGGCACTCACGCTACCGCTCCCTCTCTTCTCTCGCCCACACACTCACTGACGTCACTCACCTCACGGCCACACACATACGCTACTGTCATAACATTTTCTTTCCAATTCATTAATTAGGCAACTAATTTGAAACTGGTGTGGGTGGCTCTATATATACTAGCCCACTGCAGCCACATGCAGAAATCAACATGGAATCGAAAAGTATTAAATCTGTGACAAAAATAATACCCGCTCTGTCAAAACGATACCGTTTGATCAGCTGCTCGTCATCAAACAAATCCAGGACATCCTTCCACTCCCTGAACGTTGGCGCACGTCTCTCTCGCCTCAGTGCCATCCCCTGCTGGCAACTCCTAACCACTTAAGACACCTCTGAAGGTCTCTTAAATATCGTGGAGAGTAGGAGTGATTCTTAGACTTAAGAACGTTGATAAAAAGCTTTTATTCTTAAGTTTGAAAGTAGGACTAAATTTCGCAAATTCTCAGGACTTAAGTGTAAAATGGCACTCTAAGAAGCTTGATAAGTACGGCCCATGGTCTTTTCTACATATGTCCAAAGTCAGGCTCTAACTATTTGCTGTGTTATTTGTAAACACAAAAATCTGAGCTGTAAGCAATTTTACCTGATGTTTCAGTGTTTTAGTAGGGCTTCTCAATATAACTAATATGATATACAGGGCCACAACCATGAATCTATTCATTCCACTAGAAAAATATCCTGTTGCTTGGATTAATCCTGGAATTTTAAAAAAGGCGCTAAATAAATCCAACAGATTAATTTGAGTAGATAAGTCGTGCGTAAACTGCAGGTGGGTAAAATGCTGCATTAAGACAAGGGTCACCAACCTTTTTGAAACCAAGAGCTACTTCTTGGGTACTGATTAATGCGAAGGGCTACCAGTTTGATACACACTTAAATAAATTTCCAGAAATAGCCAATTTGCTCAATTTACCTTTAACTATATGTTATTATTAATAATTAATGATATTTACACTTAATTGAACGGTTTAAAAGAGGAAAAAACATGAAAAAAATTACATTTAAATTTTGAAACATAGTTTATCTTCAATTTCGACTCTTTAAAATTCAAAATTCAACTGAAAAAAAGAAGAGAAAAACTAGCTAATTCGAATCTTTTTGAAAAAATTAAAAAAAGAATTTATGGAACATCATTAGTAATTTTTCCTGATTGAGATAAATTTTAGAATTTTGATGACATGTTTTAAATAAGTTAAAATCCAATCTGCACTTTGTTAGAATATATAACAAATTGGACCAAGCTATATTTCTAACAAAGACAAATCATTATTTCTTCTAGATTTTCCAGAACAAAATTTTTCAAAGAAATTCAAAAGACTTTGAAATAAGATTTAAATTTGATTCTACAGATTTTCTACATTTGCCAGACTAATTTTTTTGAATTGTAATCATAATAAGTTTGAAGAAATATTTCAAAAATATTCTTCGTCGAAAAAACAGAAGCTAAAATTAAGAATTAAATTAAAATGTATTTATTATTCTTTACAATAAAAAAAAAAATTACTTGAACATTGATTTAAATTGTCAGGAAAGAAGAGGAAGGAATTTAAAAGGTAAAAAGGTTTATGTGTTTAAAAATCCTAAAATCATTTTTAAGGTTATATTTTTTCTCTAAAATTGTCTTTCTGAAAGTTATAAGAAGCAAAGTAAAAAAATTAATGAATTTATTTAAACAAGTGAAGACCAAGTCTTTAAAATATTTTCTTGGATTTTCAAATTCTATTTGAGTTTTGTCTCTCTTAGAATTAAAAATGTCGGGCAAAGCTAGACCAGCTTGCTAGTAAATAAATAAAACTTTAAAAATAGAGGCAGCTCACTGGTAAGTGCTGCTATTTGAGCTGTTTTTAGAACGGGCCAGCGGGCTACTCATCTGGTCCTTACGGGCTACCTGGTGCCCGCGGGCACCGCGTTGGTGACCCCTGCATTACGATTAGCATGTGGATGTCGCTCAATCGACGGACAAATGTCCAAATATTTATTTAGATGTCTGTTAGAGTAACACAGACGGTTCTAAAATGCTGATCTGGTGCGGACACACACAAAGAAGGGAGGAGAACACATGCTAACCGCAGCGCTAAAGAGTGAAAGAAGAACAGAACAAATGCCTTGTACACTTCTACAGCAGTCTTACTGTACTTTACTTAACCGCGTTACATGAGAGCTTAACCGGCGAAGAAGAGGAGAGCAAGTAGATTAATAAGTCAGGAAAGAGAAAAATATCCACACAGTATGGAAACACATGTGTCAGCCATAGACATGAATGAGTAGATAGATGACACACGTCTTAGCTTTATGGGGACTGGAGCCAAAGCATCTGGACATTTAGGGGGTTTAAAAGGCAGTCATTTTAAATGAAGGATACCAAGTATGGACGTTTATTTATTTGATCGCTTACCATCTAACCGTGAATTGATTAACGTGGACCCCGACTTAAACAAGTTGAAAAACTTATTCAGGTGTTACCATTTAGTGGTCAATTGTACGGAATATGTACTGAACTGTGCAATCTACTAATACAAGTTTCAATCAATCAATGAAAAACCAGGCAGCTATATTTCTCACGTATCTCTAGTCTTACACAACTAAATGTCTTTTAGGGATGTCAAATAAATAGATTTTCGAATGAATCTCGATTTTTATATCCAACGATTCTTAATTTTAAATTTTTCATCTGTCCCTTTTCAGGCTCGAAGGCAAATCCTATTGTTGACGTGAATGCACAGATTTATTTAGGAGAAACGAGAAGTGTGGGACACTTCCCGCCTTATTTGTATGTGACTTTATTAAATGTTTGGGTAGAATTGTATTCAACAAAAGCAGTTTTCTTTATAGAAACATAGAAATTGATCAGAGCTGTTTATTTTATGGACGAATGTAGTTATCATGGAAGTGGCACACAATGTTATTAAAAAAAAGGATTGATTCGGAACCGAGAATCGATTCTGAAACGAATGGTTACCCCTAAGAATCGGATCGAGCCCAAAGAATCACAGCCCTAATGTCTATGCTGTGCGCACTCACATCCAAAAACCGGAAATAAAGTAGGATCCCTTTATACACACAATCAATAATTATAATACAGTTACAATATATAAACATACAATATAATGATATATAAATTAAAGATTTATAAATAAATCGTAGCCCCTAAATCGTAATGGAGATTAGGTGCCCAAAGATTCCACCTCTAGTGCGTACTACTAATGCCTGGTTCACACCAACGGCGCTTGCCGCGCTTTAAAGCGGCGAGCAAAGCGCCGTCATTTTTGTCAATTTTTCCACGAATATCCCGATCTCCGAAGTAATGTTATGCTCTGATACGCTCTGATACGAATTAGTTGCCGCTTTGTTACGTTCCTCACGATTTGATCCCGCTTTGATACGCTTTAAATCACGCTTTGATACGTTTTATTACGCTTTATTGAACTTTATTACGCTTTGATGCTTTAAATCAGGCTCTGACACGATTATCAAGCTCTGTTGTGCATTGTTACAACAAAAATAAGAAAAAAATGTGAAAAACTCAGTATACTAAGTTTCCCCCACATTTTTTTAGATTTATCTATTTATTTGATTTCTCTTTTTGTTTTATTATATACAGGATAAAACACATAATGTAATAAAAAAGAGAAATATGATAAACAAATAAGTAAAAAAAATGTGAAAAACTCAGTACACTAAGTTTTCCCCACATTTTTTTAGATTTATCTATTTATTTGATTTCTCTTTTTGTTTTATTATATACAGGATAAAACACAATGTAATAAAAAAGAGAAATATGATAAACAAATAAGTAAAAAAAAAATTTGAAAAACTCAGTATACTGTTTTCCACGCATTTTTAATATTCATTTATTTTTTCAATTTCTCTTTTTTTTTCGTTATGTTTATTATTTATTATGTTTTATATCTTCATTTATTTTATGTCTTTGTCATCTTAATAAATATATATCTTTCATTTCTTATGCTAGTTGACAATAATAAAAGGCATTTCTTTTATTTTTTATATTCATGTATTTTATCAATTTGTCTTTTTAATATAATAATAAAAGGCATTTCTTTCAAACGTAACATATTCTCTTAAGCGCTTTGAGTACCTTGAAGGTAGAAAAGCGCTATACAAGTATAACCCATTTATCATTTATTTATTTATTATTAACATTTTCATACAGAAAAATGATAGACAGTAATGTCAAAGTGCAACATCAAGCAGCAGAAGTACACAAACAATGATCATCGTATAAAAAAAAGGCAATGATGCAAAAGAGAATGGATTTGTAATCCTGTGTTGGTTTTACATCAAGTTTCAATGTCACTAGTCAATATCACAGTCACTTCCTATTGCGCTTTGAACCAAGATCTGTTAAGCTTTCCTACGCTTTGAGTCAAGCTTTGCTGAGCTTTGTCAGGCTTTGTCACGCTCTCGGCGCTTTATTCCATTCTTGACAGAGCGCAGAATTTTTTTAAACCGTTTAAAAAATTTTGCCGAACTTGCCGCATGTCCCGCTTCACTACAAGCCTTCCCACGATCCATTAGGACCCTCACGCTTTAATCAGGCTTTGTTACGCTTTAACGCGCCGTCAAAGCGCCGTTGGTGTGAACCTAGCATAAGTGCTATTATATTTTCCCCCCATGTATGCAAAGGAATGAAACCTCCAAAACCCACATTTCGGGTCTTGGCAGCACCCAAAACTAGAGATGTACGATAATATCGGTCTGCCGATATTATCTGCCGATATATGCGTTAAAATGTAATATCTGAAATTATCGGTATCGTTTTTTTTATTATCGGTATCGTTTTTTTTGTGGGTTTTTTTTTAATTTATTTTTTTATTAAATCAACATAAAAAACACAAGATACACTTACAATTAGTGCACCAACCCCAAAAACCTCCCTCCCCCATTTACACTCATTCACACAAAAGGGTTGTTTCTTTCTGTTATTAATATTCTGGTTCCTACATTATATATCAATATATATCAATACAGTCTGCAAGGGATACAGTCCGTAAGCACACATGATTGTGCGTGCTGCTGCTCCACTAATAGTACTAACCTTTAACAGTTAATTTTACTCATTTTCATTCATTACTAGTTTCTATGTAACTGTTTTTATATTGTTTTACTTTCTTTTTTATTCAAGAAAATGTTTTTAATTTATTTATCTTATTTTACTAATTTTTAAAAAAAGTACCTTATCTTCACCATACCTGGTTGTCCAAATTAGGCATAATAATGTGTTAATTCCACGACTGCATATATCGGTTGATATCGGTATCGGTTGATATCGGTAATTAAAGAGTTGGACAATATCGGATATCGGCAAAAAGCCATTATCGGACATCCCTACCCAAAACGATAGGAAACACCAGGCTATTGTAGAGGAAAAAATGATATCAAATCAAACAAATCATGCTGATGTAGAAAAGATAAAAGTGTTTGATGGTTGGACAAAGGAACATCCACGTGATTCTACAGAAAGTGTGAAAATGCGAGCGGAATTTGCACAGCTTACTAGCATATTAGCCGCGCAACCACCAGACAGATTATATTATATATCAGGGGTCACCAATGCGGTGCCCGCGGGCACCAGGTAGCCCGTAAGGACCAGATGAGTAGCCCGCTGGCCTGTTCTAAAAATAGCTCAAATAGCAGCACTTACCAGTGAGCTGCCTCTATTTTTTAAATGTTATTTATTTACTAGCAAGCTGGTCTCGCTTTGCCCGACATTTTTAATTCTAAGAGAGACAAAACTCAAATAGAATTTGAAAATCTAAGAAAATATTTTAAAGACTTGGTCTTCACTTGTTTAAATAAATTCATTAATGTTTTATTTTGCTTCTTATAACTTTCAAAAAGACAATTTTAGAGAAAAAATACAACCTTAAAAATGATTTTAGGATTTTTAAACACATATACCTTTTTAACTTTTAAATTCCTTCCTCTTCTTTCCTGACAATTTAAATCAATGTTCAAGTAAGTTTATTGTTTTTATTGTGAAGAATAATAAATACATTTTAATTTAATTCTTCATTTTAGCTTCTGTTTTTTCAACAAAGAATATTTGTGAAATATTTCTTCAAACTTATTATGATTAAAATTCAAAACAATTATTCTGGCAAATCTAGAAAATTTGTAGAATCAAATTTAAATCTTATTTCAAAGTCTTTTGAATTTCTTTTAAAATTTTTGTTCTGGAAAATCTAGAAGAAATAATGATTTGTCTTTGTTAGAAATATAGCTTGGTCCAATTTGTTATATATTCTAACAAAGTGTAGATTGGATTTTAACCATTTTAAAACATGTCATCAAAATTCTAAAATTAATCTTAATCAGGAAAAATTACTAATGATGTTCCATAAATTCTTTTTTTAATTTTTTCAAAAAAGATTCGAATTAGCTAGTTTTTCTCTTCTTTTTTTCAGTTGAATTTTGAATTTTAAAGAGTCAAAATTGAAGATAAACTATGTTTCAAAATTAATTGTCATTTTTTTCGTGTTTTCTCCTCTTTTAAACTGATTAATTAAGTGTAAATATCATTAATTATTAATAATAACCGAGTTAAAGGTAAATTGAGCAAATTGGCTATTTCTGGCAATTTATTTAAGTGTGTATCAAACTGGTAGCCCTTCGCATTAATCACTACCCAAGAAGTAGCTCTTGCTTTCAAAAAGGTTGATGACCCCTGTTATATATGTATCATATTATTATTATTACTTGAAACCATCTCTATTATTAAGGATGATGAACATTTGCAATTTTTGTTTTATTTAAATTAGTTTTTATTTGTATGTAGCAATACAATTCAAAAATGCTAATGTTTCCTTTTTAAAACATTTAATTTGAGTTTTTTTTAAATATACACTACCCGTTTAGATATATTTTTTTTTACAAAATTGTACTTAATTTGCTTTATTTACAAGGACGTGAATCTTACAAGTTATGATTCGATTCCCATTCTTCGGGCGATAAGGAGATAAAAGTTACCTTTTGCGTTCCAGTCATGGCTAGTTTTCTGGCAACGTCCTTTAGTTGAGTGAGTGCAGAGTTCAGGCGGTTCCCTCCGTGGGGGGTCTCGACTGGGAGGGACTGAGGGTCTGTCATCAGCTTCAGGAGCTTCAGGATGGACAGAACCTCCTCTGTCACCTGTTGATGTTTTCAAACGTCATTACAGTGCAGAGGAACGCTGCTTAGCACACAAGTTTATTTTCATCAATGGGAATTGTAAAACTTTTTTTTTTTTTTTTTTTTTAAATACAAAAATTTGAATCAAGTTTTTTTTTGCCATGTACTGACACCGAAACCGAAAATAGTTTTTTGGAAAAAGATACCTGTGGCGGTGGGGGCGTGGCTATGGTCATGGGCGTGGTCACCATGACATCATCGAGTAATTTGCATAATTTACTACAATGATATGATTTTCTCTAAAAAGGCTCAATAAAATGTATACTTACTAGGGATGTCCGATAATGGCTTTTTGTCGATATCCGATATTCCGATATTGTCCAACTCTTTAATTACCGATACCGATATCAACCGATACCGATATATACAGTCGTGGAATTAACACATTATTATGTCTAATTTGGACAACCAGGTATGGTGAAGATAAGGTGCTTTAAAAAAAAAAATTATAAAATAAAATAAGATAAATAAATTAAAAACATTTTCTTAAATAAAAAAGAAAGTAAAACAATATAAAAACAGTTACATAGAAACTAGTAATTAATGAAAATGAGTAACATTAACTGTTAAAGGTTAGTACTATTAGTGGAGCAGCAGCACGCACAATCATGTGTGCTTACGGACTGTATCCCTTGCAGACTGTATTGATATATATTGATATATAATGTAGGAACCAGAATATTAATAACAGAAAGAAACAACCCTTTTGTGTGAATGAGGAGGGAGGTTTTTTGGGTTGGTGCATTAATTGTAAGTGCATCTTGTGTTTTTTATGTTGATTTAATTAAAAAAAAAAAAAAAACGATACGATAATAAAAAAAACGATACCGATAATTTCCGATATCCCTAATACTTACTAATGAATAATAACAGTTTTGTTTTAAACGTCCATCCATCCATCCATTTTACAATATAATTACAACACTTTATGTACATATTTATATACAGATTTGAACAATAAGTTATTCACTGAAATATATTTATTAATTGTGGTTCTTACAAAAAATATATCTTATAAAATATAAAAGCTAAAATGTCTCTTAAAGCTCAGCCCCTTTAATTAGTGCATACTAAATAATTGAACTTTAGCCTACTACTACAACCATATTATTTACCAGCAACATAAAGTGAAACAGAGGCAGAGGTGTCCTGCCACAGTCAGTAACAAATAAACAGAAAACAGTAGTGGTCAAATACAAATAAGGCAACAAGAGAAGTATCCTACACTTCTCTTTGGTAAAGTAAATCTGAACAGCCGATATGGGCATCTACATCAACTATATGATTTGCCTGAGAAGCTGGACAGGACAAAAAAATATATATATATATATTTTATTTATTTATTTATTTATTTATTTAAATTTGTGGCGGACGTAATTGTTTCGTGGCGGGCCGTCACAAATAAATGAATGTGTGGGAAACACTGTAAACATAAATCAATCCATGATACAAGAACACAATGTTTTTTTCCCCCGCTGTCTTGTCTTTAAATAACAACTTCCGCTTTCGAAGTCAGAGTATGATGAAACCGTTTTTTTTGTTTCTGATGACTGGAGATTTTTATTTTTGTTCTATTAGATATAACATACAATTGTGATCTGGTTGCTGTGCTTTGACACTGAAAATGGGTCAGTGTATGTTTTGGTCATTATATATTCTTTTCATGAATGCAAATTGAAAAATAAAAAAAAACGCCTAGTTTATTTACGTCTTATTCTAAGAAAAAAAAGAATATTGAAGAAAAAAACATTTTACTTTTTTGGTGTCAAAAAGCAACAACATCTAACAAACAAATACCTACTCAACTGAAACAGGAAAAACAGACCAAAATGAATATTTCGTATTCCGACACAGAAAGTTTTTGTTTTGTTTTTCAAAGTAAAAGCGGGGCTACTGTGGCAGTGTAGGGCTTTAGAGCCCTACACAGAAATGATTCTAGACAACGAGGACTGACATCCACAGAAATCTCTACGCACACACTGCAAAAACTGAAATCTAAGTAAGATGAAATATCTCAAATAAGGGTGATATTTGCTTATTTTCTGTCTGATAAGATAATTCTTCTCACTAAGCAGATTTTATGTTAGTGTTTTACTTGTTTTAAGGGTTTTGGTCCTAAATGATCTCAGTAAGATATTACAGCTTGTTGGCTGAGATTTGATGAGCTATATTGAGTAAAACATGCTTGAAACTAGAATATCAACTGTTGCAAAGCTGTGTCATCAACACTCACAAGTATAAAACTTTTTTAAAGTAATAATGTATTACTTCAAGCATGAAAAAAAAATCATGTCAAGATAATGGCACTAGCATTTACTTCATTTAAGAATATTTTTCAACATATTGAGCAAAAAGGTCTCGTTTTTTTTCTACCAAGAAAAGTGCACTTGTCATTAGTGAGAATATACTTATTTTAAGGTATTTTGGGGTTCATAGAGGTTAGCTAATTTTACTTGTTTTGATAAGTCTTGACAAGCTGAATTTTCTTGTTCTATTGGCAGATAATTTTGCTTAGTTCAAGTAAAATACCCCTAATATTTTTTTCTTGTTTTTGAACACACTTTTTGCAGTATCACTCAACAGTGGAGACAAAAAAGGATTCGATCACATAGGCTAGTCCATGGTCCTGTCTTTAAAATTGCTTCCGGTTTTGGTCTATATTTTAGTTTTTGGAGAAATGCGCAAAGATATTTCTGTAGATGTCAGTCTTTGTTTGCCATGTCTAAAATAATTCCTGTGTAGGGCTCCAAAAAACATTTTCGACAGTGTCACAGGCACACGTTTTGTAATTATTCCCACTTTTACTTTCAAAGCATCCATTTTGGTCTGTTTTTTCCTTTCTGTTCAGTAGGGATTCAAAATTTTGTTGGATGAAATATTAAATGAAAATAAAAAGGTTTTTTTAGACAGTTATTGCTTTTCGACACCAAATTGGAAATGGAAATCAAATAAACCAATCTTTTTGTTTTTCATTTTCCAGTGATGTAAAGAAAATCCAATACCAAAACATACGTTCACCTAAAAAACACTGTTCCAGTTTTATTGTTTGTATTTCTAAACAAAATTCTAAATTACAAATGTGATTTTCTTTTCCAGTTTTCATTCATGAAAGGAGAATTAAATGATTAAAACACATTTTCCTTTCATGAATGGGAATTGAAAAACGACTTGTTTATTCAAATTTCACTTAAAACAAAAAGGAATAGAAAAATGAAATGTTTTTCTTTTTTAGTGTCAAAAACCATCAAAAACTGTTGGAATTGAATGTTGTATTACATAAAACAAACATTTAAATCCCTATTAAACAGGAATGGAAAAACGTACCAAAGCGGATGTTTTTTCATATTATGACACCAGATTTTTTTTTTCCCCAAGTAAAAGCGGGAATACTACGCTATGCAGAACTTATTTTAGACCTGGCTCAATGACTGACATCTACAAATATCTCTACGCACAAAAGATAATTTGATCACGCACTGTACAACACTATAGGAAAGTATTTTTTCTTACAGGCCAGTCCGCGGTTCTGTCTTTAAAATCACTACTTCCGGTTTGTGTGTCCTAATATGAAAATACATCCATTTTTGTCTGTTTTTCAGTTTCTGTTGACATGTGCGTAGAGATTTCTGTAGATGTCAGTCCTTGTGTCGCAGGCACACGGGTAACGTAGTAATTATCCCCGCTTTTACTTTGAAAATACAACTTCCGGTGTCTGCAAATAAAAAAACATCCGTTTTAATTTGTTTTTTCCATTTCTATTCACAGGGGATTAACATTTTTGTTGAATGAAATCTAAAATGAACATCACCCCGTTTTCCAGATGTAGTTTTATTGCTCTTCGACACCAACAAGAAGAAAGCTTGGTTTATTTGCTCTTCTGCATTTTAAAAATGACATTCAAATAAACTAATGGTGTTTTTTGTTTTTTTTCCTTTGACCTAAGCACTCACTGACCCAAAAATGTTTGTGTACTTCAAAAACCGAATTAATAAACATATCTGTTTTGTTTGTGCTTGTTTCAAATGACAAGAGCAAATAAACAAAAGTTACACAGGTTAGACTAGCAGGGGTCGGGAACCTTTTTGGCTGAGAGAGCCATGAAAGCCAAATATTTTAAAATGTATTTCTGTGAGAGCCATATAATATTTTTTAACACTGAATACAACTAAATGTGTGCATTTTTAAGTAAGACCAACATTTTTAGAGTATAATAAGTCATAACATTGTTATTCTGAAGCTAACCAATAAAAAAAAAAAAACTTATTACCACTAATGCGACTTCTTGAACAGGTGGGGTAGAAAAGGGATGGATGGATTAAAATGCATGAGAATGTTTATATTTTGAACGTTATTTTTAACACTGATTACCAGCGGAATTATTCATTACTTATGGTGTTAAGCAATGTCAGCTAAGGTTGATCTGAGAGCCAGATGCGGTCATCAAAAGAGCCACACCTGGCTCGAGAGCCATAGGTTCCTTACCCCTGGGATAAAGTGTTCATTTTAAAAAATCTTATTACCGTATTTTTCGGACTATAAATTGCTCCGGAGTATAAATCGCACCGGCCGAAAATGCATAATAAAAAAGGAAAAAAACATATAAGTCGCACTAGAGTATAAGTCACATTTTTTGGGGGAAATGTATTTGATAAAAGCCAACACCAAGAATAGACATTTGAAAGGCAATTTAAAATAAATAAAGAATAGTGAACAACAGGCTGAATAAGTGTACGTTATATGAGGCATAAATAACCAACTGAGAAGGTGCCTGGTATGTTAACGTAACATATTATGGTAAGAGTCATTCAAATAACTATAACATATAGAACATGCTATACGTTTACCAAACAATCTGTCACTCCTAATCGCTAAATCCCATGAAATCTTATACGTCTAGTCTCTAACGTGAATGAGATCAATAATATTATTTGATATTTTACGGTAATGTGTTAATAATTTCACACATAAGTCCCCGGCCAAACTATGAAAAAAAACTGCGACTTATAGTCCGAAAAATACGGTATATGTATATATATATTTAATAAAATACATATATATTAGGGCTGCAACAACTAATCGATTAAAATCGATTATAAAAATAGATGGCGATTAATTTAGTCATCGATTCGTTGGATCTATGCTATGCGCATGCGTAGAGGCAATTTATTTTATATATTTTTTTTATAAACCTTTATTTATAAACTGCAACATGTACAAACAGCTGAGAAACAATAATCAAAATAAGTATGGTGCTAGTATGCTGTTTTTCCCCAATAAAATACTGGAAAGGATAGAAATGTAGTTTGTTTCTTTTATCCGATTATTAATCGAAGTAATAATCGACAGATTAATCGATTTTCAAATTAAACGTTAGTTGCAGCACTAATATATATATATATATATATATATATATATATATATATATATATACACACATATAGCTAGAATTAACTGAAAGTCAAGTATTTATCTATTCATTTATATATATATATATATATATATATATATATATATATATATATATATATATATATATATATATATATATATATATATATATACACTACCGTTCAAAAGTTTGGGGTCACATTGAAATGTCCTTATTTTTGAAGGAAAAGCACTGTACTTTTCAATGAAGACAACTTTAAACTAGTCTTAACTTGAAAGAAATACACTCTATACATTGCTAATGTGGTAAATGACTATTCTAGCTGCAAATGTCTGCTTTTTGGTGCAATATCTACATAGGTGTATAGAGGCCCATTTCCAGCAACTATCACTCCAGTGTTCTAATGGTACAATGTGTTTGCTCATTGGCTCAGAAGGCTAATTGATGATTAGAAAACCCTTGTGCAATCATGTTCACACATCTGAAAACAGTTTAGCTCGTTACAGAAGCTACAAAACTGACCTTCCTTTGAGCAGATTGAGTTTCTGGAGCATCACATTTGTGGGGTCAATTAAACACTCAAAATGGCCAGAAAAAGAGAACTTTCATCTGAAACTCGACAGTCTATTCTTGTTGTTAGAAATGAAGGCTATTCCACAAAATTGTTTGGGTGACCCCAAACTTTTGAACGGTAGTGTATATATATATATATATATATATATATAACAAATACTTGAATTTCAGTGAATTCTAGCTATAAATATACTCCTCCTCCCCCAATCTCCCGAATTTGGAGGTTTCAAGGTTGGCAAGTATGCCCAGGGTTAAAGTGTTCTTTTTAAAAAATAATCTTATTAAGTCTCCAACACTGAAGAAGAACGTGTTTTTTTTACATGAAATTAAATGCAAATTAACCAAGCTATTCACGAGCCGAACATTTTACTATTTAAGTTAGCTCACCCTGTCTCTGTCTCCACACCATCCGGGTCCTTCGCGGTTCTCCTGCAGCTTGTCCACCTGCGCCTTCAGCTTGATACTGCGCCTGCGCGACAATTCCACCTCGCGACGCACTTCCTTGAGCTGCAACAAAAATAAATACAAACTTTATTTTTCTTTTAATGTATATTGTACAATATTTGTTTTAACTTCGTTTAAAAGCAATTTGCGTTACATAAACATCGGTACCGTTTAAAGTTGTGTAAAAGTGAACAAGACCCACCGTGTCGCTGACATGTCCGATAGTACTGCGTCGTCCGAGCGGCCTCCCGCTGCTGATGAGGTCCGGCAGGGTCATGTAGCTCCTCTGGAACGGCACCAGGCCATCCTCGGACGGGGACTCGGAGCGAGTCTGCGCGTCAGAGTTCTGCCGGTTCTCCGCGGAAGCGACCTTCTCTGGCACGTCCTTCAGACGCCGCTCGGGTGTGGACCTCTCCTCCTCCTCGCCCTCGTCCTCCGGTTCGGACAGCGAGGCCGAGCGATGTAGCGACGCCCGCATGCCCATCTTGGACTGGACTCTGCTGAGGGACGAGTAGAGCTTCTCCGTGGGGCTCATCGGAGGTCTGAGGCGCTCGTTGAGGAGCAAGAAGGGCTGCGAGTAGTCCATGGCGGCGTCTGGTGCTGACTGAGGAGACCACACGTCCCTCTCGGCGGATTCACTCGGAGAAGCAGAAATGTTTCCAAACCGGTTTTTCCTGAAGACGCGCCGTGACGTCACCGCACTCGTTTGTTCCGCATACCTGAGTGGAACAAAGCGCGGGTTCCCCCCCACCCACCCTTAGGAAATCACGTGATGGCACTGAAACAGAATATATTTTGTCATGACGTCACAGTGTAAGCAGGAAGTTACCATACATACCCAAGTAGTGGGCCACCTGGGGTTATCGATGGTCACGTGGCTAGATTGGAGGTCTCCAGTACGACTACTTCCTGGTTCATGCAGGTTGGAGGGGCCAGTGGGCGGGGCCAATGTGATGATGGGGGAGTACCAACACTTTCTAGCAGGGCCACTAACTTGCTTTTTATTGGCCCGTGACGCAGTCTAAAGACACAATTACAAACATCCCACATTACAACTTTGCACAACAACTAAAAAAAAGATTTTGCAATTTTGCATGTGACCGCAGAAATGTGCAAGCCAAACTTAAATAGATAGATACCGTATTTTTCGGACTATAAGTCGCAGTTTTTTTTATAGTTTGGCCGGAGGTGCGACTTATACTCAGGAGCGACTTATGTGTGAAATGATTAACACATTAGCGTAAAATATCAAATAATATTATTTAGCTCATTCACGTAAGAGACTAGACGTATAAGATTTCATGGGATTTAGCGATTAGGAGTGACAGATTGTTTGGTAAACGTATAGCATGTTCTATATGTTATAGTTATTTGAATGACTCTTACCATAATATGTTACGTTAACATACCAGTTGGTTATTTATGCCTCATATAACGTACACTTATTCAGCCTGTTGTTCACTATTCTTTAGACATTTTAAATTGCCTTTCAAATGTCTATTCTTGCTGTTGGCTTTTATCAAATAAATGTTCCCAAAAAATGCGACTTATACTCCAGTGCGACTTATATGTTTTTTTCCTTCTTTATTATGCATTTTTGGCCGGTGCGACTTATACTCCGAAAAATACGGTAGTACTTTATGGGTTCCTTCAGGAAAATTAAAATGGTAATGTTAGCATGCTAACAGTTAGACTGTGTCAAGTACCAAGTCATATGACCGACTGTACAATTTGCGGAAAAAATAAAAAGTTACCATGCATGCTAACAGATGATCTAATTTCACCTATTTGGGTTAAAATGATTTTTTGCAAAGCAGTAATTATAGTCTGCAAATGGTGTGTTGTTGTTGAGTGTCGGTGCTGTCTAGCGCTCGGCAGAGTAACCGTGTAATACTCTTCCATATCAGTAGGTGGCAGGCGGCAGCTAATTGCTTTGTAGATGGCGGAAACAGCGGGAGGCAGCGTGCAGGTAAAAAGGTGTCTAATGCTTAAACCAAAAATAAACAAAAGGTGAGTGCCCCTAAGAAAAGGCATTGAAGCTTAGGGAAAGCTATGTAGAACGAAACTAAAACTGAACTGGCTACAAAGTAAACAAAAACAGAATGCTGGACGACAGCAAAGACTTACTGCGAAGCAAAGAAGGCGTCCACAAAGTACATCCAAACATGACGTGACAATCAACAATGTCCCCACAAAGAAGGATAAAAACGACTGAAATATTCTTGATTGCTAAAACAAAGTAGATGCGGGAAATATCAATCAGAATAGTTTTAGTTTTATTGCCATTGTTTGAGAACGGGTTCACAAACTAGGAATTTTTCTTGGTGCAATCGTGCAACATAAAACACATAACACATATTTGGTAATAAAAAGAGCTGTACTGAGCTATCAGATCTTGTTATAGACTTAGAAGGAATTCAAAGGAGCTACTACATGAAACTGCTGCAGGAAAATACCAAAAAAAAAGAGAAAAAGCCACCAAAATAGGAGCGCAAGACAAGAACTAAAACACTACACACAGGAAAACCGCAAAAAAGTCAAGGTGTGATGTGACAGGTGGTGACAGTACACCTACTTTGAGACAAGAGCTATAGTGATGCATGCTTGGTTATGCTTTAAAGTCATATCCAACAATTGCGACGACTTTTTACTGTCAACTGAGTTTCGTTTTTTAATGATTTCTGCTGGTGGTGTGCCTCCGCAGTTTTTCAACGCAAAAAATGTGCCTTAATTGGCTCAAAAAAGGTTGAAAAACACTGAGCTGACGTGTCAAATACCAAGTTACGTATATGGCTCTCAGGTGATTGGCTGCACAATTGGCTAAAGAAAAGTTTGCATGCTAACAGTTAGCATGTGTCAGCTACCAAGTCACGTGACTGAGGTGTTCGGCTGCAAAATTGCTTCAAAAAAGTTAGCATGCTAACAGTTAGCATGCGTCAGCAACCAAGTCACGTGACTGAGGTGTTCGGTTGCAAAATGGTTTCAAAAAAGTTAGCATGCTAGCAGTTAGCACATGTCAAGTACCAAGTTATATTACCGTATTTTCCGCATTATAAGGCGCACCAGATTATAAGGTGCACCTTTAATGAATGGCCTATTTTAAAACATTGTTCATATATAAGTCGCTCCGCATTATAAGGCGCATACAATAGACGCTACAGTAGAGGTTGTGGTTACTTTATGCATCCCGTAGTTGCAAGACCTGTTGTGGCTCAAAATTGGTCCATATATAAGGCGCACCGGATTATAAGGCGCACTGTCAGCTTTTGAGAAAATTGGAGGTTTTTAGGTGCGCCTTATAGTGCGGAAAATACGGTACTCAAAAGGTTGCACAATTGCCCCAAAAGGTTGGCGATGCTGCCCGACGCCCGGCCAATCAGTGGCCAGGATACTGAACAGTGTGATTGTTTTGGTGTGGTTGAGTGGCCAATAGTTTTTATGCCTGAATGTCTTCATTGAGGGCAAAATGACATCAAGTGTACTTTGTGAGTGATAAGACCAAGCTAAGATGTGTTGATGTGCCGCTTCTCGTGTCTATAATGTGCACAATGTATCAAAGTGGCCCCGCATTCTGCAACGTATTAACTCGGCTCTCGCTGAAAAGAGTTTGGACCTCCGACCTATAAAGTGTGAGTCACTTGTGAGTTCCAGAGACCGCAGTGGAAACTTTTTGATGTTTCGCTTCCTGCCACTCAGTTTCTTCTGAGTCAGCAAGTTTCCTGTTCGTCATCTTCATCTTCATCCCAATCCTCCTCTCACTACAGTTCCTCCCGCTGCTTCCTCTTCCCGCCACCGGAGGCACACCTGAAGCCCAGGTTATCGGAGGCGGAGTCAGGGGTGTTGCCCATCCTGCAGGGAGGACACAAAAAGACATGAGTTGTGTTTTAGAGCTCACGTTAACGCCCCCTCCCTCACCTGGTGGTGAGCGTCGCCTTGTGATTGGCCGAGCCGTCCGCCGTGTCGATCCAGGAGGCGCCGCGTAGCACGAACATGTGCTGCGCTGCGGGGAAGACGCTGGACGTCCACTCCCACGTGTTGCCCATCATGTCCGAGAGACCTGCAGGGAAGCAAGATGGCGTCAGGGTCCTTCATCATCGTCATCGGCGCTCGCCGTTACCAAAGTCGTTCTGAGGCGGGAAGGCGGTGACGGGCGACACGCCGTGATAGCCGTCCTCCGCCGTGTCCCCGTCTGGGAAGGACCCCTGTGACATTGCCGTTAGCTTCATCTCATTAGCACAGTGAGGGTCGCCATGACGACAGCATCATCATCATCACCTGCCACAGGTTGCTCCTGTTGCTCTGGAACTTGTTCCCCCACGGGAAAGTCCGCCCTGAGGGACAAGGCAGGGAGGTTGAAGGAGGGAAGGTTGCGGGTTGAAAACCCAAATGAGAAGAAGCACCTTGCCGCCGCCCACGTGCTGCCCACTCCCACTCATCTTCACTCGGGAGCCGCTTGCCTTTCCAGCTGCAGAACGCCTGAGCGTCGTTCCAGCTCACGTGAACCACCGGGAAGTCCAGGAGCTCCCGGATGCCAGAGCCAGGACCTGCTGGCTGTGCGTGTGTGTGTGTGTGTGTGTGTGTGTGTGTGTGTGTGTGTGTGCGTGTGTGTGTGCGTGTGTGTGTGTGCGTGTGTGTGCGTGCGTGTGGATACTTTAAATATCAGAAATAATGAGATAAAAGGTAAAGAAGCTCACCTGTCGCCAAAAGGCTCGTCCCACAGGAAGCCACCACGGAGCAGACTGCAGACACAAGTAATGCAAGTTCACTTTATTAGGAAGCAACATTTCCCTTGTGGCTTCACTGCCATCTAGTGGACTACGGTGGTAACTGCATGCAAACAGGATTTATTCTGTTGTCTCTTTGAAGTAGCAGTCCAGTGAAAAACATGTTATAATTAGGGATGTCCGATAATGGCTTTTTGCCGATATTCCGATATTGTCCAACTCTTTAATTACCGATACCGATATCAACCGATACCGATACTGATGTATACAGTTGTGGAGTTAACACATTATTATGCCTGATTTGGACAACCAGGTATGGTGAAGATAAGGTCCTTTTTTTTTTTTTAGATTAATAAAATAAAATAAGATAAATAAATTAAAAACCTTTTCTTGATTAAAAAAGAAAGTAAAACAATATAAAAACAGTTACATAGAAACTAGTAATGAATGAAAATGAGTAAAATTAACTGTTAAAGGTTAGTACTATTAGTGGAGCAGCAGCACGCACAATCATGTGTGCTTACGGACTGTATCCCTTGCAGACTGTATTGATATATATTGATATATAATGTAGGAAGCAGAATATTAATAACAGAAGGAAACAACCCTTTTGTGTGAATGAGTGTAAATGGGGGAGGGAGGTTTTTTGGGTTGGTGCACTAATTGTAAGTGTATCTTGTGTTTTTTATGTGGATTTAATTAAAAAAAACAAAAAAAAAAACGATACCGATAATAAAAAAACCGATACCCATAATTTCCGATATTACATTTTAAAGCATTGATCGGCCGATAATATCAGCCGGCTGATATTATCAGACATCTCTAGTTATAATAATAATAGATTAGATTTACATACCGTATTTTTCGGACTATAAGTGGCAGTTTTGTTCATAGTTCATAGTGCGACTTATACTCAGGAGCGACTTATGTGTGAATTTATTAACACATTACCGTAAAATATCAAATAATATTATTTAGCTCATTCACGTAAGAGACTACACCAGGGGTGTCCAAAGTGCGGCCCGCAGGTCATTTTTTAACAGCCCCACGGCACATTCTAAAAATATGATGAAAAAAAAACAAAAAAAAACCATAAAAAGTGGCATAAAAGAGCAAACAGGTGAAATGTAACAAGAAAATGTTGCATTATTGACTCTAATAACACAAAGCTGCCATGCAGGCTGTTTCTTTCTTTAAAAAATAATAATGAATCAAAATCAATGTCATTATGAATTATTGACCCATTCAAGGCTCCATTTACTTCACATTAAATATTACACTTTGAGATATTTTGGGGGGGAAATGTTGCATATTTTTTGGTTGCCTAAAAAGAACAAACAAAAAACATAAACAACAATAAATTGACGGATAGATCTGAAGTTGATCTTGAGACTATTGTGGTAAAAGTTTTAAAAAATGTTGGATTTATTTTTTTAAACTTTACTGAGCGGTACCATTTTGGATCGCCAATCATTTTAGTGGGACTTTTTTTGCTAAAAAAAACAATGAATTAAAATCAATGCTGTTACGAGTTATTGACCTTTTTAAGACTCCAATTATTATTAGAGATGTTCGATAATATCGGTCTGCCGATATCATCGGCCGATAAATGCGTTAAAATGTAATATCGGAAATTATCGGTATCGTTTTTTTTTATTACCAGTATCGGGGTTTTTTTTGTTTTTTTTATTAAATCCACATCAAAAACACAAGATACACTTACAATTAGTGCACCAACCCAAAAAACCTCCCTCCCCCATTTACACAAAAGGGTTGTTTCTTTCTGTTATTAATATTCTGGTTCCTACATTATATATCAATATATATCAATACAGTCTGCAAGGGATACAGTCCGTAAGCACACATGATTGTGCGTGCTGCTGCTCCACTAATAATACTAACCTTTAACAGTTAATTTTACTCATTTTCATTCATTACTAGTTTCTATGTAACTGTTTTTATATTGTTTTAATTTATTTTTTATTCAACAAAATGTTTTTAATTTATTTATCTTATTTTATTTCATTAATTTTTTTTAAAAAAGGACCTTATCTTCACCATACCTGGTTGTCCAAATTAGGCATAATAATGTGTTAATTCCATGACTGTATGTATCGGTTGATATCGGTATCGGTTGGTATCGGTATCGGTAATTAAAGAGTTGGACAATATCGGCATATCGGAAAAAAGCCATTATCGGACATCCCTAATTATTATATAATCTCAAATATTCCACTTTAAAATTTTATAGGGGGAAAATATTGCATATTTTGTTAGTTTTTTCCATAAAAAAAACGGTTTACCTTGACAAAAATGGCATACAACTTAAAGCGTTATATTGTCAGACAGACCTAATGTTGATCTAGAGATTTAAACCTTGAATAATAATAATAATAATAATACTAAATAATGACACATTTGTAATATTTTTTTTGACCAAAACCTTTTGGGGTCCCCGGGATCAAGTCTGAGTGGAGGCCTAAATGTATCTTTTTTATACATATATTCTATTGGTTTTTAAAATACAAAAATATCAAAATGACCCCCACTTGCTTTGATTTTTCAGTGTGCGGCCCTCAGTGGAAAAAGTTTGGACACCCCTGGACTAGACGTGTAAGATTTCATGGGATTTAGCGATTAGGAGTGACAGATTGTTTGGTAAACGTATAGCATGTTCTATATGTTATAGTTATTTGAATGACTTACCATAATATGTTACGTTAACATACCAGTTGGTTATTTATGCCTCATATAACGTACACTTATTCAGCCTGTTGTTCACTATTCTTTAGACATTTTAAATTGCCTTTCAAATGTCTATTCTTGGTGTTGGCTTTTATCAAATACATTTCCCCCAAAAATGCGACTTATACTCCAGTGCGACTTATATATGTTTTTCCCTTCTTTATTATGCATTTTCGGCCAGTGCGATTTATACTCCGGAGTAGGGCTGCAACTAACAACTAACTTGATAATCGATTAATCTGTCGATTATTACTTCGATTAATAATCGGATAAAAGAGACAAATTACATTTCTATCCTTTCCAGTATTTTATTGAAAAAAAACAGCATACTGGCACCATACTTATTTTGATTATTGTTTCTCAGCTGTTTGTAAATGTTGCCGTTTATAAATAAAGGTTTATTAAAAATAAATAAAAAATAGCCTCTGCGCATGCGCATAGCATAGATCCAACAAATCAATGACTAAATTAATCGCCAACTATTTTTATAATCGATTTAATCGATTAGTTGTTGCAGCCCTACTCCGGAGCGACTTAATTTCCCGCATCTACTTTGTTTTAGCGATCAAGAATATTTCAGTCGTTTTTATCCTTCTATGTGGGGACATTGTTGATTGTCATGTCATGTTCAGATGCACATTGTGGACGCCGTCTTTGCTCCGCAGTAAGTCTTTGCTGTCGTCCAGCATTCTGTTTTTGTTTACTTTGTAGCCAGTTCAGTTTTAGTTTTGTTCTGCATAGCCTTCCCTAACTTTCATTGCCTTTTCTTAGGGGCACTCACCTTTTGTTTATTTTTTGGTTTAAGCATTGGACACCTTTTTACCTGCACCCTGCCTTCCGCTGTTTCTGACATCTACAAAGCAATTAGCTAGCGCCTGCCACCTACTGATATGGAAGAGTATTACACGGTTACTCTGCCGAGCTCTAGACAGCACAGACACTCAACAACAACACGTCATTTGCAGACTATAATTACTGCTTTGCAAAATATATTTTTAACCCAAATAGGTGAAATTAGATCATCTCCCATGGCACACTAGCGCGGCACAGTTTGTTTTTTTGATTGATTGAAACTTTTATTATTAGATTGCACAGTACAGTACATTATTCCGTACAATTGACCACTAAATGATGGGTTTTTAACATGTAAAGCGACTTTGGGTACTTAGAAAAGCGCTATATAAATCTCAGGTATTATTATTATTATTAAATGGTAACACCCCAATAAGTTTTTCCACTTGTTTAAGTCGGGTCCACGTTAATCAATTCATGGTAATGTGGTTGAAAAACACCGAGATAGATAATAAATATGAATAATGACCTCAATCCTCTGCGTCACTTTGCTCTTCAGGTCCTCAGAAACAAAATCCTGGAAGACGAAACTCCATCCAAACTTCTCAGCTTCCGTTTGGTACTTGCGCTCCCTCACGAATTGTCTGTTAAAAAAAAGTGTCCTGTCGGCGTTAATGTTCGTTTAAAACCTCTAAAGGCTTAGTGGCCACATGCGTGGACAGCACCTTTTAGCTCTTATTTCCAAAATAGTGTGCACTACTGAATTGGGGTCTTATGGCCGCTTATGTGGACACTTATACTGCCATCTGGTGGTGTCACAAGAGTAAGAAAAAAAAAGTGTAAAAATAAGAATTAGCATGGGACACTGATGCATGCGTCAAGCTCATAGAGCAAAACCCTGTGTCGGTGCGCGTACCGCTTTTAGAAAGTCACGTGACCGATCATGAGCTGTGTGGGTCATGTGACCGATACGCGAACTGTGTCGCACTGACGCCTGCGCTCCGAACTGTGTTTATAAGGAAGCGCATCTGTCAACCAGATGCTGCTGCCAACAGAATCGCCGCACTTCTGTCGTTGGTCATTTGTAATTTATCGTCGTCGGAGATCATGGAGCAGCCTCGGGCAAAAAGAAAGATTTCCGCCGTGTGGGAATATTTTGATCGTATATCGGAAAAAAAGGTATTTGTGTTCATTTCCTTGTCGTTTCTTCCTGTTCTCTCAAAGTTTCCACTTGATCTATTAGAATTCAAAATCTCTTCAAAATGATTCTTAGTTTACTATTCATATTTTCTGCAGGTTAAATGTCGCATTTGTACGACAGAATTGTCGTACATTAACAAATCCACCTACTCAATGCTGTCAGCTGGAGAAATAATAACTAAGTCTAAAATTTAATACGTTGGAAAAACTGGTTTTTTTTAAATAAAAATGTGTAAAAAAAATAAATTAAATAAATCCCAGTCCACAAGCATCCTCATTCACAACACGTTCTCTTAGATTTCCATGTTATGATACATGTTCACATTATTTATTGACTGTATCTAAAAAAGATAAAAATATATTTTTATTTAAATGAAGGTATGAAATAATCCTAAATGAAATACAATGACTTGGTTTATATTATTGTATATACTAGGTCATCAAATCAGTGTCAGTTGAGTCGGTCCATAGGTTGCCTGTAGGGATTTTTAATGTCCAGCAGATGTCAGTATTTAGTGACACAGTATCAATACAGTTTTGCAATGTGTCGAAACGCTTCATGACGCCTCATCAACCCATCACTATTAGAATGGATGAAAAGCGGACGTGATGACAGCTCATACAGGACATTTAAAGGCACGTCCCCAAGACTGTAGTCTGGGTGGACTACGAGATATAATGACTGATGAACACCTTCGTTGGATAATGAAGGTTGCCTCAGCTCAAAGCCTGAGCCCCGACATTAATACATTAATGATCTAGCATCCAAAAAAAGATGGCAGGTATCTGGCTTGGGCACATCAGATTAGATCAGTGTGTTGCAAACTGAGCAGTTTAAAGTCCTGAATGGTTGTTTTATTCTTTGTTATTTTATTTTCAAATTTATTAGCCTGTGGAAAAAGTTAATTTTGATATTTACCTCAGAAGGCTGCAAATAGAAAAGAGTTATTCAATTTGTATTTAAATTGTATATGATATGCCACTGATATTTTTTCATTATTATTAATATTTGAAACTGGATTTTGCATGTCACTATAAAGTTATATAAGCCTTGCTTGTTCAATATTCAATGCAAAACTTGTTTGGGTCCCTATTAAAAAGGTTAATTTGTTCAACCTTGGCCCGCGGCTTTGTTCAGTTTTACATTTTGGCCCACTCTGTATTTGAGTTTGACACCCCTGCTCTAAAGGCTTAGTGGCCACATGCGTGGACAGCACCTTTTAGCTCTTATTTCCAAAATTGTGTACACTACTGAATTGGGGTCTTATGGACGCTTATGTGGACACTTATACTGCCATCTGGTGGTGTCAGAAGAGTATAACATACAATGGAATTTGGAAAAAAAAAGTGTAAAAATAAGAATTAGCATGTCACTAAACATGAAGTACACATAAGTGTACTTATGGACTAAGTACATCATATCAAAAGATGATTCTTAGTTTTTATTCTAATTAGGGTCCAATAAGCCCTAATAGCAAAGAGAAATAAAAAACAGCATGTAAACAAACAGCTTGGGCCTGAAGAGGTTAATGAAGACGATGTTGTTTTCTTACCTGAAAGCGTAGTTGGTGACAGGATGTTTGTCCAAGAAAAAAGACTCAATTTCAACTGACTTTGCGTCACTGGTCGCCATTTCCCCCGCAGGGATCAACGCCATCACGTCTTCTTCCTCTTCTGCTGGTAACAACAAACACACTCTTAGCACCAACATAACGTCTTCGCTACAATTTCAACTGAGTCACAATAACTTTTTGATTGATTGATTGAGACTTTTATTAGTAGATAGCACAGTACAGTACATATTCCGTACAATTGACCACTAAATGGTAACACCGCAATAATGAAGTCGGGGTCCACGTTAATCAATTCATGGTTAGAATATGGTCAAATTGTCTCACCTGTTGCGGTCACGAACGGCAAACAAACATAAACACAAAAAAGAAAGCGCAACATTTTTACCGCCTTGTCTGTCATAGCAGCGTTAAATTGATTCTAACTAAAGTTTCGAAGATAACTTGAAGAAATGTGTCGCTTTCATTCTACTCATGCAAGTACGACGGTGAAATGTGCTCGGTCGAAAACACGACGTCAATAAATTGTTCCGCTTTAAATTACCCTTTTGGTAACATGAACAATAGGCGTTCATATGTCAACAAAACCCATCAATGTTCTACGATTTGGTCCGTTTTAATTGTTGGCATGGAAGTGACGTGAACGTGTAGCTTTTATTTGAATGTTTTCTGCATCCATTTCTTGTTTCCGGTTTGTTTCAGCCCAGACGGTTTTACTTCCGGCGAGGGGGACCGCCGCAGCGAGCGAGTTCAGCATTAGCTGCTGTGACGCGGGAAATTCGGCCGCCATCTTGAAGTGGTGACGAGGAGCCGGCGAGCAGCCTAAACTGACAGTTGAGACAGGTAGAAAACAAAAATGCCAGGCTGGTGTTCAGCTTTTACAATCTTTATCTTCATAATTTATTTCAACTTTATGTTATTCAAGTATGACATTTTAAAATGTAATTAATTTCATTGACAAGCAATTATATTATGGTCATACTCTTGTTTGCTGGCGGCTACGATCTCAGTACTATTGAAGATCTTTGCTCCTTCTCAACTCCGTGGTGATATTCTTTTCACAAAATACAACCAATAGTACGTTAATGTTAACTCTTACTTGTGAAAAGTAATCCCCCGATTCCTATTTTCAACAGTCCGCTCGTTTGAGCAGGAAAACGCTGTTTTCTACCAGTTTAGGCTGCTCGCCGGTTCCTCATCACCACTTCAAGATGGCGGCCGAATTTCTCGCGTCACAGCAGCTAATGCTGCGTCTACTTATAAGATGTCTATAAGTGTAACCAAATAAACACTTTGTACTGTGAAAATGTCATTCTGGTGTGTGTGTTCATTATAACGTGGATTATAACCTCAGCACACATTTCTTTCTGTCATAATTGGGAGCGCATAGAATGATAATGTATAGATTGGGGCCATAGCTACGTTTGGTCACCATTCTGTAGTTTTTGTTGTTGAGCTCATCATAGAGATCTCTTGTGAGGAAAAACTACAGATTTCGGCCATTTTGCAAGTTTTGCACGTAATGTATTGACCAATCAAATGAGCGCGGGGCGTGGTCATCCCTGCTCTGCCTAGGGTTTCTAAACTCTCTTCCAGTAGGTCTCCACCTTCCAACCACCAGGTAAAGTTTCAGAATAAAAATAGTGTGTAGAAAAAATGTATCTTTAAAAAAAAGTTTTAAAACATTTGTTTTATTCATTGGAAAATCACAATATCACTAAATTAGCCAGGACTTTTTCCAGACAGATTTAGTAATATTGTTTTTTTCCCCACGGAATGATGCTGGGGGGGGTCATTTCAATATTTACCCATGGACCCAGGACATGTTGGGAAGACTACGTCTCCCGGTTGGCCTGGAAACGCCTCGGGATCCCCCGGGAGGAGCTGGACGAAGTGGCTGGGGAGAGGGAAGTCTGGGCTTCCCTGCTTAGGCTGCTGCCCCCGCGACCCGACCTCGGATAAGCGGAAGAAGATGAATGGATGGATGTTTTATTTTTTGGCAATTCTTAAGAAAAACATCTTTTTCAACTTTGTTTGTTTTTTTAGTAATATAAAAAGGCCACTTTGTATTGACAAAGTAAAGTGTGGATTGATTTTGTCATGTGAATAAAAAGTCAGTTGGAGGTGCAACATCTTTAATGGGCACAAAGAGAACTTGCTGGCAGAGTCAGTCAGTGCTATGAACATCTCAACAAAATGTGATAAATAAACAAATCCGATGATTGAGGGAGTAGAAAAAAAAAAACCATGAATAGCTTGATGATGTTTTGTTTACTGCTTGATGTGAGCCCACTTTAACCTTTGAGAGAAGACATTCCTGCCCTCATGATCTCGTCCACCAGCAGGATGTTACTGGCGATCACCGTGCTGTGGAGACAAATACAAAAAGGTCAAAGGTTGTTCGGTGAGTGGATGTCAGCGTTGTTCTCACCAGGAGTGAAGCAGCTGCTTCTTCACGCTGTAGTTGTCCCACACACCTGCCTCCCCCGCCACCATGGCCTCTCCTAATGACATCATCATCATCGTCATTACCATCGTTGTCGTTTTAAAGGACATCACATGACCTGGACATGTTCTCACCTGTGCTCAGGTCCACGCCGACCAGCTGACCAGATTCTTTGTACTCCGTCTGCAGCTTGAGCAGCGTCTCCTGAGGGTCATAGCCTGAATTCTGGGCCAGAACCTGATGACGCAATCACACGTTCAAAATGCATTTCTACAACAGTTGAATTAGTTATCACGTGACTATAGAGGGATTTCCCACAATGCACCTCATGTTGCCAATTTGTTCTTCTCTCTGCCCTGTAGGAGGCGCACAACACCGCTATACTTGGCAGCATATATATTGTTAGTATCCCTAAAGTCTGACATTTAAAAATGATTTATAATATAAAACATGGATTTAAATACATAAACAATAAATAGTTTTAACATTTGTGTAATGTTTACAGTATATGCATTTTTGCCTTTGTGTGCATAATTTATGCATACGCCATACAAAAATGCGATTAATACATATGTTATTATAATAATAATTATAACCAAAATGATCACATTGTTGAATGTGCTGAAAAAAGTACTTAAACCTAAATCTTTTGACCAAGTTATTTTTAATAACAAAAATAACTTAGAAAATCCACTATTTTGCATGTTTTGTGTTTCTCATGCCTCGCTGTGTTTTAGTCTCATCGGTTTTAATGGCTCAACTTTTATTGTTTTAAACATTGGTTTGCAATTGAGCACTTTTTTTTTTTAAATAAAAAGTGCATAACAAATAAAATCTATTATTTCTTTAAGGCGGCCTATTCTGTTCAGTGGTTCTTGAACGCACCATAAAAACACCAGTTCTTATACGTCTAGTCTCTTACGTGAATGAGCTAAATAATATTTGATATTTTACGGTAATGTGTTAATAATCTGTTCTGAGAGCACAGTGTAAAATCTGGGACAAGTGTATACTTTCTAGGTTTGTGTAGTACATGTACAAATGTAATGTAAATAATCAGTACCGTATTTTTCCGACTATAAGTCGCAGTTTTTTTTCATAGTTTGGCGGGGGGTGCGACTTACACTCAGGAGCGACTTATGTGTGAAATTATTAACACATTAGCGTAAAATATCAAATAATATAATTGATCTCATTCACGTAAGAGACTAGACGTATAAGATTTCATGGGATTTAGCGATTAGGAGTGACAGATTGTTTGGTAAACGTATAGCATGTTCTATATGTTATAGTTATTTGAATGACTCTTACCATAATATGTTACGTTAACATACCAGTTGGTTATTTATGCCTCATATAACGTACACTTATTCAGCCTGTTGTTCACTATTCTTTAGACATTTTAAATTGCCTTTCAAATGTCTATTCTTGGTGTTGGCTTTTATCAAATACATTTCCCCCAAAAATGTGACTTATACTCCAGTGCGACTTATGTTTTTTTCCTTCTTTATTGTGCATTTTCGGCCGCTGCGACTTATAGTCCGAAAAATGTGGTAATGCCCCGTGGAAACCCTGTTCAAAGCAGTAATACTAACCGCGGTTATCAACAACATCATTACATCTCTACATGCAGTTTAACATATCCAACTTATATTACATTATGTGTGCCTACCTTGGGAATGACCAGAAGAGCGTCGGCGAAGGCTTGTACGCCAAGCTGAGCTCTTCCTTTCACGTTAGCTTTGTGCTTGACGAGGGCGTCGGCCAGAGCCACCTCCAAGGCGCCGGCGCCGGACACCACGCAGCCTGAAAAGACACCAGGGGTTAGAGGTCACCACACAGTAACAAATATGTTCATGTTCTATGCACATAATTCTTGGTCTCACCGTCTTCGATGGCGTTCTTAACGGCACGCAGGCCGTCCCTGACGGCGTCTTTGATCTGCGTGAGCGTGTGTTTGTTGGGACCTTTGACGAGCAGCGTGACCGAGCGAGGGTTCTCGCACTTCTCGATGAACGTGTACTTCTCCTCGCCCTGAAACACGACGGGACGTCACCGACGGGACATTTGGGCGGACGCGACCGCGGGGATGACAACTCACCAGCGTGTGCTCGTACACGAGTCCGGCGTGGCCCAAACAGTCTGGCGTGAGGTCGTCCACGGAGTTCATGGCGATGCCGCCGCATGCCAGCGTCAGTCTGCCAGGAAGCAAACGTCTTTTAGCCTTCTAATTATTCTCGTGTGCTTTATGTTTTGGTCTTACGAATACACTCAGACATAAAAGTGCTCAGGTGCAGAGGGTAAGACCTAAGTTGCTGTCGCACACGCATGAGAGACGAGAACGCCAATTATGGCGTCCTCGCGTGTTCGCTGTGCTATCAAGTCATGAGAACGGGAGAACCTCACCTCTCCATGTTCCTCCTCTTGGCTCGGCGCAGAGCGATGATGCCCTCCTTGGCCAGAGCGTCCAGAGAGTAAGGGTCCACTCCCTAAGAGAGCAGCAAACAACATCAGCACACAAGCAGACTTCACTTTAGTTTTGTTGTGATCTGTTGAATACGTGATGGGGGGGGCAGGGGTCCCCTCACGCAGAGTTACAGATCACACTCACTCTGGCACAGTCATGTGACCAGGGGGGACCACGCTGGCACCGCCTGGGTGTTCACTGTGCTTTTTTAGGATACAGAAACCCAACCGACGAGCACGCGTCCACCGGGCGACCGACACGCACGCATCGTCACCTGATTAGTTTACCTTCTGGTTGATGACAACGAAGCCTTTGTCCCCGTCAGGACACACTTTGTTCTTGAGGTCGATGATCTTGTGCACGCGCTCTGTGATGAACTTCCTCTCTGCCGCCACAAACTTCTCCCTCTCGCCGGCGCTCTTGTAGAAGAAGCCAGAGTTGACCTCCGTCTTCTCGTACTCCAGGGACACGTTGCATGTCAGCACGTAGGCGTCCTCCACACGCTTCTTCATGTCAGGGTGTCTCGCCCCGTGGTCCAACACCAGGCCTTTGATCAGCCTTGAACACGAACACACGCATCAACAGCAGTCCAAGGTGAGAGGTCGGCAGAGAAGACGACTCACTGAGTGTCACAGTCGGTCTTGTGTTTCATCTCCATGATCTCCACCATGTACAAGTCGATGGGCTCGTTGGGCTTAGCGATGGTCAACACTGCGTCCACCACAGCCTGGAGAGACAACAACAAAATCATCAACAAGGCTTCCAAACTTTTGTCTGCTAGCATCTTCTATGTGACTTTGGCTTCCTTGGCGGAGGTAACAACGTGCAATCTGACCTCAGTGAGGAGGTCGGCAAGCTCGGTGTGGACTTTGGTCCTGAGGGAGGTGCGTGCTACGTTGATGAGGGTCTCTCTGTCCATTTCACGCGTCACCTTCACCTCCTCCAGCACGGCCAGAGCTTTCTCTTTGGCGGCATCAAAGCCCTCAGCGATGATTCTTGGATGAAGACCCTGATGCACAAAAACAAAACTCAACTTTAAAACATAGAAAGTGACACTTTAAAGGTATTCCTAAAGTATAATGTGTCCCTATTAGGGGTGTAACGGTACGTGTATTTGTATTGAACCGTTTTGGTACGGGGGCTTCGGTTTGGTTCAGAAGTGTACCAAACGAGTTTCCACACGGACATATTAAGTAGCGTAGCGCACGTTGTGTAAACGATGAGGGACAACACACGGCATGCTAGCAGCTAACGGGCTAGGATAGACTGACCATACGTCCTCTTTTCACCGGACATGTCCTCTTTTGCGGAGCTGTCAGGACAGAGTTTCTTAAATGCCTCAAATGTCCGGCATTTTGAGTTAGGGTTGCGTGTATTTTCAATGTACGTTCAGGGTTAAGAAGGGGTTAAAAACAAAACAAATTGTGCGCGCAGCAGCATCGGTGAGGGAGGGGCAGAGACAGAGAGTTATGATAAACGCGCATGCGTCGCCAGGCTCTGCTTTTTATCCATAGATTTATCAGATTTGATTTTTTATTATCTATAGCAGGGGTGTCAAAAGTGTGCACCGGAGGTCATTTGTGGCCCACAGCTAATGTTTTAAAGGCCCACGGCACATTCTAAAAATACTATTAAAATAAACAAAAACATAATAAACGTGAAATAAAAAAGCTTAAAGGTTAAATGTAATTTAGACAAAGTTGCAATGTTGACTAATAAAACAAAGCTGTTTTTTTTTCCTTTCAAACTGTCATTGCTCAAAACATAATATTGAATCAAAATCAATGTTATTATGAATTATTGACCTATCCAAGGTTCCCATTACTTCACATCAAATATTCCACTTTGAAAAATATTTTGCAAATTTGGTAAATAAATAACCCAAACATTTATATTGTTGTTTTCTTACTGTACCGAAAATGAACCGAATCGTGACCTCTAAACCGAGGTACGTACCGAACCGAAATTTTTGTGTACCGTTACACCCCTAGTCCCTATAATTATATTATCTTTCTATACTAAAATATAATGTATCCCTGAACTAAAGTATAACCTTATACTAAAGTATAATGTATCTCTATACTCAAGTATAATGTCTCCCTATAGTTATATTTTATTTCCATACTAAAGTACAATGTATCCCTAAACTAAAGTATAATGTATCCTTATACTAAAGTATAATGTATCTCTATGCTAAAGTATAATGTATCCCTATAATTATATTATCTTTCCATACTAAAGTATAATGTATCCCTATTCTTAAGTTTAATACATCCCTAAAGTATAATGTATTCCTATACTACTGTATATTATATTTCTATTCTTACATAATGTATCCCTATACTAAAGTATAATGTATTTCTAAAAATAAATTATATTGTGTCTCTATATAAAATTTTATTGTATCCCTATACTTAAGTATAATGTATCCCTATACTAAATGATAATATAATCCCAGAGTTTCCCAGACATGCACTTGATTGTGGTGGCCCGCCATTGCAAAATAAAAACCGCCAAGCCTTAAAAATGTGTTTGTTTTTTTACATTATAACAAAATAAAATCAATAAAGCATTGAAACCTCAGTGTTTCCCATAAACTGCCAAGATACCCGTGGCGGTGGGGGCGTGGCTATGGGCGTGGTCACCATGACATCATCGAGTAATTTGCCTAATTTACTACAATATGATTTTCTCTAAAAAGGCTCAATAAATGTATACTTACTAATTAATAATAACAGTTTTGTTTTAAACGTCCATCCATCCATCCATCCTACAATATAATTACAACACTTTATGTACATATTTATATACAGATTTGAACAATAAGTTATTCACTGAAATATATTTATTAATTGTGGTTCTTACAAAAGATATATCTTATAAAATATAAAAGCTAAACTGTCTCTTAAAGCTCTGCCCCTTTAATTAGTGCATACTAAATAATTTAACTTTAGTCTACTACTGCAACCATATTATTTACCAGCAACATAATTTCTCTCTTTCTATCCCCTCCTGCTCCGGCCCGGCTGCACCAAATGATAATATAAATACATTTAATAAAGTCAAATACAAATAAGGCAACAAGAGAAGTATCCTACACTTCTCTTTTGTAAAGTAAATCTGAACAGCCGATATGGGCATCTACATCAACTATATGATTTGCCTGAGAAGCTGGACAGGACAAAAAAGTAAAAAATAAAAAATAAATAAATCTATTTGTGGCGGACGTAATTCTTTCGTGGCGGGCCGCCACAAATAAATGAATGTGTGGGAAACACTGAACCTCCAGAAGAAGTCAAGTCAGAAAGTCTGGCACTATTTTGAACTTTTTCCAATTTTATGCTAACAACGGGCTCAGTTCCAACGCGTACACACGTTCATCTCTGTGCTTCACTCCCAGACACACAACACTTCCTTATTCTCCACCAATCCCCTTCCAGGCACAGTGTGTTCACGATCATGGGAACTCTGAACATTAGTAACACATGCACATAAACATTAACACCAGCAGGCCGTTACAGTATAAATGGATATACTGTATATATAGCCTATCGGTGCACTATTGACGAGTGACGCACGGAACAAAAGACTGATCACAGACACAGCATTGCCGAAACCGGATGTTGTGAAGACATAAGAAATACGCACGGAATTGTCTGGAGAGGAGACGTCATGTCTTATATATCCGAGATATACCCGCGGAGAGCGATCTACAAAATAAACAAATATGCAAATACCGTATTTTCCGCACCATAAGCCGCACCTAAAAACCACAATTTTTCTCAAAAGCTGACAGTGCGGCTAATAACCCGGTGCGCCTTATATATGGATTAATATTAATATTTATTTTCATAAAGTTTAGGTCTCGCAACTACGGTAAACAGCCGCCATCTTTTTTCCCCGTAAAAGAGGAAGCGCTTCTTCTTCTACGGTAAGCAACCGCCCCCATAGAAGAGGAAGCGCGCGGATATTACGTTTCATTTCATTCGTGTGTTTCTGTAAAGACCACAAAATGTCTCCTACTAAGAGACACGCGTACAAGGTTCCACTGGCTTTTGATACTCCTGTGAACCGCACTGTGGATACAACGGGAACACGTACGGTGAATATTCGCACCACAGGGAATGAGAAGTCGTCTTCACCGTGGTTCTAGCTTGCCATGCTAACGGCCAGAAACTTCCACCCACGGTGATATTCAAAAGGAAGACCTTGCCAAAAGAGAACTTTCCAGCCGGCGTCATCATAAAAGCTAACTCGAAGGGATGGATGGATGAAGAAAAGATGAGCGAGTGGTTGATAGACGTTTACGCGAAGAGACCGGGTGACTTTTTTCACACAGCGCCGTTCCTGTTGATCTACGACTGCATGCGCGTCCACATCATCTATGGTGTCAAAAAACAAGTGAAGCACACCGAAGAAGAAGAAGAATTTGAGGGATTTGTGGATGAGTAATAACTTCAGAAAGTGAGCTTTAAATGTTTATTTTGTGTGTTGTGTGACACTAACGTACGAGCAACTTTGAGTTATTGATGTTGCTATTGCTCTGCACTATTTTGAGTGTTACTATTTTTGTGATTGCACATTTGCACATTACATTTTGGGAGTGAACAGAGTTGTTAGAACGCTGGTTTGTAATATATTATTAAAGTTTGACTGACCTATCTGACTGTTTTGTTGACATTCCCTTTAGCGTAGCGTAGGTGCGGCTAATAGCACGGGGCGGCTAATTGGTAAACAAAGTTTTGAAAGATGCCGTTCATTGAACGTGCGGCTAATAACACGGGGCGCCTTATGGTGCGGAAAATACGGTAATAAAAGAGAAAGGCTGGATGGAGCAGCAGAGCGAAGCAAGCGTGACATCAGGCTTGCTGCAGTAAAGGGTAGTAAAGGGGTCTTTAACAAGAGTAGTCTCCATTAATATCAGAAAAAAAATAGATTTTTTGTTTTAAGGATTGGAGAAGTCTCTAGAAACTTGAACAAAGTACATTGAACAATAGCAGCAACAAAAGAACAATAGATATTTGATAAATATATTTGATCTAGATGTTGCATTTTCTAAGTTTGTGTAAAATAGTGTCACTGTCAAAGACAACTACACATGCTTAGTTATGTTGCACTGTGGGTAAATTATGCGGCATAATAATATTAATGATATCGTGAGGTATCCAGCCCCAATGTTGGATTGTATATAAAACTATTTTGCTATAACTAAACTCTCATCCGTCTGACCTCTGACACGTATAAGTCGGCCTGTTTCAGCAGCTCCCCAATGATGAGGACGTTGGAGGTGGTCCCGTCCCCCGTGATGTCATCCTGGGCGGTTGCAACTTTGGCGATGAGCGAAGCCGTCGGATGCTGAATTTGCTGCAAAACATCAAATAAGACCTTTTAACATAGTGCTCTCTATACCGTGTGCAACTGGGGACAAGGTGCACACACACAGAGTATACATAGTGATAGAATGTAGGCTTGGGGCAGTATTCCATAAGTCAATTAAACAAAATTAAAATAAAGTCGACAGGTTTGTCAGCCTCGATAAGTCTCTCTTGTGTATTGGTCTCAGCAGCTGCGGGTGTTTGTACTACATGCACATAAACGATAACAATAATAAACGATTGTAAAACGGATTAGCAACGGTTAACATTACCGTGTTGAATTAAAAATGATCAAAAAAACGCACTTTGATACATTTATGGATTGACTAGTGTTGGCTTGCTAGTCATCTTAAATATGGACATGAAAACAAGAGGCATTAACATATTTCCCCATTAAAAACATCATATCCAGTCTAAACAACTAAGATACAGTATTCATATTGAACATAAAGTTTGTCTTTGTACAAAGTTGGCAATGTATACTCGACAGTGTCGCCTTGAAACGGACAAATGTCCGTTCAACAGGAAGTAAACTGCGTGACGTCACATAAATCTGCTTTAAAAAAAAAACAACATTTTAAAACATTGACAATTTTAGATGGAAGATACACATATACAAAACAATTAAAATATGGCTCTTATAAAGCCAGAACAATATTTTGATGTTTGCTCTGCCAAGAAAGCATATTGTGTCTTTTTAGTTTTGTTATTTAATAAAAAAACAAAAACTTGTACACACGCTATAATCTTTGAACCAAGTGCTTTATGAGCACATTCAACAATATTGTGATGATGATCACAATGCCTTTATTTAGCCATGTTATTTATCACTACTTAACAGAGACAGAATCTATTTTAATGCTTTCAGTTGTGATTTTTATTCAAATTCTAAAGTTTGCTAACAGATTATATTTAATTTTTAATATTGCTTAACTTGGATATTTTAAAGTTTACATTCCGATTACAATTTTAAAATGTACGATAAATACAAGTTTATTGCATTTGAAAGTGTTTACCGTATTTTCCAGACTATAAGGCGTACTTAAAATCCTTTTTTTCCTCAAAACTCGACAGTGCGCCTAATGTAAGGAATAAATTTGGTTGAGCTTACCCACCTCGAAGCTATTTTATTTGGTACGTGGTGTAATGATAAGTGTGAACAGTAGATGGCAGTCAAACATAAGAAATAAGTGTAGGCTGCACTTAGATGGCAATATGACTAAAGTAAACACGTTCCATTGAAAATATAGAACATTACACACGGCGCTCAAAAATCTATCAAAATGTTTTAGTACGACTTTGGTAAGCTATGAAGCCGCACCGCTTGATGTGCTTCAACATACGAGTATTATTATGGTGTGTGTATAAGGTAAGACATTATCTGGGGTTTTGTTCCGCAATATTATGCAAAAACAACTTTTACCTTCTGGTAAGAGTTGCTTTTACGAGAGCTTAAAAGAACCTCATCTGTATTTGGGATATGCATAAATTCTGAAAAATTGCGTGTGTCCGCCGTCCGTAAGCTTCTTCTTTTTCTCTATCTTCTTGTTATGGGACATTCATCCTGTACTGTTGCCATTTCTAATATAAAGTAGTGTAAAGTTCTTATACCTGTCAGTAAACTCGCCATGAAAGCGCTAAAACGTACCGGTATAGTGAGTTTACATTATTCACCCAAGGAACTGTAGTTATTAGGGAGTTCCGGTCAGATGATTTTTCACGGGACAACAACATTTCCAGTGTTGTTTCCGGGATGACAAGATGCTGCTTTGTTTTTGATTTATGTAAAGTCTGAATGTCATTAAAACAGTTAGCTCCATTTTTTGACACGTCTTCCACTTCCGCCCTTGTACCCTACACCGCTACAACAAAGATGACAAGGAGAAGACCCTGTCCAAGGTGAGCCACGTAAAAAAGACCACCGACAAAACGGCGCATCCTGAAGCGACTGTCAGAAAGAGACTTGAAGATTATCTGTAAAACATAATCTATGCAACGTTTTGACCAGAGAACCACCATTACATGTTATGTACACCACAAGGAAGTGTTCTCAGTTTAGACAAAAATAATACTATGACTCCTTTAATGCTCAATATAATCAGGTGCTGCGCCTTATATATAAAAACTAGAGATGTACAATAATATAATTTCGGTCGATAAATGCTTTACAATGTAATATCGGAAATTATCGGTATCGGTTTCAAAAAGTAAAATGTTTGACTTTTTAAAACGCCGCCGTACGGAGTGGTACACGGACGTAGGGAGAAGTACAGAGCGCCATAAACCTTAAAGCGTGCCGGCCCAATCACATAATATCTACGGCTTTTCACACACACAAGTGAATGCAAGGCATACGTGGTCAAAAGTCATACAGGTCACACTGAGGGTGGCCGTATAAACAACTTTAACACTGTTACAAATATGCGCCCCACTGTGAACCCACACCAAACAAGAATGACCAACACATTTCGGAAGAACATCCGCACCGTAACACAACAGAACAAATACCCAGAAACCCTTGCAGCACTAACTCTTCCGGGACGCTACAATATACACCCCCCGCTACCCCATACCCACCCCCACTTCAACCTCCTCATGCTCTTTTAGGGAGAGCATGTCCCAAATTCCGAGCTGCTGTTTTGAGGCTTGTTAAAAAAAAGAATGCACTTTGTGACTTCAATAATAAATATGGCAGTGCCATGTTGGGGCTTTTTTCCATAACTTGAGATTTATTTTGGAAAACCTTACATTGTTTAATGCATCCAGCGGGGCATCACAACAAAATTAGGCATAATGTGTTAATTCCACGACTGTATATATCGGTATCGGTTGATATCAGAATCGGTAATTAAGAGTTGTACAATATCGGAATATCGGCAATGAAAACATAAAAATTAGACCATTAATCGGCAGTGCGCCTTATAATCCGGTGCGCCCTATAGTCCGGAAAAAAACGGTACAAAACTGTAAAAAATAGATTCGAATTCGAATCGCGATCCTCACGTTGTGCGATTCAGAATCGATTTTCTTTTTTTTCTTTTTTTTTTTTAAATCGATTTTTTTTAAATATTTTTTTATTTATCTTTTTTTTTCATTTCTTTTTTTAATTAATCAATCCAATGAAACAATACACAGCAATACCATAACAATGCAATCCCAAAACCAAACCCGACCCAGCAACACTCAGAACTGCAATAAACAGAGCAATTGAAACAAAAATTAATATTATCAACAACAGTATCAATATTAGTTACAATTTCAACATAGCAGTGATTAAAAATCCCTCATTGACATTATCATTAAACATTTATAAAAAACATTTTTTTAAATAGTGTCACAGTGGGTTACACTTGCATCGCATCTCATAAGCTTGACAACACACTGTGTCCAATATTTTCACAAAGATAAAATAAGTCATATTTTTGGTTCATTTAATAGTTAAAACAAATTTACATTATTGCAATCAGTTGATAAAACATTGTCCTTTACAATGATAAAAGCTTTTTACAAAAATCTACTACTCTGCTTGCATGTCAGCAGACTGGGGTAGATCCTGCTGAAATCTATGTATTGAATGAATAGAGAATCCTTTAGAATCGGGAAAATATCGTTTTTGAATCGAGAATCGCGTTGAATAAAAAAAAAATCGATTTTGAATCGAATCGTGACCCCAAGAATCGATATTGAATCGAATCGTGGGACACCCAAAGATTCGCAGCCCTAAGTATTACATATCATTTCATCAGTGGTTAGTTTGGTCTTAAAACAAAGTTGACAATAATGTCGTTAATCAGCCATAATTTGTACGTCAATACATCGTTCAGCAAAATTCGTCAAGGGCCCATGCTTAATACTGCACAGTACAACCAAAAACGGGGATTATTAGAGAAAAAACAGTATCTTACCATCTCATGTAACAGAACGTTGCCATCTTTGGTCAACTTGATGTCTCCTGCTCCAGACACCAGCCTGCACAAGAACCACGTTTTCATTTTTGAAGTGTACAAAAGCCTGAAAGTGATAATGTACTAAATCCCGCCTCTTACTGCAGACACGTCCATGGGCGATGAAAACCCCAAAACCACAAGACTGTCAATTTTGACATATTGCTAAATGTACATTTTTAACGAGGAGGTGACGCCTCAACGACAGCCGCCAGCATGCTAACGTTAGCCATTTAAGGCGCATCATGACTGGGCAGCGCAACGTGCGCCGGCACTCTTGTTAGCTCAGAGCGGCCTCAAAATGAAGAGAAACTCTGCCTAACTTGACACGACTTTTCAGGCACTACACGGGGGGAGAACTTTGTAATGTCGCACGTAAACAAGAACGCCACATTTAGACATAAAACAGGCTGCGTGGTTAGCTTAGCCTAGCCTAGCCTAGCCTAGCCTAGCCTAGCCCGCCCTCACAAAGGCTACTCCGCGGCACTCACATCTTCATGGTCCCCTTCGGCCCCAAGTTGCTCTTCAACACATCCTGGAGCCCCCGGGCCGCGCTGATGTTCACCGCCAAGGCCGCCTGGGCCCTGGCCACCTCCGCTTTCGGGTTGAGCGCTTTCACGGCGGACATGGCGAGCTTAAGAGTCGAGAAGCGCCGCTCGAAGTGAAGCTCAGTGGACTAAAAAGGAAGGAAGCTTCCAGAAAGGCTGCACGTGGGCTCTCTTGAGACGTTCAGGGAACCCAGCTGGGCTCGGACGTTTGGCTTTCTTTTGTGTTTTATTGACACAACTTTGACAAAGTAATCACTATTATTTCAATTTACTTAACCTATAAATAAATAAAAACTCGAAACTTTTCTATTTCATTGATATGTTTATATCACACGGTCACACATGTGCCTTTTTACTCAGTCCAGTGGGAGCAGATTTATTTGACTCAACACCATTGACTCTTTCTTTAAAAAGTTTTGTCTGCGTTTCATTTATTTATTTATTAATTAGGCTCTGGGAACGTTTATAAAAATTCCGACATCATTTGAAGGCCACATGTTGTCACTGATGATGCAATTGTTGATGACTGAAGGGCTGTTATCAGACAAACCCTCTTTTGTGCCTTTAAAAAATAATTAGAACTCTACATTAAAACACTCTAACTCTAACAACCAAAAAGCTGTGAAAACGATGATGCTGTGTTCCAAATTTAAGTTATTTACTGAAATTGAGTGAGCCTATGGCTTTGCACTTTATTGTTTATTTTATATATATATATATATATATGTATATATATATATATATATATATAATATATATATATATATATATATATATATATATATATATTTTGCATTCTATTTTAGTTACTTTGAATTTATAACCCCTGGCGCTGCTTTGTACTCTTTTTGTACTGTTTTGTACTTATTTTGATTGTTTCTTGTCTGTTTGTAAATGTTGAAGTTTATAAATAAAAGTTAAAAAAATAAATAAAAAATAAATAAATAAACGTTTAAAAAAAAAGAAAAAAAATAAAGAAAAATAATAATAAATCAACCAAACCCTCCTCATCCCACCCCCCGGATTGTAAATAATGTAAATAATTCAATGTATATACTCTGATGATTAACTTGTGTGATGACTGTTTTATGATGATAGTATATATTTGTACCATGAATTGATTTACGTGGACCCCGACTTAAACAAGTTGAAAAACTTATTCGGGTCTTACCATTTAGTGGTCAATTGTACAGAATATGTACTGAACTGTGCAATCTACTAACAAAAGTTTCAATCAATCAATCAATCAAAAAACACTCATATCTAATCAGCCAGTAAAGATGGGATTTACGGCTCTTTCAAAGGAACCGGATCTTGAAGAGCCGTTCAAAAGACTGGCTCGTTGTTATTAGTTTAATCAAGGAAACAATCACTCGTATCAGTTATAAGACAATATTTTATTTACTTAAATGTTATTTTATTGGCGGGAATTATTCTGAAATATTGTCTCAAATTACATTTTTGTTTTGTTTTCTATGTAAACATTCCATAAGGCGGTGCCATATTTCCATGCTCTGGCCGTGACATTACTAGTTCGAATTTTGTAGCACAAGAGCACTTTAACAATACATATAAATACACAATTAATGAGTAAGACAAGGATGTCTAAATGGATACAAAACATATAGAAACAACTATAATGATAAAAATGTGTGTACAAAATTGTGTTACCTTACCTGGTGTGTGCACACTTGAACTACTGCGTAACAGAACAATGAAACAAAATAGAGAATCCAAAAATAATATAAATTAAAAACAAATACAATTTAAAAATGATAAACAAAATCAGATATCTATATATTTTCTGGGGTAAAAAAAGTAATTCCAAAATGCTATGTTTCCTTTAAGAATGACTCATTTTCTAGTAGCATGGGCAATTAAACCCCATAACGGTGCAATCTGTCTGCAAACCCCTCAATAACGGTGCCAAATCTTAAAATCATTACATACTAGATGAGGCAATTCCTGAAGGAATTGCGTGTGAATGCTCCAATCCTGACGTTGAAATGAAATTCTGGAATTTTGTTATAATTGTCTAAGTATAGAGCACACAATTCCCAAACAGGCTGAGTATTTTGAAGTTGGAACCGCTTGAATCAGATGAAAAATGTAGGAGTTGTGGAACTTTGAAGAATGTCCCGTTAATTTCAATGGGAATTTCCCCAAAATTTGGGAAAGTCGGGAAAAACTGGGTTTTTGTAGAAAATGGTAAACAACTCGAATGGTCTCAATGAGTTGAAATGGTTGGTGTTGGAATTTTTCAAAATCAGTCGAGAAATGTTCAAGCAGTAACATTTTTTATTGAGAAATGGTATTAAGGAATTCCTGGAATTTCGTAAAAACCGGGAATTTGTCCAGTTCGAAAAACTTAGTTTTTTGTCCTGATTAAGAGGAATGTTTGGACGGTGGAACGGTTGAAGTGGGTTGAAAATTGTGGAAGGAGTAGTCGCCAAAAAAAATGGTCAAAAAAGGGCTTGAAAAAAACGTGAATTCTGTGAATTCCTGGAATTTTTTTGAACTCGCCAAAATAATAGTTTAAATGTACAGGATGAGTGGAATATGTTGAAGGTGAAATGGTTTTAAATCGGTTGAAAAATGTGAAAATGGTGGAAGTTTGAAAAATGACCAATTCATTTTGAATGGGAAAAATGTGCCGGAAAACCTGGAATTCGGGAAATCTGGGAATTTTTTGAATTGGTCAAGGGATTCCCGAATAGGCTGAACAGTTTGAAGATGGAACCGTTTTAATCAGATGAAAAATGTAGGAGTTGTGGAACTTTGAAGAATGTCCCATTCATTTCAATGGGAATTTCCCCAAAATTTGGGAATTTCGGGAAAAACTGGATTTTTGTAGAAAATGGTAAACAACTTGAATGGTCTCAATGAGTTGAAATGGTTGGTGTTGGAATTTCTCCAAATCGGTCGAGTAATGTAACACTTTTGATTGAGAAATGGTATTAAGGAATTCCTGGAATTTCGTAAAAACCTATTGGCAGATAATTTTGCTTAGTTCAAGTAAAATACCCCTCATTTTTGTATTTATTTTCCTTTCCTTTTTGCAGTGTGGGAAATGGTTCTCATCGTTGACTTAAAAGAGCCGTTCAAAGGGTTGGATTGGTTGGCGAACGTCACATCTCCATCAGCCAGACGTCTCCCGTTTGTCACAAAGCAGCGATGAAACAAAGTTTGTCGTTATGCCGCAATCATAACAAATATGACAAGACTTTTCCCCCATTTCAACGAGTTTAATTTCAGTATGTACAACTTATTATTCCAGCACAGTAATCTCTCATCCATGAAAGGAGTGTGAATACCTACCCCCACTACATACCTGGTGACCAAGCAAAGTAACTAGCACTCTGTGAAGACCTGCGGCAATCATTTTTTTACTAGCATCTACTTTTTCAACCCAAAAAGCTTCACGTGACGCTCAACATCGCCACGGCGCTCGTCATTCTTAGACTATCTAGTCAATCAATCGGTAAGTTGGCGTTTCTTCTGGCGTGTTGTCGTCACAGGAGGATGATGAAGAGTGCAGGTAGCAAAAGGCGCCTCTGGCAGTCAAGATGGGGGCGGGGCTTACTTCAGGGGCGAGCTCTTCATGGGAATCATGACTCGAGACTCCATGTGCTGAATGAGGGGCACTGCAGAGAGAGCGAGACACACCTTAAAGGCCTACTGAAATGAAATGTTTTTATTTAAACGGGAATAGCAGATCCATTCTGTGTCATACTTGATCATTTTGCGACATTGCCATATTTTTGCTGAAAGGATTTAGTATAGAACAACGTCGATAAAGTTCGCAACTTTTGGTCTCTGATAAAAAAAACAACCTTGCCCCTACCGGAAGTAGCGTGACGTTGTCAGTTGTTCACTCCCTCATATTTTCAACGCAGCTAGAGCTATTCGGACCATTACCCCATTAAGTTGAGCGAGGATGAAAGATTTGTGGATGAGGAACGTTAGAGTGAAATACATGTTTTTTTTCGCTCTGACCGTAACTTAGGTACAAGCTGGCTCATTGGATTCCACACTCTCTCCTTTTTCTATTGTGGATCACAGATTTGTATTTTAAACCACCTCGGATACTATATCCTCTTGAAAATGAGAGTCGAGAACGCGAAATGGACATGCAGTGCCTTTTATCTCCACGACAATACATCGGCGAAACGCTTTAGCTACGAGCTAACGTGATAGCATCGTGCTTTAACTGCATATAGAAAGAAAAAAAATAAACCCCTGACTGGAAGGATGGATAGAAAATCAACAATACTATTAAACCGTGGACATGTAAATACACGGTTAATGCTTTCCAGGCTGGCGAAGGTTAACAATGCTGTGCTAACGACGCCATTGAAGCCTACTTAGCAACCGGACCGCACAGAGCTATGCTAAAAACATTAGCTCTCCACCTACGCCAGCCAGCCTTCATCTGCTCATCAACACCCATGGTCACCTGCGTTCCAGCGATCGGCGGAAGGACGAAGGACTTCACCCGATGCGTTTGGCGGCCCGGAGACGTAGGAAGTCAAGGTGAGGTCGCCGGCTAGCGCGTCTGCTCTCCAACAAAGTCCTCCTGGTTGTGTTGCTGTAGTCCGCCGCTAATACACCGATCCCACCTACAACTTTGTTCTTTGCAGCCTTCATTGTTCATTAAACAAATTGCAAAAGATGTCCAGAATACTGTGGAATTATGAAATGAAAACAGAGCTTTTTGTATAGGATTCTACGGGGTACCATAACTTCCGTTTAACCGACTACGTCACACGCATACGTCATCATACCGCGACGTTTCAGCCGGATATTTCCCGGGAAATTTTAAATGTCACTTTATAAGTTAACCCGGCCGTATTGGCATGTGTTGCAATGTTAAGATTTCATCATTGATATATAAACTATCAGACTGCGTGGTCGCTAGTAGTGGCTTTCAGTAGGCCTTTAAGGTTGCGTTTGGGGCGCAGTCATGTGACGTCCGGCCCGACTCACCTGTGTAGTAAACCACCTCGTCCCAGCCGTCTCGGTGCCACGCCGCGTTTCGGATCTGTTCCCTCGACTGAAGATCTTTGTAGGCTGAAGGGAGGACGGCAAAATTCAAATGACATCACGCTCAACGGGAGGTTAGCGTGGAGAGAGGCGTGGTCTCACCCCACAGGTGGTGAACCTGGTACAGGCTTCCGATCTGGGAGAAGAAGCCGCCCACCGCCTCCTGGTTCTGCTGGCGAATCTCGATGGCGCGCGCCCTGCGGACGGCGCACACGCGTCAGGTGACCGGTCACACGTATCGTTCCTTCAATTAGTGCCACATTCACGTTATGTCCCCATCAGCTCTGAGCATCCTGCTGATGTCTTGGTTTGATTGCACCCCAGTCAATCACAAACGTGTGTGTATATGTGTCCAAATTAATAGGTCAGTCACGGATCACATGACAATTATGTCGCGTCGCTCATGCCTTGGGTTTGACGTCATGCAGAGAGCATAAAAATACCGTAGACTCATATATGTCTGCTACAATCTGCAAAAGCAATGAAACATCGTTGATGAGGGACGCAAAGACGACAACAACGGCTGCTCTCGTGAGACGCCGAGGTGTCCAAAGAGCAGACAGTATGGATGAAGGAGGAGATAGACGGGTTGGAAGGACTCACCAGTAGTTGCCCCACTCGATCATGGTGCCAGGCTGCAACACACACACACAAAAGTCAAGTCAGGTGACTTTAGGGATGAGCAAAATGGCTGAGAAATATCAGTGTTTTATATCTGTCGATATCGATAATTATTATTTTAAATGCTCTATTGAAAATAGGGACGAGGAGAATAACATAAAAAGTACACATTTTTATTTAAAATGTAACCTTACTCAGCCATCAAGGCAGAAAAGAAAGGAAATGTCAACACAAGACTGGGAAACAAAAAAACAACATTGTGAAATCACTTTTAATAAAACGTGCAAAAATAAGGAGCATGTAAGAAATGATTAGTAAAGTGTAACAAAGTAGGTCAAAGTGCGAAAATGTAAACCGAAATACTTGAGAACTATTTTCTGCAGGCTTAATGCCAGGAAGTTATGGCGGTGCAACATCTAATTTGGTCTGTTATTCTTATTTAAGTATGGAAATTAATGTATGTTATAAAGTAATTATTATTTAAATACTTATTGGACCAAATTATTATTATTTTAAAGTAGCAAACGTCAATTATTTAATTTATGCAGTCCAGCACTTTAGTTCCTACCGGTTCCCGTACACCTGAATAGGGAACGGACGAGGGTTGAAAATAAAATAAACGAGCGAGTTTAAAAAAATAAAAAACGCCACACTGTCAAAGTGACATTACCGGTTCTATCTACTATTTCTTCGCTCTCTGCAGCACTCATTTTTACTTACTCTTTTCACTCCCTGCAAAGAATTAACAGCGAGACGGCAATATGGCGCAACCAAAATCGATATGTTTATGTGAATGGCTGTTAGCTTGCGCCTCCTATTGCTCAGTGATCACCTCCTGTTTTGCTAGGTTACCAGAGTGCGAGTGCCTTTGTTCATGCAACCAACCTTGCTTGCCTCGTAAGTAAAAAAAAAGAAAAAAAAGAAAAAAAAAAAGATAGATATATGCACACACACATGTATGTATGTATGTATGTATGTATGTATGTATATCCATACATACACACACGTATGTATATACACACATACATATACACACGTATGTATATACCAGGGGTCACCAACGCGGTGCCCGCGGGCACCAGGTAGCCCGTAAGGACCAGATGAGTAGCCCGCTGGCCTGTTCTAAAAATAGCTCAAATAGCAGCACTTACCAGTGAGATGCCTCTGTTTATGCCTCTATTTTTTCAATTTTATTTATTTACTAGCAAGCTGGTCTCGCTTTGCCCGACATTTTTAATTCTAAGAGAGACAAAACTCAAATAGAATTTGAAAATCCAAGAAAATATTTTAAAGACTTGGTCTTCTCTTGTTTAAATAAATTCATTATTTTTTTTACTTTGCTTCTTATAACTTTCAGAAAGACAATTTGAGAAAAAAATACAACCTTAAAAATGATTTTAGGATTTTTAAACACATACCTTTTTACCTTTTAAATTCCTTCCTCTTATTTCCTGACAATTTAAATCAATGTTCAAATAAATTCATTTTTTTTATTGTAAAGAATAATAAATACATTTTAATTTAATTCTTCATTTTAGCTTCTGTTTTTTCGACGAAGAACATTTGTGAATAATTTCTTCAAACTTATCATGATTAAAATTCAAAAAAATTATTCTGGCAAATCTAGAAAATCTGTCGAATCAAATTTAAACCTTATTTCAAAGTCTTTTGAATTTCTTTTAAAAATTTTGTTCTGGAAAATCTAGAAGAAATAATGATTTGTCTTTGTTAGAAATATAGCTTGGTCCAATTTGTAATATATTCTAACAAAGTGCAGATTGGATTTTAACCTATTTAAAACAAGTAATACAAATTCTAACATTAATCTTTAACAGTAAAAATTACTAATGATGTTCCATAAATTCTTTTTTTAATTTTTTCAAAAAGATTCAAATTAGCTAGTTTTTCTCTTCTTTTTTTCGGTTGAATTTTGAATTTTAAAGATTCGAAATTGAAGATAAACTATGTTTCAAAATTTAATTGTCATTTTTTTCGTGTTTTCTCCACTTCCAAACCGTTCAATTAAGTGTAAATATCATTAATTAATAATAACAGAGTTAAAGGTAAATTGAGCAAATTGGCTATTTCTGGCAATTTATTTAAGTGTGTATCAAAATGGTAGCCCTTCGCATTAATCACTACCCAAGAAGTAGCTCTTGGTTTCAAAAAGGTTGGTGACCCCTGGTATATACACACATATACACACGTATGTATGTACACACACACATCTACACATGTACGTATACACGCACACACATCTACACACGTATGTACACACACACGCACACACACTATCAAACAAATCTTTTTTTTTGACATCAATTACGTGTCTATCACAATCTATATGGCTACCATTTTATCAGCCCAGCCAGAGGAAACATTAGGACATCAAGACACTGTGCAGTAGGTAAAAAAAAAAAAAAAAAGGGACGTCACCCTGAGCTGGTAGGATCTAAGCTCGTAGATGTTGGGTCCAGGACGAGGAACGGGTTCATTCCAGAAGCTGAACTCCAGCAGCAGCTGATTCCTGCGAGACAACAACATCTTGCCTCGCTCTTGTCTGTACTCTAAAAACATCTGCACACACACACACACAAACACACAATGACACTTTCTCTTTGTTGCCATGGCACCAGGTGTAAACAAAAACAATTGTTACCTTGTTCTGCCTGAGTTTGCTCATCACCTCCGTGAGGGCGGGGTAACCTCCTCGATACCTCCACAGGTGAACTAGACCACCGGGAGGAACATGCTTTAAACACGCAGGCAATGCTTTCAGTCATATTTGAGTGTAAAAAGGAGTGAAGCAGAATGAAACAGGGCAACACGTGATCACGCAATAGTACAGGAGTGTCCAAACCCCACTAAATGAAGATTTGCAAAGTTTGAGTATTTTTAAAGCCCTCAAAAATGCGATTTAATCGCGGAATAACTAGTTGGTAGAGATGCGCAAAAAAAATTGCGAATCTTATTTATCTTGATTCTAATTAATAATCCTGAAAACAAATTAAAATCTATTTAATCAAATTTAAAAAACTAAATATATATTTTTTAATTTTATGAGAATCCTTTTTTAAAGACATTTTTAGGCAATCTCCATGCAACCAGAAGTATATTTTCTAACCTGTAACCTGAATAAGTTTCATTGTAATCATTATATCAAATAATACAGCGCGGAAATATGTTTGGATGGAGAATCGTGTTGAATTGAGAATAGATTCTGAATCGAATCGTCACCCCAGGAATCTGATCAAATCGTTAAGTGCCCAAAGATTCACACCCGTCGGGAACGTTGTGTAGTTTACTAGGATGCTCACTTGTCCTTTATTGAACTGCAACCTTCATCGGTGTTCAAATAACTTAAATACTAGCTAAAATGTTTTAACATCTCGTCAAATTGAACGCAGGCTGTGACGATTGTGTATTCGATGTGAGAGGTATCACTCCTTGTTTATTTTTGTTGTTGTTAGAGAAGAACAAAGCTTGTTTATTAGACTTTATTTTCATTAACCAAACTGCTTTGTGTTTTATTTTGATATCAAAAAGTCAACTATGTTTTTTTTCCCCCATTCCATTTCATAAAATTAGTATTTTAAAAACCATTCATGTGACGTAGCATGTCGTTAATATTTTATGGTGTATAGTTAATTCCTATAAGACACATTTCTACGCAAACTCTTAATGGATCTGTCCCGATACAGCGTCTACATGTACATACATTATTACATGTAAATGTACATAACTTGAAGAATACCTCTTTCTATCAAAATGTAAAAATAGAGATAAAGGCATCATGTAATGAGAAAAAGATGACATGTTGATACTTAACTATTAATGAACAAAAAAAACAAATATTTGTCTTTAGATATATGGGTAACGTTTATCTATATCCTTATATTCAACATTGCAAATTACATGATGGTATTACGTTCACACCCTAACACTGTTTTACCTAACAATGAATAATCATGATTTCAATATTGATGAAAAATAATCTTTATTATTATTATTTTGGCCATAATCGTGGAGCCCCATGTGTAAGACTAGATTTCATACATGAACACTTTTTTTATCTATATGGACAAAAAGTGCAGTTAGGTCTTATGCCCATCAGGTGCCATCTTGCAAAATTCTTACATTGTTTTTTGTTTTATTATCACTTATGTCCATAGAGTGCTATCTTGCTCAATGTTCACATTCATTTATAATTTTTTTTCTACCATATTTCTTTGTTTATGTAGCGTTTATATGCACATTCAATTTCTACTTGAGGTCCATGAAACAGTGTTTTTATCTAGAATAATGTTTCTTCTACAGAGTAAATCATTTTCAATGTGTTGTTTGTAGGGATGTCCGATAATGGCTTTTTGCCGATATCCGATATTGTCCAACTATTTAATTACCGATACCGATATCAACCGATACCGATATATACAGTCGTGGAATTAACACATTATTATGCCTAATTTGGACAACCAGGTATGGTGAAGATAAGGTTGTTGTTTTTTTAAATAAAATAAAATAAGATAAATAAATTTAAAAAAAATTCTTGAATACAAAAGAAAGTAAAACAATATAAAAACAGTTACATAGAAACTAGTAATGAATGAAAATGAGTAAAATTAACTGTTAAAGGTTAGTACTATTAGTGGACCAGCAGCACGCACAATCATGTGTGCTTACGGACTGTATCCCTTGCAGACTGTATTGATATATATTGATATATAATGTAGGAACCAGAATATTAATAACAGAAATAAACAACCCTTTTTGTGGGAATGAGTGTAAATGGGGGAGGGAGTTTTTTTGGGTTCGTGCACTAATTGTAAGTGTATCTTGTGTTTTTTATGTTGATTTAATTTATTTAAAAAAAAAAATTTTTAAAAACAAAAAAAACCGATACCGATAATAAAAAAACCGATACCGATAATTCCCGATATTACATTTTAAAGCATTTATCGGCAGGCCGATATTATCGGACATCTCTAGTTGTTTGTGTTCTTTTTAATAAAACTTGGTAAAAAGATTTCAGTATAAGTACTTTAAAAATTTTGAGCACATTTAAAAATACTGCGATAATAACCGTGATAATTTTGGTCACAATAACCGTGATAAGAAATGTTCATACCGTGACATCCCTAATACATAAACATACATACATATAAATACATACCGTATTTTTCGTATTATAAGTCACAGTTTTTTTCATAGTTTGGCCGGGGGTTCGACTTATACTCCGGAGCGATTTATGTGTGAAATTATTAACACATTATCGTAAAATATCAAATAATATTATTTATCTAATTCACGGAAGAGACGAAGCAAAATGTCAGCAATCGTCACACACACGTCAACCAATAAGAATTCGGCGGGGGAGGGTCATGGCAGAAGTGCATTGTGGGTCATGGGATGCTAACTGCTGTATGCTACTGCCGTAGCTATTAAAATGGATCATTTCTACATTGGCGGTAACTTAGGAGAACTGAACAAAAATGGCACCGAAAAGGAAATCATATACTGCAGATTACAAGATGGACGTAGTGAAATATGCAGCAGAAAACGGCGACCGAGCAGCAGAAAGAAAGGACGCTAGCGGCGCATACCAGGAGCGACAACGAGGAAGATTTAATCAGATTTAGCGATTAGGAGTGACAGATTGTTTGGTAAACGTATAGCATGTTCTATATGTTATAGTTATTTGAATGACTCTTACCATGATATGTTACGTTAACATACCAGGCACCTTCTCAGTTGGTTATTTATGCCTCATATAACTAGGGATGATGTTTGATAAGGAATTATCGAGTTGGAGCCTATTATCGAATCCTCTTATCGAACCGATTCCTTATCGATTCTCTTATGGAGTCCAGATAGGTTGTTGTATATGGAAAAAAACACACAATATTTGGTTTAACAAAAGCTCACTTTTATTATATAATAAAAAAATAAAATCTAATAAATAAATAAATATTGACTGTTACCCACCTAAAAAAATAAAATAAAATAAATAAATATTGACTGTTGTTACCCAAAGTATATTAAGTGGGATTTTTCAGAGAAACAAATATATACAGTAACACAAAAACAAGCTGTCTCTGTGATCACTATAGGTGTATAAATAATAATATAGTGTTAAATAAAATCAGTCCCTTGGGCACAAAACTGAAAATAATACAGCTCTCCAAAAAGTGCACTTCTGCTGCTATTTGACATAACTGTTTGTTATGATGCTTTGACATTTTTGCACTTTATTTCTTTATTGAAAGAAAATTCTATGAAGAGAAAAGTTGTTTGCAAATGTGGTTACAATGCTAATAAATGAAAAGCTAAAGCTAAAAAAAGAAATACACTTTATTGAGTTAACATTATTTCTTTATGGGGGAAAAATGTTATGAGCTAGAGAATATAACAACTACACTACCCAGCATGCAACGGGAGTTACGAGCATGCGCGGTAGCCCCGAAAAGTGTTGCATGTTGCCACGCTGTGAAAGTAAACGTCAAGAAGTCAGCCAACACGCCTCGTCTGCATTATTTATAATTAGACCGACAACACATCTACAGTGTGATTTTGTAACGTTTACAAGGAAAGAAAAACAAAAGTTAAAAAAGGGAGATATGTTGTATATATATGTATGTGCTGCGGTTGTTTTAAGAACGTTGCGACAGCTGCCGTAAAGGAGGTGCGTTGCTAGCCTGGTTGCTATGTTTCCGGTTGGTCGTAAAAGTGTTGGTCATGTGTTTTACCCTGCTCAAATCTCTCAGTAAAGTTATTCAATGGATTATAGCTTTTGTTTTGAACTTTATTACACCTTGGAGCGCTTATACCCGTCCATTGTTTTCCTGCTTTCGCTATCTGCGCCTAATGACTGAGCTACGTGACGTCATTTATTGTGATGTCCCACGGAGCATTTCTGGTCGGGACGGGATTCGAATAAATAATCAACTCTTTTCCTTTACTATAGTGGTCTCGATAACGGGTACCGGTTCTCAAAAAGGGATTCGAGTCCGAGGACTCGGTTCTTTTCTTATCAAACAACCGGGAAAACCGGTTTCGAGTATCATCCCTACATATAACGTACACTTATTCAGCCTGTTGTTCACTATTCTTTATTTATTTTAAATTGCCTTTCAAATGTCTATTCTTGGTGTTGGATTTTATCAAATAAATTTCCCCCAAAAATGCGACTTATACTCCAGTGCGACGTATATATGTTTTTTTCCTTCTTTATTATGCATTTTTGGCCGGTGCGAAAAATACGGTATATACATACATATATGTTTATATGTATGTACATACGCACGCTTTGCACAAGTTAACACTCTGCAGGATTGATGTATCAGACCTGATAGCACGCATTTTACACGCAAGCCGATATGAGCCCATACTTGTTTTTGTTTTGTTTTGCTGAAGAAGTTTGGACAGCCCTGCACGGAAGTTCCGCTGTAAAGAAGTGGAGTGAGAGTCACCTGCTTGGTCCTGCTCTCCATACCAAGTGTTCCATGTTCCTACAAGCTCACAGGGGTACTCGGGGTCAGCGTGGATGGAGGGCAGCACGCCCTCACTAAAAACACACACACACACAACAATTAAGCAGACGTGAGCGGACCTGTGAGCCACATGAGTGCCAAGTTTGTTACCAGAGGTCGTTGTAAGCGTCGAGGCACTCTGGCTTCACGTTGTGAACTACAAAAGTGACACATTTCTTTTTTTTTTTCCAACTTAACCGACTCAGTGAGACGTAGTCGTTATTCATGGTGACACTCACACTGGACTTTGTACAGGTTGTTGTCCTCCTTCTTGGCCAACAGGTGCGAGTGGGCGTCCTTCCTGGGGTCCACCTTCCTCACAAAGAGAGACTTGAACCAGCTGTCTTGGAACGCCGACATGTTCCTGGGATGAAAACAGGCAAGATGACAAAATGTACCGTATTTTCCGGACCATAGGGCGCACCGGATTATAAGGCGCACTGTCGATGAATGGTCTATTTTTGATCTTTTTTCACATATAAGGTGCACCGGATTATAAGGCGCATTAAAGTAATGGTGGTTCTTTGGTCAAAATGTTGCATAGATGATGTTTTAAAGATCATCTTCAAGCCGCTTTCTGACAGTCTCTTCCGGATGCGCCATTTTGAGGGCGGTCTTATTTACGTGGCTCACCTTCGGCAGCGTCTTCTCCCCGTCATCTTTGTTGTAGCGTGCAAGGACGGGAGTGGAAGTGTCAAAAGATGGAGCTAACTGTTTTAATGATATTCAGACTTTACTTCAATTAATAATGGAGCAGCATCTCCTCATCCGTGGCTCACTAGTGGAACGACAACGCCGGAAATGTGTCCCGTGAAAAACCGTCCGACCGGATCTCTCTAATAACTACAGTTCCTTAGGTGAATAATGTAAAATCACTACACCGGTATGTATTAGCGCTTTCATGGCGAGTTTACTGACAGATATAAGTAAGAACTTTACACTACTTTATATTAGAAATGGCAACAGCGGAGGATGAATGTACCATAACAAGAAGACAGCGAAAAAGAAGAAGCTTATCGACGGACTACAAAGGCGGACGTGCACAAATTTTCAGGGCTTATGCAGATCCCAAATACAGATCAGCAGGTACCAGAAGGTAAGAAAAGTTGCTTTTGCATAATATTGCGAAACAAAACGCCAGATAATATGTCTTACCTTATACAAACACCATAGTAATACTCGTATCGTGTCCTGGGCATGACGTTAATGTGCATCCGGCAGTGGAGGCTCCACTATGAGGTCTTGGGGCACTAGGAGGTTAACCCCTTTACTACGGTTACCCCAGGTGGCCCTTGGCAAAGGCATAGTACCTGACTGCCCCTAGCCAGGGATACGGTGAAGACCTCAACGGCGGAGCAGGCGGAAGACGGTAGATTTAAGAACTACCACAACGGCTGCGATGGCGGTATAAGGCTGCAGCAGAAAAGGGTCCCCAGTCGTCTTGGACTCCATGCCACTGGACCCTGACCCGATTCTGTCAAGGACCGTGTGGTGACTGTCTGTGCACCAGTTCTCCCCATGTTTTACTCTGTCCTCCACCCTGAGCCAGCCCACTTTGGAGAAGTGGGTAGGAGTGAGGTGTGATCTGGGGTGGAGGTCTAGAAGTAATCTGACTAGCTTGTTCTGGGATGTTTGGAGTCTAGATTTGAGGGTTTTGGAGGTGCTGGTGTACCAGGAGGTGCATGCGTAATCGAAAAAGGGTTGAATGAGAGTTCCCGCTAGAATCATCATGGTGCTTTTGTTGACCAGAGAGGAGATTCTGTAGAGAAATCTCGTTCGTTGGTTGACCTTTTTGATTACCTTGGTTGCCATTTTATCACAGGAAAGATTAGCCTCTAGAATGGAACCTAGGTAGGTGACCTCATCTTTCCTGGTGATAACAATGTCACCCACTTTTATAGTGAAGTCACTGACTTTCTTAGTGACATCATGCACAAAAGTGCACTAATAGCTTGTTTTAAAATGTCTCTGACAATCTTGCACTTTCTGTGCCACTGCTTAATAACTGTTTAATAAATACAGTGTTTGTCAATTGACTTTGTTGTGATTTCCCTCTGCATGAAAGTTTAAAATGAGCATATATTAATGCAGTATGAACAAGAATGTTTTAATGTAGACACATACAATCATCATCCTGCTGTGATTATATGCATCAAGTGTTCATTTAAGGCTAAGGCAAAATATCGAGATATACATCGTGTATGGGTGAGGGCGGACCTACATCACTTCCGCCTACCAATCCCCTAGCAACCGGGAATTCGTTGAAAACAAACCAGCTCACAGCGAACACAGCATTGACAGAAAAAGCATTTAACGAGCGTTGTGGCTTGGAAGTTGGCGTTAAATCCTTCATTTACGCATTTTTACTTATTTGCATATCGTGTGAAAAAACGAAAATGTATTATTTGCGTCAGACTCGTCTCAGTGAACTTTAAAGCTTCTCAGGCTTAGCTTAGCTTGCTAGTTAGCTTAGCCTGCGCGCTACTAAGAAAGAGACGCGGAAGTTATCAACAACAAGATCAAGTGTTAGTGTATAAAATATTGAGAGATTTGAGGGCTACATGTATTGAATGGCATCATGAAAATTATAGGGTTTATTGGTTTTTAAAAACCCAACTGTTAAGTGCAAATTTAAACGAAACCGGTTTTTGAAAATAGCTAGCTAGGCTATAGACTATATAGTATATTACTTACTTAACTTAATCCTCTTCTTCCCGGATGGGAAATAAGGCTTTGACGACTCGACGCCATTCATCTCGCTGCTGTGCTCGTCTCTGTGCCTTGCCCCGTGTAAGCTTCATCTCTTTCAGCTCCCCTTCAACTGTTCTTCGCCAGGTGTTCTTTGGCCGCCTTGGCTTACGTTTTCCCGGTGGTGTCCATCTTAACGCTGCCTTTGGTATCCTCTCGTTGTCCGGTTTTCGAAAATAGCTAGCTAGGCTATAGACTATATAGTATAGGGGTCACCAACCTTTTTGAAAGCAAGAGCTACTTCTTGGGTACTGATTAATGCGAAGGGCTACCAGTTTGATACACACTTCAATAAATTGCCAGAAATAGCCAATTGGCTCAATTTACCTTTAAAGGCCTACTGAAAGCCACTACTACCGACCACGCAGTCTGATAGTTTATATATCAATGATGAAATCTTAACATTATAACACATGCCAATACAGCCGGGTTAACTTATAAAGTGACATTTTAAATTTGCCGCTAAACTTCCGGTTCGAAACGCCTCTGAGGATGACGTATGCGCGTGACGTAACCCGGCGAACACGGGTATGCCTTCCACATTGAAGCCAATACGAAAAAGCTCTGTTTTCATTTCATAATTCCACAGTATTATGGACATCTGTGTTCGTGAATCTGTTGCAATCATGTTCATTGCATTATGGAGAAGGAAGCTGAGCAAGCAAAGAAGAAAGTTGTCGGTGCGAAATGGACGTATTTTTCGAACGTAGTCAGCAACAACAGTACACAGCCGGCGCTTCTTTGTTTACATTCCCGAAAGATGCAGTCAAGATGGAAGAACTCGGATAACAGAGACTCTAACCAGGAGGACTTTTGACTTCGATACACAGACGCCTGTAGAGAACTGGGACAACACAGACTCTTACCAGGATTACTTTGATTTGGATGACAAAGACGCAGACGTGCTACTGTGAGTATGCAGCTTTGGCTTCTAAACATTTGATCGCTTGACCGTATGTGCGCAACTTTTTTTTGCGTATGTACGTAACTTTTTTAAAATATATAAGCTTTATGAACCTTGGGTTAGGTGAACGGTCTTTTGGGCTGAGTGATTGTGTGTGTTGATCAGGTGTTTGAATTGTATTGACGTGTTCTATGGAGCTAGGAGCTAGCATAGGAGCTAGGAGCTAGCATAACAAACACGCAGGTGTTTTTATGCAGGATTAATTTGTGGCATATTAAATATAAGCCTGGTTGTGTTGTGGCTAATAGAGTAAATATATGTCTTGTGTTTATTTACAGTTGTAGTCATTCCCAGCTGAATATCAGGTACCGTGAGTATGCAGCCTTGGCTGCTAAACATTTGATAGCTTGACCGTACGTGCGCGTCACGTACGTAACTTTTTAAAAATATATAAGCTTTATGAACCTTGGGTTAGGTGAACGGTCTTTTGGGCTGAGTGATTGTGTGTGTTGATCAGGTGTTTGAATTGTATTGGCGTGTTCTATGGAGCTAGGAGCTAGCATAGGAGCTAGGAGCTAGCATAACAAACACGCAGGTGTTTTTATGCAGGATTAATTTGTGGCATATTAAATATAAGCCTGGTTGTGTTGTGGCTAATAGAGTATATATATGTCTTGTGTTTATTTACTGTTGTAGTCATTCCCAGCTGAATATCAGGTACCGTGAGTATGCAGCCTTGGCTGCTAAACATTTGATAGCTTGACCGTATGTGCGCGTCACGTACGTAACTTTTTTAAAATATATAAGCTTTATGAACCTTGGGTTAGGTGAACGGTCTTTTGGGCTGAGTGATTGTGTGTGTTGATCAGGTGTTTGAATTGTATTGGCGTGTTCTATGGAGCTAGGAGCTAGCAGAGGAGCTAGGAGCTAGCATAACAAACACGCAGGTGTTTTTATGCAGGATTAATTTGTGGCATATTAACTATAAGCCTGGTTGTGTTGTGGCTAATAGAGTATATATATATGTCTTGTGTTTATTTACTGTTGTAGTCATTCCCAGCTGAATATCAGGTCACCCCCGGCTCTCACAGCATCTTCCCTATCTGAATAGCTTCAACTCCCCACTAGTCCTTCACTTGCACTTTACTCATCCACAAATCTTTCATCCTCGCTCAAATTAATGGGGAAATTGTCGCTTTCTCGGTCCGAATCTCTTTCACTTCATGCGGCCATCATTGTAAACAATAGGGAACTTTGCGTATATGTTCAACTGACTACGTCACGCTACTTCCGGTAGGTGCAAGCCTTTTTTTTATCAGATACCAAAAGTTGCAATCTTTATCGTCGTTGTTCTATACTAAATCCTTTCAGCAAAAATATGGCAATATCGCGAAATGATCAAGTATGACACATAGAATAGATCTGCTATCCCCGTTTAAATAAAAAAAATTCATTTCAGTAGGCCTTTAACTCTGTTATTATTAATAATTAATGATATTTACACTTAATTGAACGGTTTAAAAGAGGAGAAAACACGAAAAAAATGACAATTAAGTTTTGAAACATAGTTTATCTTCAATTTCGACTCTTTAAAATTCGAAATTCAACCGAAAAAAAGAAGAGAAAAACTAGCAAATTCTAATCTTTTTGAAAAAATTAAAAATAATAATTTATGGAACATCATTAGTAATTTTTCCTGATTAAGATTAATTTTAGAATTTTGATGACATGTTTTAAATAGGATAAAATCCAATCTGCACTTTGTTAGAATATATAACAAATTGGACCAAGCTATATTTCTAACAAAGACAAATCATTATTTCTTCTAGATTTTCCAGAACAAAATTTTTAAAAGAAATTCAAAAGACTTTGAAATAAGATTCAAATTTGATTCTACAGATTTTCTAGATTTTCCAGAATAATTTTTTTGAATTTTAATCATAATAAATTTGAAGAAATATTTCACAAATATTCTTCGTCGAAAAAACAGAAGCTAAAATGAAGAATTAAATTAAAATTTATTTATTATTCTTTACAATAATAAAAATTTTTTTTACTTGAACATTGATTTAAATTGTCAGTAAAGAAGAGGAAGGAATTTAAAAGGTAAAAAGGTATACGTGTTTAAAAATCCTAAAATCATTTTTAAGGTTGTATTTTTTTCTCTAAAATTGTTTTTCTGAAAGTTATAAGAAGCAAAGTAAAAAAATAAATGAATTTATTTAAACAAGTGAAGACCAAGTCTTTAAAATATTTTCTTAGATTTTCAAATTCTATTTGAGTTTTGTCTCTCTTAGAATTAAAAATGTCAGGCAAAGCGAGACCAGCTTGCTAGTAAATAAATACAATTTAAAAAATAGAGGCAGCTCACTGGTAAGTGCTGCTATTTGAGCTATTTTTAGAACAGGCCAGCGGGCTACTCATCTGGTCCTTACGGGCTACCTGGTGCCCGCGGGCACCGCGTTGGTGACCCCTGATATAGTATATACCGCATGTTATTTTTGTACAACAACAACTTCAGCTGTCGAACGTTATAAGGTACAAATTCAACAAGTACAACATTAGCACAGACGGTATAGCCAAGTTGTGGTTAAGAAGGTGGATTTTTGTTCCTTATATTTACCAGAAACGAAGTAATCCGAACACACGACCCGGGACTTTGGGGGACTCCAGTGAGAACCGTCCTCGTTTTCCCAGTGTAAAGCTGCGAGCCATTTGTCTCGTCTCTGTGGGCTTTTATCACGCTTTGGCAGAACAAAATACAACCTTCGTTTTCCCTGTTTCCAGTTGTGGTTAGCACAACCAAAAACAACACAGTTTTTCTGCATTTTGGAGGCAGAATGACGGGTTTAACCAGCGTAGGTCGACAGGTTAAAGAGTAATGGCAACGGTTTGTTTTCAACGCCAGTCTGGTTGCTATGGCTCGAAGAACCCGTAAGTAGCTCAGTTGCCCAGATGTCGGCCCTCAGAGGAAGAAGAGGATTAAGTTAAGTAAGTAATATACTATATAGTCCAGGGGCCACCAACGCGGTGCCCGCGGGCACCAGGTAGCCCGTAAGGACCAGATGAGTAGCCCGCTGGCCTGTTCTAAAAATAGCTCAAATAGCAGCACTTACCAGTGAGCTGACTCTATTTTTTAAATTGTATTTATTTACTAGCAAGCTGGTCTCGCTTTGCCCGACATTTTTAATTCTAAGAGAGACAAAACTCAAATAGAATTTGAAAATCCAAGAAAATATTTTAAAGACTTGGTCTTCACTTGTTTAAATAAATTCATTAATTTTTTTTACTTTGCTTCTTATAACTTTCAGAAAGACAATTTTAGAGAAAAAATACAACCTTAAAATGATTTTAGGATTTCCTTACAATTTTTAAATCAATGTTCAAGTAAATTTATTTTTTTTATTGTAAAGAATAATAAATACATTTTAATTTAATTCTTCATTTTAGCTTCTGTTTTTTCGACGAAGAATATTTGTGAAATATTTCTTCAAACTTATTATGATTAAAATTCCAAAAAATTATTCTGGCAAATCTAGAAAATCTGTAGAATCAAATTTAAATCTTATTTCAAAGTCTTTTGAATTTCTTTTAAAATTTTTGTTCTGGAAAATCTAGAAGAAATAATTATTTGTCTTTGTTAGAAATAAAGCTTGGTCCAATTTGTTATATATTCTAACAAAGTGTAGATTGGATTTTAACCTATTTAAAACATGTCATCAAAATTCTAAAATTAATCTTAATCAGGAAAAATTAGTAATGATGTTCCATAAATTATTTTTTTTATTTTTTCAAAAAGATTTGAATTAGCTAGTTTTTCTCTTCTTTTTTTCGGTTGAATTTTGAATTTTAAAGAGTCGAAATTGAACATACACTATGTTTCAAAATTTTATTTACAGTTTTTTCGTGTTTTCTCCTCTTTTAAACCGTTCAATTAAGTGTAAATATCATTAATTAATAATAATAACATAGAGTTAAAGGTAAATTGAGCAAATTGTCTATTTCTGGCAATTTATTTAAGTGTGTATCAAACTGGTAGCCCTTCACATTAATCAGTACCCAAGAAGTAGCTCTTGCTTTCAAAAAGGTTGGTGACCCCTGATATAGTCTATAGCCTAGCTAGCTATTTTCGAGAACCGGTTTTGTTTAAATTTGCACTTAACAGTTGGGTTTTTAAAAAACAATAAACCCTATCATTTTCATGTTGCCATTCAATACATGTAGCCCTCAAATCTCTCAATATTTTATACACTAACACTTGATCTTGTTGTTGATAACTTCCGCGTCTCTTTCTTAGTAGCGCACAGGCTAAGCTAACTAGCAAGCTAAGCTAAGCCTGAGAAGCTTTAAAGTTCACTGAGACGAGTCTGACGCAAATAATACATTTTCGTTTTTTCACACGATATGCAAATAAGTAAAAATTCGTAAATGAAGGATTTAACGCCAACTTCCAATCCACAACGCTCGTTAAATGCTTTTTCTGTCAATGCTGTGTTCGCTGTGAGCTGGTTTGTTTTCAACGAAATCCCGGTTGCTAGGGGATTGGTAGGCGGAAGTGACGTAGGTCCGCCCTCAACCATATCGTGTATTGTGACATTGCCTAAAAATATCGAAATATTTAAAAAAGGCCATATCGCCCAGCCCTAGTTTCATATCATTAGACCTCAGCAGCGTCCAAACATACAGAACCAATAACACCTATCGCCATAAAACAATGTTTTTGATGGCCTGTAAATGTGCTGCGCGTTTGCCTCCATCGGCCACCGTACTTTATCTCAGCTATGCTGCTTTATTTAGCACATGAAAATAACACCGTGATTTAATGTTGCGTCAACTTGTTTACAAGCGACAACTCATTCCAACAAAGTTGACCTTTAGAGTAAACGTCCATAAAGTGCACATAATCACGAGTGCAAACAGTTAAGTGTGTTTATTTACACAGAACAATTGGCTTTATTTTGACCTTGAATGCGCTTTACTCAAACTACCCAGGCGACGTAATTATTTTTACTATTTTTAAAACCATAACTAAGTTGACTTCCATTGGAGGTGTGAATCACTTTATCAAGCGGCAGTTTAAACAACTATGAAAATGTGCAGTTATGAAGTTTGAAAAGAAGGCGGCTAACAGTTAGCCGCTAGCTTAGCATGCCGGAACTTGACAATGTTGCCTCTCCGCATTGGAATAAACACTTTCGAATTGCCTCACCGACTCGGCCATCGCTAAGTTTATCTCCGAGAACACCAACCTGACGGAGACATGAAGATGACCACTTGTCCCAAGTCCATGTTTGATATGTCTCAGGTACTTTGGCACGGTGTGCACGACGAGCGCCGCCATGTTGGCTGTAAAGATTCGGCTGTTCGCGAACGAGTCGAGTCTTTTGAAGGGTTGTTTTTAATTGAGCGAGAAAACCCGAGTTCCTGTTGGGAGCCGTTTATTATACTCATGCAAATTTAACACCAGGAAATGCCCATCCGACTGGCAACTGGAATCGAAAATCAATCAAGCGTTAAAAGACATTTAGAATTGGGATTAAGTTGTTTTTTAACAAAAATAAATAAATATATTTAAATATATACGTTAGTAATTCATTTTTAATCGTGTTTATTTTTTTTACTCAGGATTCACTTTTCGGGTTCTTTATTGTAAAGCAGGCCTGGGCAATTATTTTGCCTCGGGGAAAAAAATGTGCCTGGGGGCCGGTATATCTATTTTTAGGAACACTAATACAAAACCTCACCATAATGTCTGATTGAAAGTTAAAAACGTTATGACAGACCGCCTTAAAAAAAACAGAATGGAATTTTACATTTTTTTACTGAATGAGACACCCAGAATGTACATGAAATTCAAGAATGTGGGATTTACAATATGAACTATAAAGGATAAAAAACTGAATATTGACAACATATCACATGTCACACCCCCTCTCGATTGACATATTTTACAATCAAGCGAAACAATGCAACAAAAATGCAACAAACACAGCGAAATATGAGCGCGAAGGGTAAAAAAACCCCACTTACAATCTGATATATCACTAAGCTTTAGAATAGGGATGTCCGATAATATCGGCCTGCTGATATTATCGGCCGATATATGCGTTAAAATGTAATATCGGAAATTATCGGTATCGTTTTTTTTATTATCGGTATTGTTTTTTTTTTTTTATTAAATCAACATAAAAAACACAAGATACACTTACAATTAGTGCACCAACCCAAAAAACCTCCCTCCCCCATTTGCAGCCCTCATTCACACAAAAGGGTTGTTTCTTTCTGTTATTAATATTCTGGTTCCTACATTATATATCAATATATATCAATACAGTCTGCAAGGGATACAGTCCGTAAGCACACATGATTGTGCGTGCTGCTGCTCCACTAATAGTACTAACCTTTAAAAGTTAATTTTACTCATTTTCATTCATTACTAGTTTCTATGTAACTGATTTTATATTGTTTTACTTTCTTTTTTAATCAAGAAAATGTTTTTAATTTATGTATCTTATTTTATTTTATTAATCTAAAAAAAAAAAAAGGACCTTATCTTCACCATACCTGGTTGTCCAAATTAGGCATAATAATGTGTTAATTCCACGACTGCATATATCGGTTGATATCGGTATCGGTTGATATCGGTATCGGTAATTAAAGAGTTGGACAATATCGGAATATCGGATATCGGCAAAAAGCCATTATCGGACATCCCTACTTTAGAACTTTGTTGTAAAAATGGCAGCTACAGTTTATCGCTGTTATGTTGGATCCACTGTGAACTGGACTTTCACTGATATGTTGGATCCACTATGGACTGGACTTTCACAATATTATGTCAGACCCACTCGACATATCCATTGCTTTCGGTCTCCCCTAGACGGGGGGGGGGGGGTTACCCACATATGCGGTCCTCTCCAAGGTTTCTCATAGTCATTCACACCTACGTCCCACTGGGGTGAGTTTTCCTTGCCCGTATGTGGGCTCTGTACCGAGGGTGTCGTTGTGGCTTGTGCAGCCCTTTGAGACACTTGTGATTTAGGGCTATATAAATAAACATTGATTGATACAGTTTCCATCGTAAAGATCTAAAATAATTTTTTGGGAATGTCCGGCGGGCCGGATTGAAAAGCTTAACGGGCCGCATGTGGCCCCCGGGCCTTAATTTGCCCAGTCCTGTTCTAAAGGGTAGTAGATTAAGCATAAACACCAGGTCTGGACGGTAGTATAATTTTGTACTCACATTTGTATCATGTTCTAAATTTTATTCATACTTTTTATATCCTTTAATGCATTTTATTCATAATTATTGTGATTCCCCCCCCCCCCCCCCCATATTGTTAAAATGCTACACATTTCTTGGGTGAGGGAAAATTCAAGCTAGTAGTGTCACTGCACTTTTGAATGTTTACAATGACACACACAAAAAACACGGCAAATATTTCAGAACAATTCCCACCAATCGAGTAATATTTGTGTAAATATTCAGTTCAGTTATTACATTCATGAAAATCAAACAAAGGAATGAAATAAAAATAAATCAATATAAAGTAATATATGAATGAAAAGGAGCGGAAAGAAGTTTAAAATGTATATCTGCCATCCTATTTTCACAAATACAATTGACTTTCAATGTAGGCGACTACAATGCCATATTTTCATTTCAGAAGATTTAAACCAATAATGAAGAAATAATTCTACTCAGTCATATCTTTTTACCGTGATTTTTACATTTTTGTTTAATACATAGAGATTTACATTGTTTTATTCCACTGTCGAGTTTGTTCCATAAACTAACACCTCTGATTAAAATACTTATTTCCATTATCCCTGTCCTAAATGTAGATTCATCAAAGATCTCAGCTCCTTTCAGATTATAATTACTTTTTTACAAATCTGTTTTGTAGAATTGTTGCATGTGCTTTGTACATGATTTTAAGGATATTATACTCTGCCAGTTCATGAAATTGTAATAAATGTTTGTATATTGGGTTTGTGGATTCCCTGTATGCATTTCTAGTAAGGATTTTTAAGGCTCTTTTCTCCAGGAGGATTGAATTTAAATGTTTTTTAGGCACTACCCCACACTTCTACTCAGTATGTTAGATACGGAACAATCAGTGAGTTATACCAAAGACACCATTTTTTTGGATTTAGCAATTCCTTGTTGTGTAATGTTTTATTTTCAAATGAGTTTGCACTGAAGGGCAACAAAGCAAGTAACGACAACAATATTCAAAAGTGTCAATGTGATGAGTGCGTTTCAGTGATGTTCAACTCCTGCAGCTTCTGGGACAAGGTCAGGTGATCGGGAGAGTGAAGAAGGTCCGTCGGAGGCTCCACAAACTCCGTCCCCGCGACACGCTTTCCCGTCAGCGGGTCAACCACCTGACCCACCTTGTAGACCACCTCGGCCAGTTCGTGTTTGACGTGTTTGGCCCGAGGCTCGGGCAGAGCTTTGAGCAGCACCACATCGCCCACCGTGCACTGCTGCAAAGCATCATGGGCGAAGTACGTCTTCCTCTTGTTGTAGTACTGAGGACGACAAAGAAGTTGTTCGGCTCGTCAGAGAATTTAGAGCGTGACAAGGATTTGTTTACCCGAGGTGCGCAAAACTCTTTTTAAATCAAAATGACAAAAGAAAGTAGCTTCTTTGGCGTCGTTAGCAACAGCATTGCTAGGCTTCGCCAGGCGGGACAACATTAACCGGGTGGTTACTGGTCCAGGGTTTAGTTCAGTGTCTCCTGAGAGTAGAAGTAATAGTAGAATTGTTGATATTCGGTCTATCCTTCCAGTCAGGGGCTTGTTTCTTCTGTTTCGATCCGCTGTCAGGCACGAGGTAATCACGTTACCTCCGAAGCCAAAGTGCTTCGCCGAAGAATTACCGAGAAGGTAGAAATCACAGTGAACGACCTTTACGCGTTCCCGACTCTCGTTTTCAAGAGGGTATAGTATCCGTGGTGGTTTAAAATACAAATCCGTGATCCACAATAGAAAAAGCAGGAAGTGTGGAATCATACGAGCCTTTGTTTGGATTCCACAGTGGGAGCGAAAGAAAATGCGACTGCTCATCTCGGAGACCGGAACTGCTGCCAAGGGTATGTAAACTTATGAGCACGACTGTATATACAGGTATATTGAAAAAAAAAATATATATATATATTTTTTTAAATATGTTTTTAGGCCATCTCCATGCACCCAAAATGAGCTTTTCTAACCTGTAACCTGTTTTGAAAATGTCTCATTATAATTATTATACCAAACAATACATTGCAAAAATCGGTTTGAATCAAGAATCGTGTTGAATCAAGAATCGATTTTGAATTGAATCGTCACCCCAGGAATCGGATCGAATCGCCCAAAGATTCACAACCCTAGCGTTGAAGTTACGATGCACTAACACTTTTTGGTAATGTGTTTTTAATAAAGGATAATTGGTGGTCACTTTTTTGTAGTCTGGTTTGCAAATGTCGAAAGTTAATTATTCTTCTAAACGGGAAGATAACATTCGATCAATCGTGATCCCAGTGAGAGCAGACATTGTACAGTAAATTATATTTTAAATTACATTTGTTTTTCTTGTTTGTCACTTAAAACTTGTAACTCATCCTCCTTGTATTCAGAATCAAAAATATGAGATTCTGGATTATCATTTGTCCCAAAGTAGTCGTCATCGTTCCCCATTAAATCTGCTATATTGTCACCTTGAGCAGATACTTAGGAGTGTATTATCACATTGAGCAGGTACTTAGGAGTGTATTATCACCTTGAGCAGGTACTTAGGAGTGTATTATCACCTTGAGCAGGTACTTAGGAGTGTATTATCACCTTGAGCAGGTACTTAGGGGTGTATTATCACCTTGAACAGGTACTTAGGAGTGTATTATCACCTTGAGCAGGTACTTAGGGGTGTATTATCACCTTGAGCAGGTACTTAGGAGTGTATTATCCCCTTGAACAGGTACTTAGGAGTGTATTATCACCTTGGGCAGGTACTTAGGAGTGTATCATCACCTTGAGCAGGTACTTAGGAGTGTATTATCACCTTGAGCAGGTACTCCGGAGTGTATTATCCCCTTGTGCAGGTACTTAGGAGTGTATTATCACCTTGAGCAGGTACTTAGGGGTGTATTATCACCTTGAGCAGGTACTTAGGAGTGTATTATCACCTTGAGCAGGTACTTAGGAGTGTATTATCACCTTGAGCAGGTACTTAGGGGTGTATTATCACCTTGAGCAGGTACTTAGGAGTGTATTATCACCTTGGGCAGGTACTTAGGAGTGTATTATCACCTTGAGCAGGTACTTAGGAGTGTATTATCACCTTGAGCAGGTACTCCGGAGTGTATTATCCCCTTGTGCAGGTACTTAGGAGTGTATTATCACCTTGGGCAGGTACTTAGGAGTGTATCATCACCTTGAGCAGGTACTTAGGAGTGTATTATCCCCTTGAGCAGGTACTTAGGAGTGTATTATCACATTGAGCAGGTACTTAGGAGTGTATTATCCCGTTGTGCAGGTACTTAGGAGTGTATTATCCCCTTGAGCAGGTACTTAGGAGTGTATTATCACCTTGAGCAGGTACTTAGGAGTGTATTATCCCCCTGAGCAGGTACTTAGGAGTGTATTATCACATTGAGCAGGTACTTAGGAGTGTATTATCCCCTTGTGCAGGTACTTAGGAGTGTATTATCACCTTGGGCAGGTACTTAGGAGTGTATTATCACCTTGAGCAGGTACTTAGGAGTGTATTATCACCTTGAGCAGGTACTTAGGAGTGTATTATCACATTGAGCAGGTACTTAGGAGTGTATTATCCCCTTGAGCAGGTACTTAGGAGTGTATTATCACCTTGAGCAGGCACTTAGGAGTGTATTGTCACCTTGTGCAGGTACTTAGGAGTGTATTATCCCCTTGAGCAGGTACTTAGGAGTGTATTATCCCCTTGTGCAGGTACTTAGGAGTGTATTATCCCCTTGAGCAGGTACTTAGGAGTGTATTATCCCCTTGAGCAGGTACTTAGGAGTGTATTATCACCTTGGGCAGGTACTTAGGAGTGTATTGTCACCTTGAGCATGTACTTAGGAGTGTATTATCCCCTTGTGCAGGTACTTAGGAGTGTATCATCACCTTGAGCAGGTACTTAGGAGTGTATTATCACCTTGTGCAGGTACTTAGGAGTGTATTGTCACTTTGTGCAGGTACTTAGGAGTGTATTATCACCTTGTGCAGGTACTTAGGAGTGTATTGTCACCTTGAGCAGGTACTTAGGAGTGTATTATCACCTTGTGCAGGTACTTAGGAGTGTATTGTCACCTTGTGCAGGTACTTAGGAGTGTATCATCACCTTGAGCAGGTACTTAGGAGTGTATCATCACCTTGAGCAGGTAAGGGTCCAGCACCAGCCGCGTCACGCGCACCTTGGCGGTCTTCTGCATCTTGGTCCCGATGACCCTTCCAATGATCCACTTGGCGTGGACGGACGCCTGCTTTACCGACATCTTTGCTCTACAAAACCGACAGGTCAAAAGTTATGTTTCGGTTCAGACTAGCAAGCCACACACACAATAAATAATCATGAATAACGGGCTGAAGGCGGGGTGCACCCTGGACAAGTCGCCCCTCATCGCAGGGCCAACACAGATAGACAGACAATGCAACCCCCCGCGCCTCCGAAAGGGATAAGCGGTAGATAATGGTTGGATGGATGGCACATCGTCATTATGGCCGACTGTTGTGATGCTAACGTTAGCTTCGGCTAACTAGTAGCGAGCAGACGTGTCGCGCCTACAGGGCGACGGTCGACACATTCAGAACACTGTTAAGCATGCCAATGTGTGTAAAACATTATTATGTTGTGCCAATGTGTGGAAAATAACAATACCTGTGATATAGTTTAAGAGTTATTTCAAAATTGGAAGGTCACCGGCGTCCTCTCTCGCCAGCCATACCGCTCGGCCTCTTCTGATGACGTCACTACAGCAAAAGAAGAGAGACAAATTGAACATATAACTTATCTTTGACGCTCCAAGACGCATATTACTGTAACCGAGGGTTTCTAAATGTCGCCTTAACTGTATAAAACTACAAAATAACAAACACGGAGGCTCCGGCTTTACACGAGGACCACTTTATTTTATTTATTTCAAAAACCTCCGCTCCAGTACAACGTGTCATCACTTCCGCTCGTAGCGCCTTCAAAATAAGAGCTCAAGGCATAAACTGTATAACAGCGTATAACACAAAGAGGAAAGCCCATTAAAATAGGTTACATACCTCCCCTCCTACAAAAAGAAACGTGCCAGGAGTGTAAGTACTAAGACACACACATTACTATTGTTTCCCCACCTTTAAAATGTACTTGCTTTACTTTTTAGATGACATCAGACTACTTAACTTGGAAAAATACACTTTTGTCCATTATTTTACAGTCCAACACTTTCATTAGCATGTGAAACCTGCTCTACAATTACAACTGGAAATATTCCCAATTAACTTTAATTAATTTACTTTTCACAGTAATAAAAAGTAGCATTATTGCCACCACAGAGGAGCAGAGAGATGTTAATTGTTACAAATGGAGGAACACATTAGACTTTCTAATGCAAACTCATTTTTTATTGAGGACCACCTCACAGTTATGGTTGATATGCAAATATATAGATGGGAATATAAAGTTCATAAATGTATAATAGCCTCATTACATACATTTTGTTGCAGAAAACATAAAATAATATGGGGGCCACGGAAATGATGACGTTACATAAAATGACATGCGGGCCCACACAAAATGTTGTGGCAGAAAACATAAATAATATGGCAGGCCACGCAAATGACGTGGCGGCCACATAAATGATGTGTTGGGCCAGATAAATGACATGGCGGACTACATAAAATGATGTCACGGGCCATTTAAATAATATGGCGGGCCTCATTAAATGATGTGATGGACCAGGTAAAACAATGTGGCAGGAAACAAAATAATTGGCGGTCCACATAAAAAGATGTCATGGACCACATCAAATTATGTAGCGGGCCCACATAAAATGATATGGCAGACAACATAAAATAACAAGGTGGGCCACATACAATGATGTGGCAGACAACATAAAATAATATAGTGGGCCACGTAAAATACCATGGTTGGCCTCGTTAAATGATGTGATGGACCGTATAAAATAAAATGGTGGACCATATAAAATTATATGGCAGGCCAACATAAAATGATGTGGCAGACATCATAAAATACCATGATGAGTCACATAAAATGATGTGGCAGGCATCATAAAAAATAATATGGCAGGCTACATAAAATTATGTTGCAGACAATATAAATTAATATAGCGGGCCACTTACAATTATGTAGTGGGCCACAAAAATAACACAACGGGCCCACATAAAATGATGTGGCGGGCCACATAAAATACCATGGTGGGCCTCGTTAAATGATGTGATGCACCATATACAATATAGTGTAAGTGAGCCACATAAAATGATATGGCAGGCCCACATAAATTGATGTGGCAGGCCCACATAAATTGATGTGGCAGGCCCACATAAATTGATGTGGCAGACACCATGAAAAAACATGGTGGGCCACATAAAATGACGAAAATATTATTAAATGATGTGATAGACCACATAAAACAACGTGATAGGAAACAAAATTATTGGCGGTCCACATAGAAGGATGTGGCGGTCCACATAAAATGATGTGGCGGACCACATAAAATGATGTCATGGACCACATAAAATGATGTGGCGGACCACATAAAATGATGTCATGGACCACATAAAATGATGTGGTGGGCCACATAAAATACCATGGTGGGCCTAATTAAATGATATGAAGGACCACATAAAATAAAGTGGTGGACCACATAAAATGATATGACGGGCCCACATAAAATAATGTGGCAGACACCATAAAATAACATGGTGGGCCACAAAAAATGATGTGGCGAACCGCATAAAATACCATGGTTGGCCTCATTAAATGATGTGATGCACCATATAAAATAAAGTGGTGGACCACATAAAATGATATGGCAGGCCCACATAAATTGATGTGGCAGACACCATGAAAAAACATGGTGGGCCACATAAAATGACGAAAATATTGTGACAGGCCAATTTAAATGATTTGATAAACCACATAAAACAACGTGATAGGAAACAAAATTATTGGCGGTCCACATGAAAGGATGTGGCGGACCACATAAAATGATGTCATGGACCACATAAAATACCATGGTGGGCCTAATTAAATGATGTGATGGACCAAATAAAATAAAATGGTGGACCACATAAAATGATATGACAGGCCCACATAAAATAATGTGGCAGACACCATAAAATAACATGGTGGGCCACATAAAATATTGTGACAGGCCACATAAAATGATGTGACGTGCCCCTTAAATAATATGGCGGGCCTCATTAAATAATGTGATAGATCACATAAAACAATGTGGCAGGAAACAAAATAAAAAAAGATGTGGCAGTCCACATAAAATGATGTCATGGGACACATAAAATGATGTGGTGGGCCACATAAAATACCATGGTGGGCCTAATTAAATGATGTGATGGACCAAATAAAATAAAATGGTGGACCACATAAAATGATATGACAGGCCCACATAAAATAATGCGGCAGACACCATAAAATAACATGGTGGGCCACATAAAATATTGTGACAGGCCACATAAAATGATGTCACGTGCCCCTTAAATAATATGGCGGGCCTCATTAAATAATGTGATAGATCACATAAAACAACGTGGAAGGAAACAAAATATAAAAAGATGTGGCGGTCCACATAAAATGATGTCATGGTGGGACACATAAAATACCATGGTGGACCTCATTAAATGATGTGATGAAAATAAAGTGGTAGTCCACATGAAATTAAATGGCAGGCCACATAAATTATGTGGCGGAACGCATAAAATATTGTGACTGGCCACTTAAATGATGTCATGGGTCACATAACATGTAACATGGCAGGCCTCCTTAAATGATGTGATACATCACAAACATTAATGTGACAGGCAACATAAAATAATATGGCAGGCTACATTAAATTAATAATATAGTGGGCCATGTAAAATTATGTAGTAGGCCACAAAAATAACACAACGGGCCCCCATAAAATGATGTGGCGGGCCACATAAAATACCATGGTGGGCCTAATTAAATGATGTGATGGACCAAATAAAATAAAATGGTGGACCACATAAAATGATATGACAGGCCCACATAAAATAATGTGGCAGACACCATAAAATAACATGGTGGGCCACATAAAATATTGTGACAGGCCACATAAAATTATGTGACGTGCCCCTTAAATAATATGGCGGGCCTCATTAAATAATGTGATAGATCACATAAAACAATGTGGCAGGAAACAAAATATAAAAGGATGTGGCGGACCACATAAAATGATGTGGCGGGCCACATAAAATACCATGGTGGACCTCATTAAATGATGTGATGAAAATAAAGTGATAGTCCACATAAAATTATATGGCAGGCCACATAAATGATGTGGCGGAACGCATAAAATATTTTGACAGGCCACTTAAGTGATGTCACGGGTCACATAAAATAACATGGCAGGCCTCGTTAAATAATATGATACATCACATAAATTAATGTGGCAGGCAACAAAATAATTGGCGGTCTACATAAAAAGATGTGAGGGTCCACATAAAATACCATGGTGTTTTCAAATGACGGGATGGACCATTTAAAATAAAGTGGTGAACCACATAAATGATGTAGTGGCCCACGTAAAATAATAAGTAATGTTCTAATGTGACATTCAAACGGTCACACCAAGACAGGAAGCAGCGAGAGGACAGACAGGAAGCAGCGAGAGGACAGACAGGAAGCAGCGAGAGGACAGACAGGAAGCAGCGAGAGGACAGACAGGAAGCAGCGAGAGGACAGACAGGAAGCAGCGAGAGGACAGACAGGAAGCAGTGAGAGGACAGACAGGAAGCAGCGAGAGGACAGACAGGAAGCAGCGAGAGGACAGACAGGAAGCAGCGAGAAGAACATCCCAGTTGCCAACGTCTGTCAGCGTTTGTCTGGCTATGTTGATCCGGCCTCAGACGCCAGCAGAGTAGTGTGTGTGTGTGTGTGTGTGTACGTGTGTGTTCCTAATCAGAACCATGTTGTGGTCCGGCAAATGTTTCCCATTTAAGGCAGCGAGCGCAGTGCTGATATGCTTCTTCTCCAATGACTTCACTTTTTGCGCGGCAGAAAGGTCTGGACCTAATGTAATCATGTCACGTGCACACGTCATGCACTGTTGCTCGCTAGGAAAAATAGTCTGCCGTCTTCAGTGCATTATCAAAGCTTTAAGGGCCATATTACAATATTTATGTTTATCCGCGCATAATCTCCCACGTGAGCAATGCCGAAAGTATTTGCGGAGGGGAGAGCCGACGGCACGTATCGCTCTTGAGTCGTCAAATGTTGTACCTTTTCAATGACAACACGCTAAATAACGCTCTGTAATCTGCATGTGGGCTTTTTCTCGATGCTCGCTTTCTCCCCGCGTGGGGTTATTTGTCCTTAGATTAGAAAATGGATCTTATCGCGGACACACTGGGAGCGTTAGTTTTGCGAGAGATCATGTGTGGGCCAACGGCTGATAGTCCGACACCAGAAAGACAAACAGTTCATCAAAAAGTGGAATGTCGCTTAGATTTTGTGAACACTTTTTTTTACTTTCGATTGATTTGCTGAAATATGTTTATTTATTTTTTGTAGCAGTGCACGCCAAATGGCAAGGTGAGCCCAAAAGCTCTGCAGTTTTAGACATCGCTTTCGCTGCCGCCGCGAGCTACATCGTGTCCCGGAAGTCGCCGACAGACGCAGAAAACTCATCCTGACTTTAGTAAGGTTTTTAAATGGTGGGATTAATATATCTGGACATTTTCTCTTGCATGTTGCCAATATAGCTCCAGCCTATCTTGCCAAATTGTATTGTACTAGGGATGTCCGATAATATCGGCCTGCCGATATCGGCCGATAAATGCGTTAAAATGTAATATCGGAAATTATCGGTATCAGTTTTTTTATTATCTGTATCGTTTTTTTATTTTTTTTAAATTTTTTATTTTTATTAAATCAACATAAAAAACACAAGATACACTTACAATTAGTGCACCAACCCAAAAAACCTCCCTCCCCCCATTTCTTTCTGTTATCAATATTCTGGTTCCTACATTATATATGATAAATGATAAATGGGTTGTACTTGTATAGCGCTTTTCTACCTTCAAGGTACTCAAAGCGCTTTGACAGTATTTCCACATTCACCCATTCACACACTGATGGAGGGAGCTGCCATGCAAGGCGCTAACCAGCACCCATCAGGAGCAAGGGTGAAGTGTCTTGCCCAAGGACACAACGGACGTGACTAGGATGGTAGAAGGTGGGGATTGAACCCCAGTAACCAGCAACCATCCGATTGCTGCCACAGCCACTCTACCAACTTCGCCACGCCGTCCCCTATATCAATATATATCAATACAGTCTGCAAGGGATACAGTCCGTAAGCACACATGATTGTGCGTGCTGCTGGTCCACTAATAGTACTAACCTTTAACAGTTAATTTTACTCATTTTCATTAATTACTAGTTTCTATGTAACTGTTTTTATATTGTTTTACTTTCTTTTTTATTCAAGAAAATGTTTTTAATTTAGTTATCTTATTTTATTTTATTTTTTTAAAAAGTACCTTATCTTCACCATACCTGGTTGTCCAAATTAGGCATAATAATGTGTTAATTCCACGACTGCATATATCGGTTGATATCGGTATCGGCAATTAAAGAGTTGGACAATATCGGAATATCGGATATCGGCAAAAAGCCATTATCGGACATCCCTATATTGTACCATATGTCCCGGCAAGAAATCTGCGTTCAAAGAACTCCGGCTTATTAGTGATTCCCAGAGCCCCAAAAAAGTCTGCGGGCTATAGAGCGTTTTATATTCGGGCTCCAATACTATGGAATGCCCTCCCAGTAACAGTTAGAGATGCTACCTCAGTAGAAGCATTTAAAGGCCTACTGAAATGATTTTTTAAAATTTAAACGGGGATAGCAGATCCAGTCTATGTGTCATACTTGATCATTTGGCGATATTGCCATATTTTTGCTGAAAGGATTTAGTAGAGAACAACGACGATAAAGATCGCAACTTTTGGTATCTGATAAAAAAAAAGCCTTGCCCCTACCGGAAGTAGCGTGACGTAGTCAGTTGACAGGCTCCTCACATTTTCCTATTGTTTTCAATGCAGCTAGAGCGATTCGGACCGAGAAAGCGACGATTACCCCATTAGTTTGAGCGAGGATGAAAGATTAGTGGATGAGGAACGTTAGAGTGAAGGACTAGAATGCAGTGCAAGACATATCTTTTTTCGCTCTGAGCGTAACTTAGGTACAAGCTGGCTCATTGGATTCCACACTCTCTCCTTTTTCTATTGTGGATCACAGATTTGTATTTTAAACCACCTCGGATACTATATCCTCTTGAAAATGAGAGTCGAGAACGCGAAATGGACATTCAGTGCCTTTTATCTCCACGACAATACATCGGCGAAATGCTTTAGCTATGAGCTAACGTGATAGCATCTTGCTTTAACTGCATATAGAAACAAAAGAAATAAACCCCTGACTGGAAGGATAGACAGAAAATCAACAATACTATTAAACCGTGGACATGTAAATACACGGTTAATGCTTTCCAGCCTGGCGAAGGTTAACAATGCTGTGCTAACGACGCCATTGAAGCTAACTTAGCAACCGGACTGCACAGAGCTATGCTAAAAACATTAGCTCTCCACCTACGCCAGCCAGCCCTCATTTGCTCATCAACACCCGTGCTCACCTGCGTTCCAGCGATCGGCAGAAGGACGAAGGACTTCACCCGATGCGTTCGGCGGCCCGGAGACGTAGGAAGTCAAGGTGAAGTCGGCGGCTAGCGCGGCTAGCGCTCCAACAAAGTCCTCCTGGTTGTGTTGCTGTAGTCCGCTGCTAATACACTGATCCCACCTACAACTGTCTTCTTTGCAGTCTTCATTGTTCATTAAAAAAATTGCAAAAGATGTCCAGAATACTGTGGAATTATGAAATGAAAACAGAGCTTTTTGTATAGGATTCTACGGGGTACCATAACTTCCGTTACTCGGACTTCGTCACGCGCATACGTCATCATACCGCGATGTTTCAGCCGGATATTTCCCGGGAATTTTAAAATGTCACTTTATAAGTTAACCCGGCCGTATTGGCATGTGTTGCAATGTTAAGATTTCATCATTGATATATAAACTATCAGACTGCGTGGTCGCTAGTAGTGGCTTTCAGTAGGCCATCTGCGGTCCTCTCCAAGGTTGCTCATAGTCATTCTCATCAACGTCCCACTGGGTTGTGAGTTTTTCCTTGCCCTTATGTGGGCGCTGAACCGAGGATGTCGTTGTGGCTTGTGCAGCCCTTTGAGACACTTGTGATTTAGGGCTATATAAATAAACATTGATTGATTGATTGATTGAATATTTAGCCGTTATTAAACATTATATTCTACGTACTTGCCAGTCCTCCCAACGTGATAACCCGGAAGCCCAGCAGGTGGCGCCCTCCATGATCAGAAATCCTGCAATGTTTTCATGTTCATGTCTTAGTTTCATCAATAATAATTTTCAGCAAGTGTTCCAAAGAGTGTGGCGTCATTCATCCTGTTTTTTTTTTGTTTAAAACATTTGTTTGTTGGTTTTCAGACACATCATTGAAACAAATGTGCTGATTTCCCCCCCAACAAGTAAAATGATAAATAACAATAATACAAAATAATATAATAATTAGGGATGTCTGATAATATCAGACTGCCGATATTATCGGCCGATAAATGCTTTAAAATGTAAAATCGGAAATTATCGGTATCCGTTTCAAAATTATCGGTATCAAAAAGTAAAATTTATGACTTTTTAAAACGCCGCTGTGTACACGGCCGTAGGGAGAAGTACAGAGCGCCAATAAACCTTGAAGGCACTGCCTTTGCGTGCCGACCCGGTCACATAATATCTACGGCTTTTCACACACACAAGTGAATGCAAATCATACTTGTTCAACAGCCATACAGGTCACACTGAGGGTAGCCGTATAAACAACTTTAACACTGTTACAAATATGCGCCACACTGTGAACCCACACCAAACAAGAATGACAAACACATTTCGGGAGAACATCCACACCGTAACACAACATTACCATGAATTGATTTAAGTGGACCCCGACTTAAACAAGTTGAAAAACTTATTCGGGTGTTACCATTTAGTGGTCAATTGTACGGAATATGTACTGTACTGTGCAATCTACTAATAAAAGTCTCAATCAATCAATCAATCAAACATAAACACAACAGAACAAATACCCAGAACCCCTTGCAGCACTAACTTTTCTGCTACCCCCAACCCCCGCCAACCCCCCACACACTTCAACCCCGCCCCCCTCAAACTCCTCATGCTCTCTCAGGGAGAGCATGTCCCAAATTCCAAGCTGCTGTTTTCAGGCATGTTAAAAAAAAAAAATGCACTTTGTGACTTCAATAATAAATATGGCAGTGCCATGTTGGCATTTTTTTCCATAACTTGAGTTGATTTATTTTGGAAAACCTTGTTACATTGTTTAATGCATCCAGCAGGGCATCACAACAAAATTAGGCATAATAATGTGTTAATTCCACGACTGTACATATCAGTATCGGTTGATATCGGAATCGGTAATTAAGAGTTGGACAATATCGGAATATCGGATATCGGCAAAAAAGCCATTATCGGACATCTCTAATAATAATTAAAATAATAATAATAATATTAATAATAGGATATGTCTAATAATAATTATAATAATAATAATAATAATAATAATATATAAAGTAAGAAACCACAGAGAGCTGCATTCCTGAATGGCCTTAGAGAGACGTAGCAACCCACAAGCACACAAAAGGCTCATCAACCACCCACATTTCAATTGTGTTTTACTGTTGCTATTTTAACATTCTTCACAGAGTACAAATGAGCAGAACCGCTACTAATTAGAGTCGTTTGATTTTAGATTAGTCGGGACGAACGCGCCTCACCCGAGCGTCCCGGTTGGAGGCTCGACTACTGCAACGTACTTCTTGTCGGGATCCCCAGCAAGAACATACACATACAGAATAGTGCTGCTAGGATCCCGAAGAGAATGCAAAAATATGACCACATCACACCAACTCTCAAATCCCTTCACTGGCTTCCTGTTCCACTCAGGATTGAATTGAAATTCTCCCTACTAGCCCACCAGAGCCTCCATGGAAATGCCCCCCCCCCCCCCCCCTCTGCCTACTAACCCACCATTGCCTCCATGGAAATGCCCCCCCCCCCCCTCTGCCTCCAAGAACTACTCACTCCGAGGACAAAGCTACGAACAATGGGAGACCGGGCTTTTTGCTCCGCCGCTCCCAGTCTGTGGAACGCTCTCCCTGACCACCTGAGGGCACCACAGACTGTGGATGCTTTTAAAAAAGGCTTAAAAACCCTTCTTTTTAAAAAAGTCTTTTTTTTTTAGATATATGCATACTAGTTTTAGCTATTTGGCTGTTTTATTTTTTATTTTATTTTTTTATACACTGTAGCACTTTGAGGTTGTTTACTCAATGTAAAGTGCTTTTTACAAATAAAATACAAATGTATATATATTGGAGGAGGCGTGGGCGTGGCCTGAGGCGTGTATGAGTCACAGGGTCACAAACGTGTTTGTTTTGCCAGCGGATGGAGAGCAGGCACTAATCAAAGCGCGGCCAAAAGTCTCAAAGAGCCGAAAGGGACCGAAGTGCCGGGATCCACTTTGATCTCCCTCTTGATACTCCGGAGTCAAACATCAGCAAGTGACGACGATGTGATGTAGCCTCGACAAAATGTGGACGGAAAATCATATTCATATCCAGTAGGAAAAAAGTGACCAGTTGGTCTTTTCCACTTATGACTTTCTTCAGGTGTGTACTTGACGACCTGTTTTAACGTGGCCGTAAATGCTAACATGCTAAGATCTTCCACGCCTCACATAGAATGCATGCTGTGTTGCTCCCCGCCCGAGCAGACCGCATCGCACCCCCCCGGGCGTTGGCGACCGTCTCACTGCGAGCGAACCGAGCCGCCCTCGTGTCACGTGACACGGAGTCCCTCCCAGGGTGGACACAAAGAGCTGTTGTAGCGGCTCCAACAACATGGTGTCGCCACGGCTAATGATGACCATTACGAGCTGTTTATTTTGTGGCCGGCGCGCTAGTGCGTGTGTGTTGTTGTTGTCGTCCCCGTGTGCCAGGTGTGTGTGTGTGTGTGTGTGTGTGTGTGTGTGTGTGTGTGTGTGTGTGTGTGTGTGTGTGTGTGTGTGTGAGCTGACGTCAAGGTGTGACATCACCGCCAAACTGCAGCCTCATAAATCACCGCAGGTTTGTCAGAAGCGTAACATGCGGATCAAATGTGGAGGCCGTCATTCATCTTTGAACGCAACACTTTTGTTGTTGCTCCCATTTTTCATGAGTTGAACTCAGATCTAAAACTGTTACTATAAAGTAGGGATGTCCGATAATGGCTTTTTTGACGATATCCGATATTCCGATACTGTCCAACTCTTAATTACCGATATCAACCGATACCGATATATACAGTTGTGGAATTAACACATTATTATGCCTAATTTGTAGGGATGTCCGATAATGGCTTTTTTGACGATATCCGATATTCCGATACTGTCCAACTCTTAATTACCGATACCGATATCAACCGATACGATATATACAGTTGTGGAATTAACACATTATTATGCCTAATTTGTAGGGATGTCCGATAATGGCTTTTTTGACCATATCCGATACTCCGATACTGTCCAACTCTTAATTACCGATATCAACCGATACCGATATATACAGTTGTGGAATTAACACATTATTATGCCTAATTTGTAGGGATGTCCGATAATGGCTTTTTTGACGATATCCGATATTCCGATACTGTCCAACTCTTAATTACCGATATCAACCGATACCGATATATACAGTTGTGGAATTAACACATTATTATGCCTAATTTGTAGGGATGTCCGATAATGGCTTTTTTGACGATATCCGATATTCCCATACTGTCCAACTCTTAACTACCGATACCGATATCAACCGATACCGATATATACAGTTGTGGAATTAACACATTATTATGCCTAATTTGTAGGGATGTCCGATAATGGCTTTTTTGACGATATCCAATATTCCGGTACTGTCCAACTCTTAATTACCGATATCAACCGATACCGATATATACAGTTGTGGAATTAACACATTATTATGCCTAATTTGTAGGGATGTCCGATAATGGCTTTTTTGACGATATCCGATATTCCGGTACTGTCCAACTCTTAATTACCGATATCAACCGATACCGATATATACAGTTGTGGAATTAACACATTATTATGCCTAATTTGTAGGGATGTCCGATAATGGCTTTTTTGAAGATATCCGATATTCCGATACTGTCCAACTCTTAATTACCGATACCGATATCAGCCGATACCGATATATACAGTTGTGGAATTAACACATTATTATGCCTAATTTGTAGGGATGTCCGATAATGGCTTTTTGCCGATATCCGATATGCCGATATTGTCCAACTCTTTATTTACCGATACCGATATCAACCGATACCGATATCAACCGATATATACAGTCGTGGAATTAACACATTATTATGCCTGATTTGGACAACCAGGTATGGTGAAGATAAGGTACTTTTAAAAAAAATAATCAAATAAAATAAGATAAATAAATTAAAAACATTTTCTTGAATAAAAAAGAAAGTAAAACAATATAAAAACAGTTACATAGAAACTAGTAATTAATGAAAATTTGTAAAATTAACTGTTAAAGGTTAGTACTATTAGTGGAGCAGCAGCACGCACAATCATGTGTGCTTACGGACTGTATCCCTTGCAGACTGTATTGATATATATTGATATATAATGTAGGAACCAGAATATTAATAACAGAAAGAAACGACCCTTTTGTGTGAATGAGTGTAAATGGGGGAGGGAGGTTTTTTGGGTTGGTGCACTAATTGTAAGTGTACCTTGTGTTTTTTATGTTGATTTAATAAAAAAAAACAAAAAAAACAAACGATACCGATAATTTTCGATATTACATTTTAAAGCATTTATCGGCCGATAATATCGGCAGGCCGATATTATCGGACATCTCTACTATAAACACAAAAGACCTAGTCCTCTCAAATATTGTTCACAAATCTGTCTAAATCTGTGTTAGTGAGCGTTTCTTCTTTGCAGAGATAATCCATCCCACCTCACAGGTGTGATTAAACAGCATGATTATTGCACAGGTGTGCCTTAGGCTGCCCACGATAAAAGGCGAACGATTTGAAGCCCATCCAACGCTCTATAGCCCGCAGACTTTTTTTGGGCTCTGGGAATCACTAATAAACCGGAGTTCTTTGAACGCAGATTTCTTGCCGGGACATATGGTACAATACAATCGGCAAGATAGGATGGAGCTAGACCGTGTAGTATTTTATACGTAAGTAGTAAAACCTTAAAGTCGCATCTTAAGTGCACAGGAAGCCAGTGCAGGTGAGCCAGTATAGGTATATATATATATTTGTATATAAAGGTATATACAGTATAGGCGTAATATGATCAAACTTTCTTGTTTTTGTCAAAAGTCTAGCAGCCGCATTTTGTACCAACTGTAATCTTTTAATGCTAGACATAGGGAGGCCCGAAAATAATACCTTACAGTAATCGAGACGAGACGTAACGAACGCATGAATAATGATCTCAGCGTCGCTAGTGGACAAAATGGAACGAATTTTAACGATATTACGGAGATGAAAGAAGGCCGTTTTAGTGACACTCTTAATGTGTGACTCAAACGAGAGAGTTGGGTGGAAGATAATACCGAGAATCTTTACCGAGTCGCCTTGTGTAGTTGTTTGGTTGTCAAATGTTAAGGTGGTGTTATTAATCAGATGTCGGTGTCTAGCAGAACCGATAATCAGCAATTCCGTTTTCTTGGCGTTGAGTTGCAAAAAATTAGCGGACATCCGTTGTTTAATTTCATTAAGACACGCCTCCAGCTGACTACAATCCGGCGTGTTGGTCAGCTTTAGGGGCATGTAGAGTTGAGTGTCATCAGCATAACAGTGAAAGCTAACACCGTATTTGCGTATGATGTTGCCTAGAGGCAGCATGTAGATGCTGCAGAATGCAGGGCCAAGAACCGAACCCTGGGGAACTCCGCATGTTACCTTAACATAGTCCGAGGTCACATTGTTATGGGAGACACACTGCATCCTGTCAGTAAGATAAGAGTTAAACCAAGACAAGGCTAAGTCTGACATACCAACACGTGTTTTGATACGCTCTAATAAAATATTATGATCGACGGTCTCGAAAGCGGCGCTAAGATCAAGAAGCAGCAACCGTGGAGTACTGTGAAGTGCACTGTACAAAATCCAGTCATCCATTTTCTACTGCTTGTCCCACTCGGGGTCGCGGGGGTGGCTGGAGCCTATTCCAGCTGCATTCGGCCAGAAGGCGCGTTACACCCTGGACGAGTCGCCATGCAGCTCATCGCAGGGCCATCTTATTGAAGTGTTCTGACAGAAGTATTCCATCGGACACAGCCTCTGACTGCTGCATTCATTTTCAATATGGCGGTACTTTGTGACCGGTACCACATGTTCCATCACAAACATTAGGCATTGAAGGGTCAGAGGTAACAATGTGGTACCACTTTGCTGTAAATCAAACATCAAGTCAGACGGGATGGAGAGATATTCCCAAGCTGTGAAATCATCTCTTCCTGAATGGGTTGCCACCCCATCGCCCCTCCGTTCCCCTTTTGACCCAGGTCAGGACGGGCTCAGACTGCCGCTAGCTCCGCAGGTCTCATGTAAGGTTTTCTCAGTTCAACTTGGAGAAATTCCTGGCGTGGAGGCTCTGGCAGTAAATCCCAGCGCTATAAGGTGACCTGCCGCCAATGTGGTTCGAATTGAGGGAGTAACAACGCCATTGGCCCTTTTGAAGTCTTCTCTTCTTCTTAGCCTTTGCACGCTGATGTCACACCGCGACGTCTGATCCTTTCAGGCTCACAAATGATGAGTCAGCACAAACAAGGAGGTCAGGAATGCAAAACAGACTTCCTCAAAACCACACTCACTTTGAGGAAGGACGATCATAATCATCTTGCGTAAGACTGAATTAATCACGAACGTCCCAATCCTCTACAAATAGTAGTTTTTATTAATTGTCTACTTTTGGCACCTTTTTTACTGTTTGTGGGGTTTGAACATGCGGTCTATTGTGCGTGAGGTAGAAAACACTAGAAGACAGTAAAGAAATGTTTTCACCTGTAAACAAGTGCGGTCTTCACCTAGGATTTTCTTAGTCGACCTGATTCGTCCGATTGGATTTTGCTCCTAGGAAACATCTAAAGAGAACAACTAATGAGGATCCAAATAAACAGGTCTCATTTACAACTTTTTCCACATCCAAATGGCTAAAAAACTTAAACAAGGACAGTAGAGATAGGATGGTTTGGTGATATAGTCCTCAGATTGGCCCGGCCGGGGTCGGCTTCAACTCTGGTGCATCGCCGAGAAGATGATCCACCTTGTGTATCTAGATCAGTGGTCGCTAGGGCTGTCTCTCCCCTAGGATTTCCATAGGCGAACCTGATTCGTCCGATTCGATTTTGCTCCTAGGAAACATCTAAAGGGAACAACTAATGAGGATCCAAATATATATATATATATATATATATATATATATATATATATATATATATATATATATATATATATATATATATATATATATATATATATATATATATATATATATATATATATATATATATATGTATACACAGTATATATATATATATATATATATCTGTATATATGTCTTTCTGTATAGGATTTCTCCAGCAATGGTCATGTGGTGACATCAATCATGGTATGAGAGGTAATCATTGAAGTCGGACATCACTGAAGGCCTAGGTGGGAAACGCACGGCCCAACGCTGCTGTAATGGTTTTAGTATATTTAAAGGCCTACTGAAAGCCACTACTACCGACCACGCAGTCTGATAGTTTATATATCAATGATGAAATCTTAACATTGCAACACATGCCAATGCGGCCGGGTTAGATTAGTAAAGTGCAATTTTAAATTTCCCGCGAAATATCCTGCTGAAAACGTCTCGGTATGATGACGTTTGCGCGTGACGTCACGGATTGTAGCGGACATTTTGGGACAGCATTGTGGCCAGCTATTAAGTCGTCTGTTTTCATCGCAAATAGTTCCACAGTATCTTTTGCAATTTGTTTAATGAACAATGGAGACCGCAAAGAAGAAAGCTGTAGGTGGGAAGCGGTGTATTAGCGGCCGGCTGCAGCAACACAAACACGTAGCGGCTACGTCGTAGCCGGTGTTTCATTGTTTACATTCCCGAACGATGACAGTCAAGCTTTACCATTGGCCTGGGACAACAGAGACTCTTACCAGGAGGACTTTGAGTTGGATACGCGGTACCGTGAATACGCAGCTGCGGCTTCCAAACATTTGATCGCTTGCCCGTACGTGTGTGCCGCTATGTTAATGTCACGTACGTAACTTTGGGGAAATATATGTGCTGTATGAACTTTGCGGAGGTGAACGGTACTTTGGGCTGTGGGATTGAGTGTGTTGTGCGGGTGTTTGAGTTGTATTGGCGGGTTATATGGACAGGAGGGGGGAGGTGTTTGTTATGCGGTATTAATTTGTGGCATATTAAATATAAGCCTGGTTGTGTTGTGGCTAATAGAGTATATATATGTCTTGTGTTTATTTACTGTTTTAGTCATTCCCAGCTGAATATCAGGTCCCACCCGCCTCTCACAGCATCTTCCCTATCTGAATCGCTTCCACTGCCCTCTAGTCCTTCACTGTCACTTTCCTCATCCACAAATCTTTCATCCTCGCTCAAATTAATGGGGAAATCGTCGCTTTCTCGGTCCGAATCGCTCTCGCTGCTGGTGGCCATGATTGTAAACAATGTACAGATGTGAGGAGCTCCACAACCTGTGACGTCACGCTACTTCCGCTACAGGCAAGGCTTTTTTATCAGCGACCAAAAGTTGCGAACTTTATCGTCGATGTTCTCTACTAAATCCTTTCAGCAAAAATATGGCGATATCGCGAAATGATCAAGTATGACACATAGAATGGATCTGCTATCCCCGTTTAAATAAGAAAATCTCATTTCAGTAGGCCTTTAATGTTCAAAATGTATCAAAGCGGCCCTCGCATCCTTACATTTTTTATGCATACTCCACATCAGGGGTCACCAACGCGGTGCCCGCGGGCACCAGGTAGCCCGTAAGGACCAGATGAGTAGCCCGCTGGCCTGTTCTAAAAATAGCTCAAATAGCAGCACTTACCAGTGAGCTGCCTCTATTTTTCAAATTTGATTTATTTACTAGCAAGCTGGTCTCGCTTTGCCCGACATTTTTAATTCTAAGAGAGACAAAACTCAAATAGAATTTGAAAATCCAAGAAAATATTTTAAAGACTTGGTCTTCACTTGTTTAAATAAATTCATTTATTGTTTTACTTTGCTTCTTATAACTTTCAGAAAGACAATTTTAGAGAAAAAATACAACCTTAAAAATGATTTTAGGATATTTAAACACATGTACTGTACCTTTTTACCTTTTAAATTCCTTCCTCTTTTTTCCTGACAATTTAAATCAATGTTCAAGTAAATTTTTTTTTTTTTATTGTAAAGAATAACAAATACATTTTAATTTAATTCTTCATTTTAGCTTCTGTTTTTTCGACAAAGAATATTTGTGAAATATTTCTTCAAACTTATTATGATTCAAATTCAAAACAATTATTCTGGCAAATCTAGAAAATCTGTAGAATCAAATTTAAATCTTATTTCAAAGTCTTTTGAATTTCTTTAAAAATATTTGTTCTGGAAAATCTAGAAGAAATAATGATTCGTCTTTGTTAGAAATAAAGCTTGGTCCAAATTGTTACATATTCTAACAAAGTGTAGATTGGATTTTAACCTATTTAAAACATGTCATCAAAATTCTAAAATTAATCTTAATCAGGAAAAATTACTAATGATGTTCCATAAATTATTTTTAAATATTTTTCAAAAAGAATCGAATTAGCTCGTTTTTCTCTTCTTTTTTTCGGTTGAATTTTGAATTTTAAAGAGTCGAAATTGAAGATAAACTATGTTTCAAAATTCAATTTTCATTTTTTTCGTGTTTTCTCCTCTTTTATAAAAATGTTAGTGGCTAGCTAGTTAAAATGGGATATTGCGATTTCACAAGACTGTCTTAGAAGTGATCATTTGAAAATGTTCAATTTGAAAAATGTGCACTTAGAGAAAATATAAAAATAAAGTGTTGCATATTGATATTTATCTGTTTCTATATATATTTATTGTGAGAAATCATTAAGATGATCAGTGTTTCCACAAAGATAAATATAATTAATTATTGATAATAACATAGAGTTAAAGGTAAATTGAGCAAATTGGCTATTTCTGGCAATTTATCTAAGTGTGTATCAAACTGGTAGCCCTTCGCATTAATCAGTACCCAAGAAGTAGCTCTTGGTTTCAAAAAGGTTGCTGACCCCTGCTCCACATCATCATACTGTATTGACAGTATTCGTCGATTAAAGACGTCACACACATTTTAACATAAGCTTGAATTTCTTGTTGCTACGTTGACATTTACACTCTCGGCATGTTAGTCATAGCTGGCAGTCAGTCTGCTCTTGAATGTCTAAACGTCCAAGTATGTTGATAAATGAAAGGCGGGCGAGCGTTCACCAGTCGAACTCCATCAATTCCGCTGCCAAAACTTGAGTGGCGGCTCGCTCCAATTGTTGCTTTCTCTGCTGGCAAAGTCCTGCAAGCGCCCCACTTTGACAGGACACTTATCTTAGCAGTCATCGTTGTGGCATTTACTACCGACACACACACACACTCACACACACACACACACACACACACAGGCGCGCACACACAGCATGTAGTCATACAACATTATTGTTCTGAGTGACGTGACTCATGTCTGCAGCATGGACTTACATTACAACATGTTCTCGTTAACTCCTCAACCTTGACAACGCGCGGTGAATTTAACCTTTTGCGCAGAAAGTCGGTGAAAAACAGACAGGAGTGGAAAAAATGCAAGTGTCAGCTTTGTGTTATTAATGTCAACATTTCAGTTCACACCTGCTTGCTCTTTCATGCCACTTTTGATGTTTTCCTTTGTAGCAATGCTTTTCAAATGTTACGCAGGCTGTAGAAAAATTAGCTGGCCTCTAAGCTGCATTTTGGACACTCACTAAACTATCCAAGGGGCACAGGTTCAGTGGCCATGGAGGAAGTGCTGGCCGTCCAGAGTCGGGACCCAGGGTGGACCGCTCGCCTGTGCATTTGGTTGGGGACATCTCTGTGCTGCTGACCTGTCATCAAAATTCTAAAATTAATCTTAATCAGGAAAAATTACTAATGATGTTCCATAAATTATTTTTAAATATTTTTCAAAAAGAATCGAATTAGCTCGTTTTTCTCTTCTTTTTTTCGGTTGAATTTTGAATTTTAAAGAGTCGAAATTGAAGGGATGGTCTCCTGTTGGCCCCACTATGGACTGGACTCTCACTATTATGTTGGATCCCCTATGGACTGGACTCTTACTATTATGTTGGATCCCCTATGGACTGGACTCTCACTATTATGTTGGATCCCCTATGGACTGGACTCTTACTATTATGTTAGATCCATTATGGGAAGGGCTCTCACTATTATGTTAGATCCACTACAGACTGGACTCTCACAATATTATGTTAGATCCACTATGGACTGGACTCTCACTATTATGTTAGATCCACTATGGACTGGACTCTCACTATTATGTTAGATCCACTATGGACTGGACTCTCACTATTATGTTAGATCCACTATGGACTGGACTCTCACTATTATGTTAGATCCACTATGGACTGGACTCTCACTATTATGTTGGATCCACTATTATTGGGTGTCACTATGTAAAGCGCTTTGAGTCACTAGAGAAAAGCGCTATATAAATATAATTCACTTCACTTCACTTATGTTAGATCCACTATGGACTGGACTCTCACTATTATGTTAGATCCACTATTATGTTAGATCCACTATAGACTGGACTCTCACTATTATGTTAGATCCACTATGGACTGGACTCTCACACTATTATGTTAGATCCACTATGGACTGGACTCTCGCTATTATGTTAGAGCCACTATGGACTGGACTCTCACTATTATGTTAGATCCACTATGGACTGGACTCTCTCACTATTATGTTGGATCCCCTATGGACTGGACTCTCACTATTATGTTAGATCCACTATGGACTGGACTCTCACTATTATGTTAGAGCCACTATGGACTGGACTCTCACAATATTATGCTAGATCCACTATAGACTGGACTCTCACTATTATGTTAGATCCTTTATGGGAAGGGCTCTCACTATTATGTTAGATCCACTACAGACTGGACTCTCACAATATTATGTTAGATCCACTATGGACTGGACTCTCACTATTATGTTAGATCCACTATGGACTGGACTCTCACTATTATGTTAGATCCACTATTATGTTAGATCCACTATGGACTGGACTCTCACTATTATGTTAGATCCACTATGGACTGGACTCTCACTATTATGTTAGATCCACTATTATGTTAGATCCACTATGGACTGGACTCTCACTATTATGTTAGATCCACTATGGACTGGACTCTCACTATTATGTTAGATCCACTATTATGTTAGATCCACTATGGACTGGACTCTCACTATTATGTTAGATCCACTATGGACTGGACTCTCACTATTATGTTAGAGCCACTATGGACTGGACTCTCACAATATTATGCTAGATCCACTATAGACTGGACTCTCACTATTATGTTGGATCCACTATAGACTGGACTCTCACTATTATGTTGGATCCATTATGGGAAGGGCTCTCACTATTATGTTAGATCCACTATGGACTGGACTCTCACAATATTATGTTAGATCCACTATGGACTGGACTCTCACTATTATGTTAGATCCACTATGGACTGGACTCTCACTATTATGTTAGATCCACTATGGACTGGACTCTCACTATTATGTTAGATCCACTATTATGTTAGATCCACTATGGACTGGACTCTCACTATTATGTTGGATCCCCTATGGACTGGACTCTCACTATTATGTTAGAGCCACTATGGACTGGACTCTCACTATTATGTTAGATCCACTATGGACTGGACTCTCACTATTATGTTAGATCCACTATGGACTGGACTCTCACTATTATGTTAGATCCACTATGGACTGGACTCTCACTATTATGTTAGATCCACTATGGACTGGACTCTCACTATTATGTTGGATCCACTATTATTGGGTGTCACTATGTAAAGCGCTTTGAGTCACTAGAGAAAAGCGCTATATAAATATAATTCACTTCACTTCACTTATGTTAGATCCACTATGGACTGGACTCTCACTATTATGTTAGATCCACTATTATGTTAGATCCACTATAGACTGGACTCTCGCTATTATGTTAGAGCCACTATGGACTGGACTCTCACTATTATGTTAGATCCACTATGGACTGGACTCTCTCACTATTATGTTGGATCCCCTATGGACTGGACTCTCACTATTATGTTAGATCCACTATGGACTGGACTCTCACTATTATGTTAGAGCCACTATGGACTGGACTCTCACAATATTATGCTAGATCCACTATAGACTGGACTCTCACTATTATGTTAGATCCTTTATGGGAAGGGCTCTCACTATTATGTTAGATCCACTACAGACTGGACTCTCACAATATTATGTTAGATCCACTATGGACTGGACTCTCACTATTATGTTAGATCCACTATGGACTGGACTCTCACTATTATGTTAGATCCACTATTATGTTAGATCCACTATGGACTGGACTCTCACTATTATGTTAGATCCACTATGGACTGGACTCTCACTATTATGTTAGATCCACTATTATGTTAGATCCACTATGGACTGGACTCTCACTATTATGTTAGATCCACTATGGACTGGACTCTCACTATTATGTTAGATCCACTATTATGTTAGATCCACTATGGACTGGACTCTCACTATTATGTTAGATCCACTATGGACTGGACTCTCACTATTATGTTAGAGCCACTATGGACTGGACTCTCACAATATTATGCTAGATCCACTATAGACTGGACTCTCACTATTATGTTGGATCCACTATAGACTGGACTCTCACTATTATGTTAGAGCCACTATGGACTGGACTCTCACAATATTATGCTAGATCCACTATAGACTGGACTCTCACTATTATGTTGGATCCACTATAGACTGGACTCTCACTATTATGTTGGATCCATTATGGGAAGGGCTCTCACTATTATGTTAGATCCACTATGGACTGGACTCTCACAATATTATGTTAGATCCACTATGGACTGGACTCTCACTATTATGTTAGAGCCACTATGGACTGGACTCTCACAATATTATGCTAGATCCACTATAGACTGGACTCTCACTATTATGTTGGATCCACTATAGACTGGACTCTCACTATTATGTTGGATCCATTATGGGAAGGGCTCTCACTATTATGTTAGATCCACTATGGACTGGACTCTCACAATATTATGTTAGATCCACTATGGACTGGACTCTCACTATTATGTTAGATCCACTATGGACTGGACTCTCACTATTATGTTAGATCCACTATGGACTGGACTCTCACTATTATGTTAGATCCACTATTATGTTAGATCCACTATGGACTGGACTCTCACTATTATGTTGGATCCCCTATGGACTGGACTCTCACTATTATGTTAGAGCCACTATGGACTGGACTCTCACTATTATGTTAGATCCACTATGGACTGGACTCTCACTATTATGTTAGATCCACTATGGACTGGACTCTCACTATTATGTTAGATCCACTATGGACTGGACTCTCACTATTATGTTAGATCCACTATGGACTGGACTCTCACACTATTATGTTAGATCCACTATGGACTGGACTCTCACTATTATGTTAGATCCACTATGGACTGGACTCTCACTATTATGTTAGATCCACTATGGACTGGACTCTCACAATATTATGCTAGATCCACTATAGACTGGACTCTCACTATTATGTTGGATCCCCTATGGACTGGACTCTCACTATTATGTTAGATCCACTATGGACTGGACTCTCACAATATTATTCTAGATCCACTATAGACTGGACTCTCACAATATTATGTTAGATCCACTATGGACTGGACTCTCACAATATTATGCTAGATCCACTATAGACTGGACTCTCACACTATTATGTTAGATCCACTATGGACTGGACTCTCACAATATTATTCTAGATCCACTATAGACTGGACTCTCACACTATTATGTTAGATCCACTATGGACTGGACTCTCACAATATTATTCTAGATCCACTATAGACTGGACTCTCACAATATTATGCTAGATCCACTATAGACTGGACTCTCACTATTATGTTGGATCCCCTATGGACTGGACTCTCACTATTATGTTAGATCCACTATGGACTGGACTCTCACAATATTATTCTAGATCCACTATAGACTGGACTCTCACAATATTATGTTAGATCCACTATGGACTGGACTCTCACAATATTATGCTAGATCCACTATAGACTGGACTCTCACACTATTATGTTAGATCCACTATGGACTGGACTCTCACAATATTATTCTAGATCCACTATAGACTGGACTCTCACACTATTATGTTAGATCCACTATGGACTGGACTCTCACAATATTATTCTAGATCCACTATAGACTGGACTCTCACAATATTATTCTAGATCCACTATAGACTGGACTCTCACAATATTATGCTAGATCCACTCGTCCATTGCACTGGTCGCCCAGGGGGGGTCCCCACATCTGCGGTCCCTCCAAGGTTTCTCATTGTCATCCCATTGGGTTGAGTTTTTCCTTGCCCTGATGTGGGATCTGAACCGAGGATGTCGTTGTGGCTTGTGCAGCCCTTTGAGACACTCGTGATTTAGGGCTATATAAGTAAACATTGATTGATTGATTGATTGATTGAGGAGCACAGAACTCTTGCGGCCAGCAGCGCCATTCTTTTAAAACAATCGAAATAAAGCAAGAGTTTACTTGGAAACATTTGAATTGCAAATATAATATTTACACAAAGAGTAAAGATGAACATAATTAGTATTTGTCAGGTGCCAGTGGGTATTGAAGGAGACAAACTGCTTTATTTATAGCGACTGTCAGAAAGCGGCTTGAATATAATCTGTAGAACATCATACATGTAACATTTTGACCAAAGAACCACCATCACCTGTTACATTACTACTCTTGTTATATTCTTATTTTACTGTTATATTTTTATTCTCATTGTTGCTTTTTATTTTTATTCTATTGTAATATTTTTCTATTTTGTTTCCATTTATACCCCCATTATTTACTTTTTATTTTTTAAATTCGATCTTAATTTTGTACACTGCTGCTGGAATTTTAATTTTCCTGAGGGAACTCTCCTGAAGGAATCCATAATGTACTATCTATCTATCTATCTATCTATCTATCTATCTATTACATGTTATGTAGACCACAAGGAAGTGTTTTCCATTTAGAAAAAAATTATAATAATATGACTCTTAAAGTTCTACTGAAATGAATTTTTTTTATTTAAACGGGGATAGCAGATCCATTCTATGTGTCATACTTGATCATTTCGCGATATTGCCATATTTTTGCTGAAAGGATTTAGTAGAGAACATCGACGATAAAGATCGCAACTTTTGGTCGCTGATAAAAAAAAGCCTTGCCTGTACCGGAAGTAGCGTGACGTCGCAGGTTGAAAGGCTCCTCACATTTCCCCATTGTTTACCCCAGCAGCGAGAGCGATTCGGACCGAGAAAGCGACGATTACCCCATTAATTTGAGCGAGGATGAAAGATTCGTGGATGAGGAACGTGAGAGTGAAGGACTAGAGTGCAGTGCAGGACGCATCTTTTTTCGCTCTGACCGTAACTTAGGTACAAGCTGGCTCATTGGATTCCACACTTTCTCCTTTTTCTATTGTGGATCACGGATTTGTATTTTAAACCACCTCGGATACTATATCCTCTTGAAAATGAGAGTCGAGAACGCGAAATGGACATTCACAGTGACTTTTATCTCCACGACAATACATCGGTGAAGCACTTTAGCTACGGAGCTAACGTGATAGCATCGGGCTTAACTGCAGATAGAAACAAAAGAAATAAACCCCTGACTGGAAGAAAATCAACAACACTATTAAACCATGGATATGTAACTACACGGTTAATGCTTTCCAGCCTGGGGAAGATTAACAATGCTGTTGCTAACGACGCCATTGAAGCTAACATAGCAACGGGACCTCACAGAGCTATGCTAAAAACATTAGCTATCCACCTACGCCAGCCAGCCCTCATCTGCTCATCAACACCCGTGCTCACCTGCGTTCCAGCGATCGACAGAGCGACGAAGGACTTCACCCGATCATAGATGCGGTCGGCGGCTAGCGTCGGATAGCGCGTCTGCTATCCAAGTCGAAGTCCTCCTGGTTGTGTTGCTGCAGCCAGCCGCTAATACACCGATCCCACCTACAACTTTCTTCTTTGCAGTCTTCATTGTTCATTAAACAAATTGCAAAAGATTCACCAACACAGATGTCCAGAATACTGTGGAGTTTTGCGATGAAAACCGAGCTTTTTGTATTGGATACAATGTGTCCGAATACTTCCGTTTCAACGATTGACGTCACGCGCATACGTCATCATACATAGACGTTTTCAACCGGAAGTTTAGCGGGAAATTTAAAATTGCACTTAATAAGTTAACCCGGCTGTATTGGCATGTGTTGTAATGTTAAGATTTCATCATTGATGTATAAACTATCAGACTGCGTGGTCGCTAGTAGTGGCTTTCAGTAGGCCTTTAATGCGCCCTATAATCCGGTGCACCTTATATATGAAAATAGAACTGACTAGACCCGCTCATCGGCAGTGCACCTTATAATCCGGTGCGCCCTATGGTCCGGAAAATACGGTAATAATAATGATAATAATAACAATGGATTAGATTTATGCATTAAGTTCGATTAAAAATCGATTTTTGAACATTTTGAATCGATTTAGGATTGTAATTAATATGTTTTTTTCTACTAAATAAAGCATATTGGACTCCAATGGAATGCCTTTCCATATATCAACACATAGAACACGACGTCACAGATGTACCCACTTGGCAATACAAAAATCTCACCCAAGTAATCAATCATGCCTATCATGCCATGTCCATACACAAGATGATGTTTTTGTATCGCATACAGACTGGAAACATACAGCAGCAGCAGCAAAATTCTCCATTTGCTCTCTTACACATTTCACTGGCAGCTGGTGCAGAAAACTAAATATTTTGCAGACAACCTGACCCCCACCCCCTGCTCCCCCACCAAGACCATCAAGACCCACTAAACACCCTCCCTCTCCCAAACAACCCCCCCCACCCCCCACGGTGCTTGCACTCCATCACGTTAAAGTGTTTACAGAAGTGTCGTCATTGTGCAGGTTGGCCACACGCACACAAACACACACACACACGCACACAAACACACACACACACACACACACAAACACAAACACACACTATCATTTGCATGGAACAATAATTTTGCTAGATGATTGTTTGGGTTGTCATCACAAAGCATCCATCCATCAATCTATGCCAGGGGTGTCCAAACTTTTTCCACTAAGGGTCGCACACGGAAAAATTAAAGCATGTGGGGGCCACTTTGATATTTTTCATTTTCAAACCATAACAAAATATATGGATTTTTTATTTATTTTACCTTTAGGGGTCCCGGGAACCATAAAGAGTCTCAGTCATTAAAATGTCAAAAATAAGTCAGATTATTATTATTTTTAAATTATTTAACGCTCACAGTAAATCTCTATATCAACTTCAAGTTGATATAAAGTAATACAAATTAAAAAAAATGTTTTATGGCTTTTCTGTCAAAAACAACTTTTTTTTATAGTAAAATTGAAATATGCAGTATTTGGTAATAAGGGCGCTAAAATATCAATAATGCAGGACACCATTGATTTTAATTATTTCATATTTTTGAGTAATCACAGTGAAAAGATAAATAAAAAAATCACTAAATATATTTGGGATCCAAAAGGTGCCCCACTCATAAAGTGATACATTTTTATTAGGCTTTTCTTTTACTTTCAACACTTAAGTTACGAGATCAACTTCAGATATATCTGTCGATTTTAAGCTGGAACTATTATTTTGTTTGTTTTATGCGCTTTTGTCAAAGAAAACTTTGATGTTTTTATATGGCTACTACACAATACATGCAATATTTACCACATAAAACATTTTAAAGTGAAATATTTGAAGTAATTGGAGCCCTGAAAATAATTCATTATAACATGGATTTTTTTGGTCATTATTATTATTTTTGGAGCAATGGCAAAAAAATAAAAATAAAGAAAGACAAAAGAAGAAAAAAAAACAGCCTGCATGGCAACTTTTGTGTCAACATTGCAACTTTTTCTCGTTAGATTTCACCTCATTCCGCTTTTTTTAATGTTCTTTTTTATTTTTACAATAGTATTTCCAGAATGTGTGGCGGGCCGGTAAACAATTAGCTGCGGGCCGCAAATGGCCCCCGGGCCGCACTTTAGACACCCCTGATTTATGCCCATGTTAAAGTTGTATTGTGTAGGTCAGTGGTCCCCAACCACCGGGCCGCGGCCCGTTACCGGTCCGTGGATCGATTGGTACCGGGCCGCAAAAGAAAAAATAAAAAAATATATATATATATATATACACTACCGTTCAAAAGTTTGGGGTCACCCAAACAATTTTGTGGAATAGCCTTCATTTCTAAGAACAAGAATAGACTGTCGAGTTTCAGATGAAAGTTCTCTTTTTCTGGCCATTTTGAGCGTTTAATTGACCCCACAAATGTGATGCTCCAGAAACTCAATCTTCTCAAAGGAAGGTCAGTTTTGTAGCTTCTGTAACGAGCTAAACTGTTTTCAGATGTGTGAACATGATTGCACAAGGGTTTTCTAATCATCAATTAGCCTTCTGAGCCAATGAACAAACACATTGTACCATTAGAACACTGGAGTGATAGTTGCTGGAAATGGGCCTCTATACACCTATGTAGATATTGCACCAAAAACCAGACATTTGCAGCTAGAATAGTCATTTACCACATTAGCAATGTATAGAGTGTATTTCTTTAAAGTTAAGACTAGTTTAAAGTTATCTTCATTGAAAAGTACAGTGCTTTTCCTTCAAAAATAAGGACATTTCAATGTGACCCCAAACTTTTGAACTGTAGTGTATATATATTTTTTATTTTTATTAAATCAACATAAAAAAACACAAGATACACTTACAAGTAGTGCACCAACCCAAAAAAACAGGGATACAGTCCGTAAGCACACATGATTGTATTTTTTTATGACTAATAAATAAATAAATAAATACCATACCCCCCCGGCAGGCCGATATTATCGGACATCTCTACTTGTGAGTGTTGATGACACAGCTTTGCAACAGTTGATATTCTAGTTTCAAGCATGTTTTACCCAATATAGGTCATCAAATCTCAGCAACAAGCTGTAATATCTTACTGAGATCATTTAGGACCAAAACCCCTAAAACAAGTAAAACACTCTAACATTGAATCTGCTTAGTGAGGAGAATTATCTTATCAGACAGAAAATAAGCAAATATCACCCTTATTTGAGATATTTCATCTGACTTAGATTTCAGTTTTTGCAGTGTGTTGCCATCCAAGCAACGTCTTTATCATGGACGCCCCTGCTTATTTCAGCAGGACAATGCCAAGCCACATTCTGCATGTGTTTCAACAGCGTGGCTTCGCAGTAAAACATACTTGCCAACCCTCCCGTTTTTAGCGGGAGACTCCCGGTATTCAGCGCCTCTCCCGATAACCTCCCGGCAGAAATTTTCTCCCGACAAACTCCCGGTATTCAGCCGGAGCTGGAGGCCACGCCCACTCCAGCTCAACGCGGACCTGAGTGGGGACAGCCTGTTCTCACGTCCGCTTTCCCACAATATAAACAGCTTGCCTGCCCAATGACGTCATAACTGTAGAATGATCGAGGGCGAGTTCTGGGTTTCTTATGTGGGTTTATTGTTAGGCAGTTTCATTAACGTCCTCCCAGCGCGGTAACAACACACGACAACAGCAGTCACGTTTAGTCTACCGTAAAGCAGTTCTTCTGCCGTAAACAGCAATGTTGTGACACTCTTAAACAGGACAATACTGCCATCTACTGGATAGCCTCCAGAACACTGAAATTCAAGTATTTCTTTTATTTATATGTATAATAAAATAAATATATATATAGCTAGAATTCACTGAAAGTCAAGTATTTCATACATATACATATATATATATATATATATATATATATATATATATATATATATATATATATATATATATATATATATATATACTACCGTTCAAAAGTTTGGGGTCACATTAAAATGTCCTTATTTTTCAATGAAGATAACTTTAAACTAGTCTTAACTTTAAAGAAATACACTCTATACATTGCTAATGTGGTAAATGACTATTCTAGCTGCAAATGTCTGGTTTTTGGTGCAATATCTACATAGGTGTATAGAGGCCCATTTCCAGCAACTATCACTCCAGTGTTCTAATGGTACAATGTGTTTGCTCATTGGCTCAGAAGGCTAATTGATGATTAGAAAACCCTTGTGCAATCATGTTCACACATCTGAAAACAGTTTAGCTCGTTACAGAAGCTACAAAACTGACCTTCCTTTGAGCAGATTGAGTTTCTGGAGCATCACATTTGTGGGGTCATTTAAACGCTCAAAATGGCCAGAAACAGAGAACTTTCATCTGAAACTCGACAGTCTATTCTTGTTCTTAGAAATGAAGGCTATTCCACAAAATTTTTTGGGTGACCCCAAACTTTTGAACGGTAGTGTATATATACATATATATATATGTATATATATGTATATATATATATATATACATATATATATATGTATATATATGTATATATATATATATATATATATATATATATGTATATATATATATATATATACATATATATACATATATATATATATATATATATACATATATATATATATATATATACATATATATATATATATATATATATATATATACACATATATATATATATATATATATATATATACATATATATATATATATATATATATATATATATATATATATATATATATACACATATATATATATATATATATATATATACATATATATATATATATATATATATATATATATATATATATATATATATATATATATATATATATATATACATATATATATATATATATATATATATATATATATATATATATATACGAAATACTTCAGTTGGTGAATTCTAGCTTAAATATATTCCCCTCTTAAGCACGCCCCACCCCCGACCACACCCCCCCAACCCCCACCTCCCGGTATCGGAGGTCTCAAGGTTGGCAAGTATGCAGTAAAAGAGTACGGGTACTACACTTCAATGTTTAATGATGCGACCCTCGCTGGAAAAGGTTTGTCCGCCCCTGTGCTAGCGTGTTGTTTTCTGGTCCATTCTCACAGCCACGGACTGTCCAGACATATTTCCTTATCGCTGCCCAGCGAAATAGAACTCTGAATGCCTCTCAGCGCCAAGTCAAATGTCTAGACCCGGGCGGGCCGTGGCCCGGACTGACAGGTGGCGATAAACTCCGACTGCTGCGTAGCGTCAGAAGCGGACGGCGGTCACGGGGACACCTGCTGGGAACGCTCGCTCCGACCTGAGTTTGCGTTTCAAGGGACTTTTCCAACGGAAGCGTGAATATTGTTATTGTTGTTCTTCGCGTGTTGCTAAGGCGCAGTGTGGTGGACGCAGCAAATAAAGATTATTACCACCAGCATGAATCATTCCAGTGTGACACTTTCCAGCGTCATGAGTAATAGCTGGCTATCGAATGTCGAGCCCGCTCGTAAAAGGTTACATTTCCTGTCTCTGCCTCCGTCGTGTTCTCACCGGGCATGAACCTGACGCCGGTTCACTTGGACCTGGACCAGCAGCGGTGTGGGCTCAGGTGGATGATGGACACTTTGAGCACCTGTCCACATGAATGGACGGACTAATAAGCGCGTGAAGGAGGCGCTTTGGTTTCTAAGACTGGCACCAGCAGGAGCAGAGTCAGGTGAGGAATGGGAGGACGCTGAGGTCAGAATGGCATTCCAAAAAGATGTGGTCCATCCCCCGAGACGTCATGAAGACTCAGAGTTGTCCCCAAAGTGGAGCGTCGACTCAAGCATGTAGAGCAGGTTTTATCCGGCCCGCGGGATGAGTTTGCGAAGTATAAAAATGAGCCGACATTTTTGAATGAAAGAAACCGCTGTTCTAAATGTGTCCACTAGATGTCGCAATATAAATTATTTGTTTCTTATGTTACATATGTAAAAAAAAATTTACCATATGATGTTAGTGCACCAGTCAAGGAAAATGAGCAAACTACATAAATAACATCCTGTAATTTGATTTTGATTTTCAGGCTTCACAACAAAATTAGGCATAATAATGTGTTCATTCCACGACTGTGTATATCTGTATCGGTTGATATCGGAATCGGTAATTAAGAGTTGGACAATATCGGAATATCGGATATCGGCAAAAAAGCCATTATCGGACATCTCTACTCCTAATTAGTCTGCTGACATATGCAGTAACATATTGTGTCATTTCTCATTCTATTATTTTATCAAAATTATGAAGCGGTAGAAAATAAATTACTAATCTGCTTGTTCATTTACTGTTAATATCTGCTTACTTTCTGTTTCAACATGTTCTATGTATAATTCTGTTAAAATGTAATAAACACTTATTCTTCTGTTGATTGGATGCTTTACATTAGTTTTGGATGATACCTAAAAATGTAGCCATCGATCCGATACCAAGTAGTTAAAGGATCATACATTGGTCATATTCAAAGTCCTCATGTGTCCAGGGATATATTTCCTAAGTTTATCAACACTATATAAGTAAAAAAAAAAAGAAAAAATATATTGTGATGCTAAAAAATATCGATGAAATCATAATAGACTAGATACACTCTTGTACTTTGTATCATTACAGTGGATGTTAGGTGTAAATCCACCAATGGTGTTTGTTTACATTGTGACGCCAGTGAGCTACGGTGTGTAGTGAAGCATGTTTAGCTATTCCTCGTCCTGCAGGGATGATACTTGTGAGAAACTTACTTTATCTGTCGCCATGGAGACAAGGATTAGTGATTTAGAGTAGTAGCTAAAACACCGCAGACTGCGGACGGGCGTTAGCCGCTAGCTAGCTAGCCATGTTTAAAGCACCTCTTGCTGAGCGGCGTTTCAGTGTTATAACTTCACCTTTATTGTCAGTTTTTAAGCCAAAATGCATCCATTCTCCCTTTTCTGTCTACACACCGTGTCTGCCTTTAAGTACTCCGTGATTGTGCGCTGCCGAACATGCTCCTCTGCTCGTAAAACAAGCAATGTCACGACAAGACGACGGTGTGCTGTCGTGGCCGTTAAAAAAAAAAGGGGCGGGGGGAACCGGTACTTTTTACGATTCATTTTTATCGCGGTACTTTACTAGTACCGGTATGCCGTACAACCCCAATTAGGAGGCACACACCTTCAGTCCAGAGTATACTAGAGCATACTTGCCAACCTTGAGACCTCAGAATTCGGGAGATGGAGGGGGGTCGAGGGGGTTTCAGGTTGGGGGAGCGGGGTTTGGTGGTAGCGGGGGTGTATATTGTAGTGTCCCGGAAGAGTTAGTCCTGCAAGGGTTTCTGGGTATTTGTTATGTTGTGTTTATGCACTGCAAAAACTGAAATCTAAGTAAGATTAAACATCTCAAATAAGGGTGATGTTTGCTTATTTTCTGTCTGATAAGATCATTCTTCTCACTAAGCAGATGTTAGAGTGTTTTACTTGTTTTAAGGGTTTTGGTCCCAGCAGAACTCTGCTGCTCGTCTGCTAACACAGACCCGCAGACGTGAGCACATCACCCCTATATTAGCGTCCCTTCACTGGCTCCCTGTGCGTTACCGAATCAATTTTAAACTCCTTTTATTTGTTTTTAAATGTCTAAACAACCTCGCGCCAACATATCTCTCCGACCTCCTTCAGCCTTACTGCCCCACCCGATCCCTAAGATCAGCCGATCAGCTGCTACTGACGGTCCCGGACACAAGGCTGAAGCTTAGAGGTGACAGAGCTTTCGCCGCTGCTGCTCCCAAGCTCTGGAACGACCTACCTCTTAGTGTTAGACAAGCCTCCTCTCTTCCTGTTTTTAAATCTCTCTTAAAAACATACTTTTATTCCATGGCTTTTAACACTAAATGATATCCATCCTGCAATGGCGACCCATAATACACCTGCTGTGAACCTGTTTTTATGTTTTTTTTTATGTTTTATTTATTTATTTTTTATCGTGTCCTGTTTGTGTTGTGTTTCTCGTATTATCTTTTAACCTGCCCATTGTACAGCACTTTGGCTACCCCTGTGGTAAATTTTAAATGTGCTTTATAAATAAAGTTGGTTTGATTTGATTTGATTTAAATGATCTCAGTAAGATATTACAGCTTGTTGCTGAGATTTGATGAGCTATATTGAGTAAAACATGCTTGAAACTAGAATATCAACTGTTGCAAAGCTGTGTCATCAACACTCACAAGTATAAAAAAAACTTTTTTAAAGTAGTAATTTCTTACTTGAAGCATGAAAAAAAATTTTTTTTCATATCATTATGTCAAGATAATGGCACTAGCATTTACTTAATTTAAGAATATTTTTTAACATATTGAGCAAAAAGCTCTAAAAAAAAATTTCTATTAAGAAAAGTGCACTTGTTATTAGTGAGAATATACTTATTTTAAAGTATTTTTGGGTTCATTGAGGTTTGTTAATTTTACTTGTTTTGGAAAGTCTTGACAAGCCAAATTTTCTTGTTCTATTGGCAGATAATTTTGCTTAGTTCAAGTAAAATACCCCTCATTTTTGTATTTTTTTTCCTTGTTTTTCAACACTGACTTTTTGCAGTGTGTTGTGTTACGGTGCGGATGTTCTCCCGAAATGGGTTTGTCATTCTTGTTTGGTGTGGGTTCACAGTGTGGCGCATATTTGTAGCAGTGTTAAAGTTGTTTATACGGCCACCCTCAGTGTGACCTGTATGGCTGTTGATCAAGTATGCATTGCATTCACTTATGTGTGTTTAAAAGCCGCATATATTATGTGACTGGGCCGGCACGCTGTTTGTATGGAGGAAAAGTGGACGCGATGACAGGTCGTAGAGGACGCTAAAGGCAGTGCCTTTAAGGCACACCCCCAATATTGTTGTCCGGGTGGAAATCGGAAGAAATTCGGGAGAATGGTTGCCCCAGGATATTTTCGGGAGGGGCACTGAAATTTATATATATATATATATATATATATATATATATATATATATATATATATATATATATATATATATATATATATATATATATTAAAAAGATTACAAAAAACAAAAATGAGATATTTTAAAAACTAAACTTTGTGTCGCGTTTGTATCGTATTATTAGTTAGTAGAAGAAAAAAGCATCTTTCCAGCAGGCACAAGACATTAAAACAACGTTGAGCACTTGTTGAATTAAGTTGGAACAACATGCTCTTTGACGACGTTTAATCAATGTTGGGTTCTGACGTTGATTTGACCGTTGAATTTAGGTCATTTCCCAACCAATAGTCTACAACACAAATACAGCGTTGAAACAACGTGCTTTTTGACTATGTTTTTTTTACGGCTCAGACTCCTGCCCCCTCTCATCCATATGTGCGCTCCAGTGAGCGCGCCTCTGGACACGCCCACGGGCGTTCCCCTCCAGCTGCAGGCAATCTACAATCAACACACCTGACGCTGATGAGGCACCACTACTCTTAAGCCGGCGCAACCTTCGTTCCAGTGCCAGAACGTAGCTACACGTCGCAGTACTGTAAGCCCACACGTCTCTAGCTCTCTCTCTGTGTACCTCTGCCCTTGTGCTCACCTGTCCTTGTCATAGTACTGTCACAGTTTTTTTCAATGTTGGGTTGTGACGTTGGTGTGATAGAATCAATCAATCAAACTTTATCTGTAAAGCGCTTTTTATACATAAAAGAAATGCAACGCAAAGTGCTTTATAATGTCAAAAACAATACCCCGATCCCCCATTATCCCATACCCACGCACGAACACAGATACCAAACACACACACACACACATATATACAACTATATGAACAAATGCATGCATGGCTGAGTACAGAGGAGACGTGTGAGTAAACACTATCACAGGAGCCATCTGCACCAGGTGGTCATCAGACCATGGCCACCAGGACGCTGACACAAAGCGCCCCCACAGCACGGCCGATAACCCCTGATGAAGATGGCTCCCTCTAAGGAACGTTGGAAAGTAAAAATATTAAAACTTGTAAAATAGTAAGAAACATGAGTAGAGATAAAGGATAAAATACAAGTAAGACATGAAGATTAAAAAAAAGAAAAATAAGATTGTAAAGTACGGATGACTTCAATAAATATAATTAATATTAGGTAAAAGCCAAATCAAGAAGGTGGGTCTTAAGCGTGCTCTTAAAAACATGAACGTTCTCCGCAGCCGTGAGGTTCTCCGGCAAGCTTTTCCACAGACGGGGGCCATAATGGTGGAAAGATGCCATCTCGTGACTTTGTGTCCTGATATTGGAATAATTAAGAGATGAGGATCTTTGTGGGGGTTTTGTGGTAAAAGTAATTCTGAAAAGCTAAGAAAGGCCAATATCTTAAAACATTTATAAACCATAAGAACATGAAAAATTGTACTGAAACACACGAGGAGCCAATGCAGAGATTTTAAAACTGGAGTAATGTGAGCCCGCCTTCTGGTCTTTGTCAGGACACATGCTGCTGAATTTTGGAGTAATTGCAAAGGTGCAAAAACATTTTTAAGAAGACCAGAAATATTCTACAACACAAATATAATGTTGAAACAACATTCTTGTTGACGACGTTTATTCAATGTCCAGTTGTGACGTTGATTTGATCAAACTTTGGTCATTGCCCAACCAACATCAACGTTGTCTCGATTGACAAACACAACTATTTTGCAACATTGTTTTAAAGTCAGTTTTAAAAGACATGTATGTATAATCAACGTTGTAGCAATGTCTTGTGCCGGCTGGGTTTTTTCTCATTTAATTGCGGGTTTTTGCTTACAATTTCACTATTTTTTGGTGGGATTTTAGTTCATGCAATGGCAAGTTTCAGCTTTGGTTGCATCAACAAGCACTTAATGGCCTCAAACGGCCATACAGACAAGGGACAATCATTAGACATAGACATGGAACCATCAAAAGACATATTGACAAGGAACCTCCATAAGACGTATAGACATGTAACCACCATAAGACATATAGAGATGGAACCACCATAAGACATATAGACATGGAACCATCATAAGACATATAGACATGTAACCACCATAAGACATATAGACATGTAACCATCATAAGACATATAGACATGGAACCATCATAAGACATATAGACATGGAACCATCATAAGACATATAGACATGTAACCATCATAAGACATATAGACATGGAACCATCATAAGACATATAGACATGTAACCACCATAAGACATATAGACATGAAGCCATCATAAGACATATAGACATGGAACCACCATAAGACATATAGACATGTAACCACCATAAGACATATAGACATGGAACCATCATAAGACATATAGACATGGAACCATCATAAGACATATAGACATGTAACCATCATAAGACATATATACATGGAACCATCATAAGACATATAGACATGTAACCATCATAAGACATATAGACATGTAACCATCATAAGACATATAGACATGTAACCATCATAAGACATATAGACATGGAACCATCATAAGACATATAGACATGTAACCATCATAAGACATATAGACATGTAACCATCATAAGACATATAGACATGGAACCATCATAAGACATATAGACATGTAACCATCATAAAACATATATACATGGAACCATCATAAGACATATAGACAAGGAACCATCAAAAGACATATAGACATGAAGCCATCATTAGACATATAGACATTAAACTAAAGTATATATATAGATGGAACCATCATAAGACATATAGACATGAAACCATCATAAGAAATATATAGATGGAACCATCATAAGACATATAGACATTAAACTAAAGTATATATATAGATGGAACCATCATTAGACATATAGACATTAAACTAAAGTATATATATAGATGGAACCATCATAAGACATATAGACATGAAACCATCATACAGGTATATACAGGAGATGGAACCATCATAAGACATATAGAGATGGAACCATCCTAAGACATATATAGATGGAACCATCTTAAGACATATAGAGATGGAACCATCCTAAGACATATATAGATGGAACCATCACAAGACATATAGACATGGAACCATCATAAGACATATGATAAATGATAAATGGGTTATACTTGTATAGCGCTTTTCTACCTTCAAGGTACTCAAAGCGCTTTGACACTATTTCCACATTCACACATTCATACACTGACGGCGGGAGCTGCCATGCAAGGCGCTAACCAGCAGCCATCAAGAGCAAGGGTGAAGTGTCTTGCCCAAGGACACAACGGACGTGACTAGGATGGTAGAAGGTGGGGATTGAACCCCAGTAACCAGCAACCATCCGATTGCTGACACGGCCACTCTACCAACTTCACCACGCCGTCCACCATCCCAAGACATATATAGATGGAACCATTAAAAGACATATAGAGATGGAACCATCTTAAGACATATATAGATGGAACCATTAAAAGACATATAGAGATGGAACCACTTTCCAGGGGTACCACTTTCCAGGGGAACCACTTTCCAGGGGAACCTCTTTCCAGGGGTTCCACAGTGTGATGAAGTTGCTGGATCGCTCATGGATGTCAGGTGTTAGTCAGAGAAGCGTGAACATGCTGCCGACATGTGCCCAACAATTCCACGTCACTGCAAGTTTCACCCCCAAAACAGAGAAAGCCGGCACGCAAAACACACGCGGCCTCCATTTTGATTCCTGGAACTCCCCATCCTGGAAAACTTGGCCTCCACTTATCTGCTGGTGGAAGCTTTGGAATTTATTGCAAATTGTGACGATTACTCTCGGGCCCTTCCCATGACTCATAGAGACCCTCGCTGGCCCTCCAGAAGGTTGAAACAACAGCCACGCTCGAACAGAGCTTACACAAACACAAGCACAACTGCAACGTGTCAGAGGACATCCATCATCATGTCACAGCATGTGGACAAAAGTATCGGGTCACACCAATCAAGGAATTCATCGTCTTTATACGCAGATCGCGCGCTGTGCTGAGGGCCCCGCGACCTATGGGAGGCACCGAAGTGCATGTAAAAAGTCGCTACTTCAGAAATTTCCCCGCAAACATATTCCTGGCCCCTTCCTGCTCCGTCACTAATAAGAATATAATGGCAAATTTCCCCTGACATCCTCACTGTCCACTGTGTTAGTGATGCAAAGTTGACTGGGTTCAATCTCAGGCGAGGGTTTAGGTCATGTGTCAAAGTCAAGGTCCACGGCCCAGATCCGGAATGAATTATCAATGGCCCCTGGGATGATATTTAATTAGTACAAACCCCGTTTCCATATGAGTTGGGAAATTGTGTTAGATGTAAATATAAACGGAATACAATGATTTGCAAATCATTTTCAAGCCATATTCAGTTGAATATGCTACAAAGACAACATATTTGATGTTCAAACTGATAAACTTTTTTTTTTTTGCAAATAATCATTAACTTTAGAATTTGATGGCAGCAACACGTGACAAAGAAGTTGGGAAAGGTGGCAATAAATACTGATAAAGTTGAGGAATGCTCTTCAAACACTTATTTGGAACATCCCACAGGTGAACAGGCTAATTGGGAACAGGTGGGTGCCATGATTGGGTATAAAAGTAGATTCCATGAAATGCTCAGTCATTCACAAACAAGGACGGGGCGAGGGTCACCACTTTGTCAACAAATGCGTGAGCAAATTGTTGAACAGTTTAAGAAAAACCTTTCTCAAGCAGCTATTGCGAGGAATTTAGGGATTTCACCATCTACGCTCCGTAATATCATCAAAGTGTTTAGAGAATCTGGAGAAATCACTGCACTGCACGATCCCTCAGGCTGTACTGCATCAACAAGCGACATCAGTGTGTAAAGGATATCACCACATGGGCTCAGGAACACTCCAGAAACCCACTGTCAGTAACTACAGTTGGTCGCTACATCTGTAAGTGCAAGTTAAAACTCTCCTATGCAAGGCGAAAACCGTTTATCAACAACACCCAGAAACGCCGTCGGCTTCGCTGGGCCTGAGCTCATCTAAGATGGACTTATACAAAGTGAAAAAGTGTTCTGTGGTCTGACGAGTCCACATTTCAAATTGTTTTTGGAAACTGTGGACGTCGTGTCCTCTGGACCGAAGAGGAAAAGAACCATCCGGATTGTTCTAGGCGTAAAGTTGAAAAACCAGCATCTGTGATGGTATGGGGGTGTATTAGTGCCCAAGACATGGGTAACTTATACATCTGTGAAGGCACCATTAATGCTGAAAGGTACATACAGCTTTTGGAGCAACATATGTTGCCATCCAAGCAACGTTATCATGGACGCCCCTGCTTATTTCAGCAAGACAATGCCAAGCCACGTGTTACATCAACGTGGCTTCATAGTAAAAGAGTGCGGGTACTAGACTGGCCTGCCTGTAGTCCAGACCTGTCTCCCATTGAAAATGTGTGAAGCCTAAAATAGCACAAGGGAGACCCCCGGACTGTTGAACAACTTAAGCTGTACATCAACCAAGAATGGGAAAGAATTCCACCTGAGAAGCTTGAAAAATGTGTCTCTTCAGTTCCCAAACGTTTACTGAGTGTTGTTAAAAGGAAAGGCCATGTAACACAGTGGTGAACATGCCCTTTCCCAACTACTTTGGCACGTGTTGCAGCCATGAAATTCTAAGTTAATTATTATTTGCAAAAAAAAAAAAAAAGTTTATGAGATTGAACATCAAATATGTTGTCTTTGTAGTGCATTCAATTGAATATGGCTTGAAAAGGATTTGCAAATCATTGTATTCCGTTTATATTTACATCTAACACAATTTCCCAACTCACATGGAAACGGGGTTTGTAATTCAATTCCATGTATTTTTTTTTATTTTATATGCTTTAAAAAACAAAAAAGCTGCAAATATCACGGTACAACTGTGGCGACTGAGCTGCTCACAGTACATTCTAAAGATTTGGTTTTGTACAGCGTACGTAAAAACAAGACAGACAATTATACACATGTTTTATATATACACATTTATATTCATACTGTATGATATTCACTGTTAAAAGCGGCCCTCCGAGGGAGATGTGGCCCTCAATGCAAACGAGTTCGACACCTCTGCCTTCGAGTCACGCATTTGAACTGTCAGCATGCTAAAGTTAGCATGTTAGCTTTTTAAGCCCATTTCGCAAGTAAACACCTAAAAGTCGTACATTTCCTCACTTGACGCTAGGCCAGGGGTCGGCAACCCAAAATGTTGAAAGAGCCACATTGGACCAAAAATACAAAAACAAATCTGTCTGGAGCCGCGACAAATGGGTGAGGGCCGACATCCGGGCAACTGAGCTACTTACGGGTTCTTCGAGCCATAGCAACCAGACTGGCGTTGAAAACAAACCGTTGCCATTACTCTTTAACCTGTCCACCTACGCTGGTTAAACCCGTCATTCTGCCTTCAAAATGCCGAAAAACTGTGTTGTTTTTGGTTGTGCTAACCACAACTGGAAACAGGGAAAACAAAGGTTGTATTTTGTTCTGCCAAAGCGTGATAAAAGCCCACAGAGACGAGACAAATGGCTCGCAGCCGAAGTCGGGGCCGGTGGCAACAAGAGCCGCCTCACGCTGTCTATGTCGGTGGCGGTCGAGTTCCGCGACTACTTGGGGGACTTCATCGAACACTACGCCCAGTTGGGTCCCAGCAACCCGGGCCTGGTGCAGGATGAGCCGCGGCGGGCCCTGAAAAGCGAGTTCCTAGTGCGGGAGAATTGGAAGTACTACATGGACCTGAAAGAGAACCAGCGGGGACGGTTCTTGAGGATCCGGCAGACCGTGAACAGGGGGCCCGGCTTGGGGTCAGACCATCGCGCTCCCGGCGCAGGGACTTATCGAGTTCCGCGACGCTTTGGCCAAACTTATTGACGATTACGGCGTGGACGAGGAGCCTGAGGAGCCCGCGGAGCTACAACAAGCGCTTCTTCTTCGACGTGGGCTCCAACAAGTACGGCGTGTTCACACAAAGTTGTTGATAACTTCCGCGTCTCTTTCTTAGTAGCGCGCAGGCTAAGCTAACTAGCAAGCTAAGCTAAGCCTGAGAAGCTTTAAAGTTCACTGAGACGAGTCTGACGCAAATAATACATTTTCGTTTTTTCACACGATATGCGAATAAGTAAAAATGCGTAAATGAAGGATTTAACGCCAACTTCCAAGCCACAACGCTCATTAAATGCCTTTTCTGTCAATGCTGTGTTCGCTGTGAGCTGGTTTGTTTTCAACGAATTCCCGGTTGCTAGGGGATTGGTAGGCGGAAGTGACGTAGGTCCGCCCTCACCCATTAGAAGCCATATTACATACAGATAGTGTGTCATGAGATATACATTGAATTAAGATGACTTAAAGGAAACTAAATGAGCTCAAATATAGCTACAAATGAGGCATAATGATGCAATATGTACATATAGCTAGCCTAAATAGCATGTTAGCATCGATTAGCTTGCAGTCATGCAGTGACCAAATATGTCTGATTAGCACTCCACACAAGTCAATAACCTCAACAAAACTCACCTTTGTGTATTCACGCACAACGTTAAAAGTTTGGCGGACAAAAATGAGACAGAAAAAGAAGTGGCATAAAACACGTCCTAGAAAGTCGGAGAAAGTTATACATTGTAAACAAACTAAGGTGAGTTCAAGGACCGCCAAAATTAGTAGGACAAAACGGCGCTCGCCAAATACTCGAATCAGTGAAGCATGTTTAACACAAACAGTGTGATTTATAACAATTAGGGAGGTTTGTGTCATGTTTGTCCTCCTACAGAAACCATATTAAAACAAAAAATATATATTTTTTCCCCTCATCTTTTTCCATTTTTCATACATTTTTGAAAAAGCTTCAGAGAGCCACTAGGGCGGCGCTAAAGAGCCGCGGGTTGCCGACCCCTGCGCTAGGCTATCTGGCGAGCAGGCTAACTGTTAGCATTCCAGCCTTAAAATTGCATTTTGTAGTTTTTTTTCTTTCTCTGTCCATCAGTCAACACACAGGGCGTGTGTAGCCCCGCCCCTTTAGGTACCCTTGCACTATGCCTGACACGCCCAGTTATTTGTGCTGTGGGCCTGGATGTAAACAGCTCCTGAGTGACACCGATGAAGAGGGAAAACACTAATAAAAGGTGACAAATAAGCTGGATGCTGACGACCGACACAATCGACACTCTTGTTCAAATGTTGTGCGCTTGCTCCCGTGTGTTTGCAGACGGCGACAAACACGGGAGCGCGGTGGAAAGAGAAGAAGTGGAAGCAAGTCACTTCCTCCAGCGGAGCCAATGTTTGTTATTCCCTCTTTATTTTGCTCCTTAAGCTGCTTTTTTTTACGAGACAATGTTTCACTTCAACGAGGTGAATGAGTCTTCTGTCGCGTCCGCACGCGCTCCATCTTGGAGTCGGCGCGGACGCGCACGGAGCGGGACGCGAACTCGCACTCGGCCGCCAATGTTTGTCTGTGTTATTTTTTTCTTTAAACTTTTATTTATAAATTTCAACATTTACAAACAGACGAGAAACAATAATCAAAATAAGTACAAAACAGCGCCAGGGGGTTGTAAATTCAAAGTAACTCAAATAGAATGCAAAAAATATATATGTTCAAAGGCCTACTGAAAGCCACTACTAGCGACCACGCAGTCTGATAGTTTATATATCAATGATGAAATCTTAACATTGCAACACATGCCAATACGGCCGGGTTAACTTATAAAGTGACATTTTAAATTTCCCGCTAAACTTCCGGTTGACAACGTCTATGTATGATGACGTATGCGCGTGACGTCAATGGTTGAAACGGAAGTATTGGGACACATTGGATCCAATACAAAAAAGCTCGGTTTTCATCGCAAAATTCCACAGTATTCTGGACATCTGTGTTGGTGAATCTTTTGCAATTTGTTCAATGAACAATGAAGACTGCAAAGAAGAAAGCTGTAGGTGGGATCGGTGTATTAGCGGCTGGCTGCAGCAACACAACCAGGAGGACTTTGAGTTGGATAGCAGACGCGCTATCCGACGCTAGCCGCCGACCGCACGGATGATCGGGTGAAGTCCTTCGTCGCTCCGTCCATCGCTGGAACGCAGGTGAGCACGGGTGGTGATGAGCAGATGAGGGCTGGCTGGCGTAGGTGGATAGCTAATGTTTTTAGCATAGCTCTGTGAGGTCCCGTTGCTAAGTTAGCTTCAATGGCGTCGTTAGCAACAGCATTGTTAAGCTTCGCCAGGCTGGAAAGTATTAACCGTGTATTTACCGGTCCATGGTTTAATAGTATTGTTGATTTTCTGTCTATCCTTCCAGTCAGGGGTTTATTTCTTTTGTTTCTATCTGCATTTAAGCACGATGCTATCACGTTAGCTCCGTAGATAAAGTGCTTCGCCGATGTATTGTCGTGGAGATAAAAGTCACTGTGAATGTCCATTTCGCGTTCTCGACTCTCATTTTCAAGAGGATATAGTATCCGAGGTGGTTTAAAATACAAATCCGTGATCCACAATAGAAAAAGGAGAAAGTGTGGAATCCAATGAGCCAGCTTGTACCTAAGTTACGGTCAGAGCGGGGAAAAAAAGCGTCCTGCACTGCACTCTAGTCCTTCACTCTCACGTTCCTCATCCACGAATATTTCATCCTGGCTCAAATTAATGGGGCAATCGTCGCTTTCTCGGTCCGAATCGCTCTCGCTGCTGGTGTAAACAATGGGGAAATGTGAGGAGCCTTTCAACCTGCGACGTCACGCTACTTCCGGTACAGACGAGGCTTTTTTTTTTATCAGCGACCAAAAGTTGCGAACTTTATCACCGATGTTCTCTACTAAATCCTTTCAGCAAAAATATGGCAATATCGCGAAATGATCAAGTACGACACATAGAATGGATCTGCTATCCCCGTTTAAATTAAAAAAAAAATTCATTTCAGTAGGCCTTTAAAATAGACAAAGTGCAAAGCCATAGGCTCACTCAATTTCAGTAAATAACTTCAATTTGGAACACAGCATCATCGTTTTCAATGTTGACTGGCGCAGGTGTGACGCCATGATGTCACAGTGAAGGATATGAGCAGAGTGGAAAGCTGCACTCACACTCAGTCAACACACACACACACACACACACACACACACACACACACAATGTAAGTCTGCCACACACTTCTGAGCGTGAATGCCCTCTCTGTTTCTATTCTTTTGACTTTTTCTTCACCCAGAAGGAAAGTAACAAGTGTTGCTGTGACGTGCAACCACAACATATGTAAATGTCATCTAACGTTCCTACAGTCACGTCTTGTGAGTGCCTACTGTAGGCGCCTTCACACTTACAGTAGAGGGGAACTGCTTATTTTGCCTATCATTCACAATCTTTATGTAAGACTCGGTTTATGTCCACGACCTTCTACTATCAAGATGAGAGGCATGATTTATATAATCTAGAATTAACTTTCACCAGCTCAGAGGTTACGCAGCAGCACCATGAATTGATTAACTTGGACCCCAACTTACCATTTAGTGGTCAATTGTACGGAATATGTACTGTACTGTGCAATCTACTAATAAAAGTTTCAATCAATCAATCAATCAATCAAGCTCAACATGTCATAATAGCAGCGTAAGCTAGTTAGCCTCAGACCTCGTCCTCCCCAAATTCAAGACTCTCATGGGAAAAAATGCATTCTACTATTTTGCCACCACACAGTGGAATGCACTACCAACAGACCTTGAACCTCTAAAGCAGGCCTGGGCAATTATTTTGACTCGGGGGCCAAATTTAGAGAGAAAAAATTTGTCTAGGGGCCGGTATATCTATTTTTCAGAACCTGGCCAATAATGTCTGATTGAAAGCTAGAAACGTTATGACAGACCGCCTTAAAAAAACGGAATGGAATTTTACTTTTTTTTTTACTGAATGAGACACCCACCATGTACACTACCGTTCAAAAGTTTGGGGTCACCCAAACAATTTTGTGGAATAGCCTTCATTTCTAAGAACAAGAACAGACTGTCGAGTTTCAGATGAAAGTTCTCTTTTTCTGCGCATTTTGAGCGTTTAATTGACCCCACAAATGTGATGCTCCAGAAACTCAATCTGCTCAAAGGAAGGTCAGTTTTGTAGCTTCTGTAACGAGCTAAACTGTTTTCAGATGTGTGAACATGATTGCACAAGGGTTTTCTAATCATCAATTAGCCTTCTGAGCCAATGAGCAAACACATTGTACCATTAGAACACTGGAGGGATAGTTGCTGGAAATGGGCCTCTATACACCTATGTAGATATTGCACCAAAAAGCAGACATTTGCAGCTAGAATAGTCATTTACCACATTAGCAATGTATAGAGTGTATTTCTTTCAAGTTAAGACTACGGTAGTTTAAAGTTATCTTCATTGAAAAGTACAGTGCTTTTCCTTCAAAAATAAGGACATTTCAATGTGACCCCAAACTTTTGAACGGTAGTGTGCATGAAAATAAAGAATGTGGGATTTACAAAATTAACTATGAAGGATAAAACACTGAATATTGACAACATATGAATGTCACACCCCCCTCTCCATCCACATATTTTACAATCAAGCGAAACACAACAAAAATGCAACAAACACAGCAAAATATGAACGCGAAGGGTTAAAAAAAACCCCACCTACAATCTGATATATTTGATGTATCACTAAGATTTACAACTTTGTTGTAAAAATCTCCTTCCATGTCTGTCCCTCACACCCACATTTCAGGCTCTGGAAACGCTCTGTGGAAACGCTCCCCACCCACACTGCTTGGTGCCTCGTCTGAGCTGCTGTGACTTATGTTACCATAGTAACTAATTATATTACTATAGTAACTAATTAGATTACCATAGTAACTAATTACATGACCATAGTAACTAGTATATCATGCAAAAGCGCAGATTCCAACTATTGAAATACTTTGTATAGTTCAAGACTTCCGGTCATTAGAAAACATCACTGCACATCATAATGGCAGCTACACTTTCCATCTTGAAGATCGAAAAAAATTATTTGGGATTGTCTGGCGGGCCAGATTGAAAAGCTTAACAGGCCGCATGTGGCCCCCGAGCCTTATATTGCCCAGGTCTGCTCTAAAGGCTTAGTGGCCACATGCGTGGACGTCACCTTTTAGCTCTTATTTCCAAAATTGTGTACACTACTGAATTGGGGTCTTATGGCTGCTTATGTGGACACTTATACTGCCATCTGGTGGTGTCAGAAGAGTATAACATACAATGGAATTTGGAAAAAAGAAGTGTAAAAATAAGAATTAGCATGTCACTAAACATGAAGTACACGTTTGTGTACATCATATCAAAAGATGATTCTTAGTTTTTATTCTAATTAGGGTCCAATAAGCCCAAATAGCAAAGAGAAATATAAAGAAGCATTTAAACAAACAGCTTGGGCCTTAAGAGGTTAAAATTTGAAATTCCCTACTAAGTTTTAAAACTGCCATAAAATCATGGCTCACCTCAACCTCTACCTGATCTGAACCAAAATTGATCCCCAGCAACTTTCCGAAGCATCAAACAGGTTTATATGTGGTTATAGTGTTTATATATATTCTCATTCTGTTTTGCACACTCTTGGAGTCAACATGTGTATAGTCATGTACATAGTGTGTATACCCCCCATGCATATATATATGTGTATGTATGTATATGTACACTACCGTTCAAAACTTTGGGGTCACATTGAAATGTCCTCATTTTTGAAGGAAAAGCACTGTACTTTTCAATGAAGATAACTTTAAACTAGTCTTAACTTGAAAGAAATACACTCTATACATTGCTAATGTGGTAAATGACTATTCTAGCTGCAAATGTCTGGTTTTTGGTGCAATATCTACATAGGTGTATAGAGGCCCATTTCCAGCAACTATCACTCCAGTGTTCTAATGGTACAATGTGTTTGCTCATTGGCTCAGAAGGCTAATTGATGATTAGAAAACCCTTGTGCAGTCATGTTCACACATCTGAAAACAGTTTAGCTCGTTACAGAAGCTACAAAACTGACCTTCCTTTGAGCAGATTGAGTTTGTGGAGCATCACATTTGTGGGGTCAATTAAACGCTCAAAATGGCCAGAAAAAGAGAACTTTCATCTGAAACTCGACAGTCTATTCTTGTTCTTAGAAATGAAGGCTACTCCACAAAATTGTTTGGGTGACCCCAAACTTTTGAACGGTAGTGTATACTAGTGTATATATGTACATAATTCATCTTTTTTTTTTAACATAATTTTTTATATACATGTTACAGGTTATATATATTTTATTATTGAATGTATCAAATGTGATGAATATTTAATGGTCCACAATGGAAACAAGCCTTTTGGCTTTTTGTGCCATCCATTTGCCTTTTTAAAGCATTACATGGCTTCAATTCTTTAAGATGTCAATAAACTTCTCAATCAATCAAAAAAGCTCTCTGTGATCAAGGCGCATAATAAAAATTAGCGCTTATAATAACAATATCGCAAATACTTGGTTAATATCCAGGTCAAGACATGTAAATGGGGTATTGTTTTGGCATTTTTTGGATGTATTTTTAGAGGGCTTTGCGGGCGGAATAGTACTTTTCGGACTATAAGTCGCAGTTTTTTTCATAGTATGGCCGGGGGTGCGACTTATACTCAGGAGCGACTTATGTGTGAAATTATTAACACATTACCGTAAAATATCAAATAATATTATTTAGCTCATTCACGTAAGAGACTAGACGTATAAGATTTCATGGGATTTAGCGATTAGGAGTGACAGATTGTTTGGTAAACGTATAGCATGTTCTATATGTTATAGTTATTTGAATGACTCTTACCATAATATGTTACGTTAACATACCAGTTGGTTATTTATGCCTCATATAACGTACACTTATTCAGCCTGTTGTTCACTATTCTTTATGTATTTCAAATTGCCTTTCAAATGTCTATTCTTGGTGTTGGCTTTTATCAAATAAATTTCCCCAAAAAATGCGACTTATACTCCGGAGCGACTTATACTCCGGAGCCACTTATACTCCGAAAAATACGGTACTACCATTAGCCGCATTGTTAGCCACCTTGTAGTTGCTGTATTTACGACTTAGAATGCATAAAAAAAAGACAAACATGTGTGTTCTTGTCTTACATAGGGATTGTGAATGATAGGCAACATTTTTTTAAAAAGCGCACTTCCCCTTTAAGTGTAAAGGCTCTTATGCACTTAAAAGCCTAAGTGCGCAAGTGCACCAATTGAGACACACCCAGACGCTACCAGGCTTGAAATAACGAGAGTCATTTTTAATGATTGTACAACCGACAAATGGGACAATTTGGGACAAAGCGACACTGAGAAAAGTTCCCCACTCCAGAACCAAGTACACAGTGTACGCACAGTAATCAATGTGTTCTTTCAGTGTTCACAAAGTACTTGTAAAGTTGTAGTGACATGCAGTAGCATGGTGTGTAAGTGTGAGCTTCACACAAGCACTAAAACATGCATCTGTCTCCAAGCTTGTGCGTTTTTTAAATGTATTTAAAAATTCCTTTGTTCTTCCGTCTTCTCAGCACATAGTTATGCAGTGAAATCCACTACAGTCGGCCACAGCTACGGCGGCCCAGGTACTGTAGCACACACACACCTTTCACCTTCAGCGGTCACGCAGTTGCGTAAGGATGCCAACTGGTGTTTCTGTGTGACAACACAATGTGTGAACCACACTTCCTTACAAGAACTGTGTTGGACAATGAGTTGACAGCACTGCTCTACTTAACTCAAAACGGTTAAGAACCCTCGTTTTAAAGTACTTCTCAGTGTTGACGCATTCACGCACTCGATAGCCTAAGTACAGAAGTGTGCTAACTGAGAACAATTAGCTCCAACTAGGTTGGAATATGTGCGTTAGAACCTGGAGGCCGATAAACGGACTAGGTGATTTCAGAGGCCAAGAATCAAGAATTTTTATATACAAAATGTACAATAATTGTGCAAAATAAGTAAGGAAAAAACTATTGGCTCTTAGTTCCTAAGTTTGTAAACAATAACAAAAACGACAACAAATATTTTGTGATGATAAAAGAATATCAATCTAATCACTGTAGTGTTGACCAAATACTGGTATTAATACTGTCAATAATTGTAAGGATCCGCCCATCTCTGTGTACATTTAAATGCTAGCGGTTAGCTATGTAGTGTAACAGGTTTAGCCTTCCTCGTCCTCCAGTGATCAGTTTACTTTTGGGAAACGCAGTTAAACTGCCGCCATGGAGGCGAGGATTAGTGATTTGAAAGCTGCAAAATGGAGAGACATTAGTCACTAGTTTGCATTATGACGATATGATGACAGTAATAAAAGCTCTATTGTTAGCCAAATTTAGATCATTAATATGGTAAATATTGTGCAACCCTAACATGGAACCATCATAAGACTTCAATATATGGAACCATCATAAAGTATATAGACAACGAACCATCATAAGACATATAGACATGAAACCATCATAAGACATATAGACATGAAACCATCATAAGACATATAGACATGAAACCATCATAAGACATACATACATGGAACCAGCATAAGACATATAGACATGGAACCATCATAAGACATATAGACATGGAACCATCATAAGACATATAGACATGAAACCATCATAAGACATACATACATGGAACCAGCATAAGACATATAGACATGGAACCATCATAAGACATATAGACATGGAACCATAATAAGACTTATAGACATGGAACCATCATAAGACATATAGACATGAAACCATCATAAGACATACATACATGGAACCAGCATAAGACATATAGACATGGAACCATCATAAGACATATAGACATGGAACCATCATAAAACATATAGACATGGAACGAGCATAAGACATATAGACATGGAACCATCATAAGACATACAGACATGGAACCAGCATAAGACATATAGACATGGAACCACCATGAGACATACAGATATGGAACCATCATAAGACATATATAGATGAAACCATCATGAGACATATGGACATGGAACCAACATAAGACGTATAGACGTGGAACCATCATAAGACATATAGACATGGAACCATCATGACACATACAGACATGGAACCATCATGAGACATATAGACATGGAACCATCATAAGACATATATAGATGGGACCATCATGAGACATATGGATATGGAACCATCATAAGACTTATGGACATGGGACCATGATAAGACATACAGTATATAGATGGAACCATCATGAGACATATAGACATGGAACCATCATGAGACATATAGACATGGAACCATCATAAGACATATAGACATGGAACCATCATGAGACATATAGACATGGAACCATCATGTGACATATAGACATGGAACCATCATAAGACACATAGACATGGAACCATCATAAGACATATAGACATGGAACCATCATAAGACACAGACATGGAACCATCATAAGACATATAGACATGGAATCATCATAAGACATATATAGATGGAACCATCATAAGACACATATAGACATGGAACCATCATAAGACATATAGACATGGAATCATCATAAGACATATAGACATGGAACCACCATGAGACATATAGACATGGAACCATCATTAGACATATAGACATGTAACCATCATAAGACATATAGACATGGAACCATCATAAGACATATAGATATGAAGCCATCATAAGACATATCGACATGGAACCATCATAAGACATATAGACATGTAACCCTCATAAGACATATAGACATGGAACCATCATAAGACATACATGGAACCATCATAAGACATATAGACATGGAACCATCATAAGACATATATGGAGATGGAACCATCATAAGACATATAGACATGGAACGATCATAAGACATACGTATATGGAGATGGAACCATCATAAGACATACGTATATGGAGATGGAACCATCATAAGACATATAGACATGGAACCATCATAAGACATATAGACATGGAACCATCATAAGACATACGTATATGGAGATGGAACCATCATAAGACATATAGACATGGAACCATCATAAGACATACGTATATGGAGATGGAACCATCATAAGACATATAGACATGGAACCATCATAAGACATATAGACATGGAACCATCATAAGACATACGTATATGGAGATGGAACCATCATAAGACATATAGACATGGAACCATCATAAGACATACGTATATGGAGATGGAACCATCATAAGACATATAGACATGGAACCATCATAAGACATACGTATATGGAGATGGAACCATCATAAGACATATAGACATGGAACCATCATAAGACATATAGACATGGAACCATCATAAGACATACGTATATGGAGATGGAACCATCATAAGACATATAGAGATGGAACCATCATAAGACATATAGACATGGAACCATCATAAGACATACGTATATGGAGATGGAACCATCATAAGACATATAGAGATGGAACCATCATAAGACATATAGACATGGAACCATCATAAGACATATAGACATGGAACCATCATAAGACATACGTATATGGAGATGGAACCATCATAAGACATATAGACATGGAACCATCATAAGATATATAGACATGGAACCATCATAAGACATATAGACATGGAACGCGGGACCTAAACAAGTGTTGGCTGTGATCCATTTCCCTCTGCCAAGAGAACCATCACAGCCAGGACCCCCGGGTGACTTTCTCCCCCTCAGAGGAACCCACCTCCAAATGTTCTATTTTTTGGCAGATACAAGAAAATAAATGTAGCCAGTGGGGGTTGAAGGAGGTGATCCAATGTGTTTTCTCTGCTTGTCTCTCTTGGTCTGAGCGTCTCTCGGCCAATTAAATTGTCCAGTCTAGCACCCGCTTGCTTGTTCCGCTGGACCCCCCCCTCCCCCACACACACACACACACACACACACACACACACACACACACCCTCCTCGCCCTCCCTCTCTAAAGGCCTGGTGGAGCCCTGGGAGGTTTGCTGGGGATAAAACGTGCAGCTTCAGAGAGGCCAGGGACATTTGGGAGCACCATGGCCAGAAGGACGGCGTGCACGTACCTCCGGGGGGTCGTCCTACTCGCCCTGTGGAGGCCGGCGCTGCAAGGAGGTGAGTCCACTTTGCTGAGATCAGCTCTCACACTCTGCACACACGCACACACACACAACGCTTATGTTTTATTCTCACTATTGGACAAACAGATGGATGTAACATGCAATTCATAGCTGCAAATAGTGATCATGCACGTGTGACTTTGCTTTGAGGAGGAAGTCGTAAAAAAAGGTGTAGCGTGAGAACCTTTGTGACTTCATGAAGTCATGGTGTGTTTTTTCGTCGGGGGCTTTTTAGCAGCTCTTTTAAAAGCCGCATCATCAGCCTGTTCTGCATCCTGCATCCCATCACAACCTGCTTGTCTCGTCCGACACGCCTCTTCACCATCTTCTTCACACGCAAAGTCTCCACTTCAGGGAGCATGATGAGAGTGTTTCCATGCTAACAAGCTTCAAGTCCAACACGCTACTATTGTTTTCATTATCAATGTTGACAAAAAGTTGCAAATCCTGAAAAATCCTAACCACTTTGTAGAAAATAACAGTAAATGTATAGTATGATAAACATCACTTTTTCTAAATGCTTTGTATGACTTTACCAACCTTAACTTTTTTTAACTTTAAAACATTTGTACGCATGTGCAGGACTAAAAAGATGTAGAATATTAATATAAAGAGTAAAATAATGCAAACTATTGAATAATGCACTACTAATAGGAAACCAATAAGAAACAGTAAAGAAAAAATATATATATATATGATTATAATATATCCTGAATTCATCATGTATTATTTATTAGGTATTATCTATCTTCTATTATAAATTACTATGTTTATTACAATGTTTCTGTTTATAATCTATAAAATTGTGTATTTACTTCTAATTAAACAATGCTTATGTCAGCATTATTTTTATTGTTTAATTTAGGTATTGTTATCTTACATACTGCACTTATTTCTTACGGGACAATGGTTCTGTACATTTGTATTTCTTTATTATTCATTAATTAGTAAATTAAGCTATCTGCAAACGTTGCTATAACTATGAAAAAAAGGTAATGTGATAGCAATTTGCTCAAAGTTAAATTAAAATTTTAAAAGCAAAAAATATAACTGTATATATATATATATACACATATAAATATATACATATACATATATATACATGTATATATATATATATATACACATACATATATATACACATATACATATATATATATATATATATATATATATATATATATATATATATATATATATATATATATATATATATATATATATACACACACACGCACACACCTGACCACCGAACTCATTACTATTACAGACAGATGAGTAATTTTTATCCGATATAATTAGTAATTGTAAAAAATATACGCATTTAAAAATATATGTGGTGTATATCTATCTATCTGTATCAATATATATATATATATATATATATATATATATATATATATATATATATATATATATACATACATATACATATATATATATACATATATATATATATATATATATATATACATATATATATATATATATATATATATATATATATATATATACATATACATATATATGTATATATATACATATATATATATATATATATATATACACATATATATATATATATATATATATATATATATATATATATATATATATATATATATATATACACATATACATATATATATATATATATATATATATATATATAAACATACATACACACACACCTGACCACCAAACTAATGACTAATTACGGACAGACGAGTAATTTTTATCCGATATAATTAGTAATTGTAAAAAATATACACATTTAAAAATATATGTGGTGTATATCCATCTATCTCTATCTATCTGTATCTATATATATATATATATATATATATATATATATATATATATATATATATATATATATATATATATATAAACATACATACACACACACCTGACCACCAAACTAATGACTAATTACGGACAGACGAGTAATTTTTATTCGATATAATTAGTAATTGTAAAAAATATACGCATTTAAAAATATATGTGGTGTATATCTATCTATCTGTATCTATATATATGTATATATGTATATTATATTTTAACACTGAATTAGTAATGTTACACTTTATTTTAATTGTACTCATGAATTATATCTAACCTACTTACAGTTTACAACCATGTCAAATTAAAGGCCTACTGAAATGAATTTTTTTTATTTAAACGGGGATAGCAGATCTATTCTATGTGTCATACTTGATCATTTCGCGATATTGCCATATTTTTGCTGAAAGGATTTAGTATAGAACAACGACGATAAAGATTGCAACTTTTGGTATCTGATAAAAAAAAGGCTTGCCCCTACCGGAAGTAGCGTGACGTAGTCAGTTGAACATATACGCAAAGTTCCCTATTGTTTACAATGATGGCCGCATGAAGTGAGAGAGATTCGGACCGAGAAAGCGACAATTTCCCCATTAATTTGAGCGAGGATGAAAGATTTGTGGATGAGTAAAGTGCAAGTGAAGGACTAGTGGGGAGTTGAAGCTATTCAGATAGGGAAGATGCTGTAAGAGCCGGGGGTGACCTGATATTCAGCTGGGAATGACTACAACAGTAAATAAACACAAGACATATATATACTCTATTAGCCACAACACAACCAGGCTTATATTTAATATGCCACAAATTAATCCTGCATAAAAACACCTGCGTGTTTGTTATGCTAGCTCCTAGCTCCTCTGCTAGCTCCTAGCTCCATAGAACACGCCAATACAATTCAAACACCTGATCAACACACACCATCACTCAGCCCAAAAGACCGTTTCCTTAACCCAAGGTTCATAAAGCTTATATATTTTTAAAAAGTTACGTACGTGACGCGCACATACGGTCAAGTTATCGAATGTTTAGCAGCCAAGGCTGCATACTCACGGTACCTGATATTCAGCTGGGAATGACTACAACAGTAAATAAACACAAGACATATATATACTCTATTAGCCACAACACAACCAGGCTTATATTTAATATGCCACAAATTAATCCTGCATAATAACACCTGCGTGTTTGTTATGCTAGCTCCTAGCTCCTCTGCTAGCTCCTAGCTCCATAGAACACGCCAATACAATTCAAACACCTGATCAACACACACAATCACTCAGCCCAAAAGACCGTTCACCTAACCCAAGGTTCATAAAGCTTATATATTTTTTAAAAAGTTACGTACGTGACGCGCACGTAGGTACGGTATGTGTTATGCTAGCTCCTCTGCTAGCTCCTAGCTCCATAGAACACGCCAATACAATTCAAACACATGATCAACACACACAATCACTCAGCCCAAAAGACCGTTCACCTAATCCAAGGTTCATAAAGCTTATATATTTTTAAAAAGTTACGTACGTGACGCGCACGTAGGTACGGTACGTGTTATGCTAGCTCCTCTGCTAGCTCCTAGCTCCATAGAACACGCCAATACAATTCAAACACATGATCAACACACACAATCACTCAGCCCAAAAGACCGTTCACCTAACCCAAGGTTCATAAAGCTTATATATTTTAAAAAAGTTACGTACATACGCAAAAAAAAGCCAAAGCTGCATACTCACAGTAGCACGTCTGCGTCTTTGTCATCCAAATCAAAGTAATCCTGGTAAGAGTCTGTGTTGTCCCAGTTCTCTACAGGCGTCTGTGTATCCAAATCAAAAGTCCTCCTGGTTAGAGTCTCTGTTATCCGAGTTCTTCCATCTTGACTGCATCTTTCGGGAATGTAAACAAAGAAGCGCCGGCTGTGTACTGTTGTGGCTGACTACGTTCGAAAAATACGTCCATTTCGCACCGACAACTTTCTTCTTTGCTTGCTTGGCTTCCTTCTCCATAATGCAATGAACATGATTGAAACAGATTCACGAACACAGATGTCCAGAATACTGTGGAATTATGAAATGAAAACAGAGCTTTTTCGTATCGACTTCAATGTGGAAGGCATACCCGTGTTCGCCGGGCTACGTCACGCGCATACGTCATCCTCAGAGGCGTTTCGAACCGGAAGTTTAGCGGCAAATTTAAAATGTCACTTTATAAGTTAACCCGGCCGTATTGGCATGTGTTATAATGTTAAGATTTCATCATTGATATATAAACTATCAGACTGCGTGGTCGGTAGTAGTGGCTTTCAGTAGGCCTTTAAATGAAAACATGTGTTATTACAAAGATAATTAACAAATAAACCTTAGGCTTCGGTCAGGCTGATTAGAAAAATAAGTCCAAACAAATACACTGCATAAAAAGGGACTCGTATGTAACTGGCGAAAAATACATTTACATGCATATACCTTGTGCTAAAATAAATTAACAAAATTAGTGAGGAATATGTATGTAAATATGTAAAGTGTAAATGAAAATATAGTTTCACCATTTGAGTCATAATTTTTGCGCTTAAGAAACTTCTCTATGACTTTAGCTGCGGACTTCTTCTGTTTGAGGTTGTCATTACTGCCACAAGTGGTGGAAAAGTGTATTACAACTGAATATTGTTGCGGCTCATACTGACCACAGCTGGGAAACAGGTGTTTTTTAGGTGGCCCTCTGGGGGTCGCTCCACAATGGGCCCCTTTAAAATGCAGGACGTAAACAAATGATCAGTTACTGCTGAGACATGGAGAGGTTGTTGGATTAAATCAAGCTCTGCTTCTTCCTACTCCTTTTTCGGCCATGTTGAATGGTGCAAGTGTCCCAAAATAATTACCATTAGCAAGGTGAAGAAGGAAAGTAAACTGTAAGAAAAAAAATCATGGCCTACAGCAGGGGTGTCCAAACTTTTTCCACTCAGGGCCACAGACTGAAAAATCAAAGCATGCTGGGGCCATTTTTATATTTTTCCTTTTTTAAAACCAATACAATATGTAGGTTTTTGTTTTTTTTAACCTTTATGGCTTTCCTCAAGTTTGGCCCCCGGTACCCGGAAGGGTCTCAGTCAAAAAAATGTTAGAAATAAGTCATAAATTATTATTTTTTCATTTAACGCTTGAATCTCGAGATCAACTTCAGGTCTGTCTGTCGTTATAACGATTTTTAAAATTTTGTTTTTATGTTTATGCCCTTTATGTCAAAACCCTTATTAATATGACAAACACACAAACTATGCAACATTTCCCCCCAAAACTAGGGATGTCCGATAATGGCTTTTTGCCGATATCCGATATTCCGATATTGTCTAACTCTTTAATTTCCGATACCGATATCAACCAATATATACAGTCGTGGAATAAACACATTATTATGCCTAATTTGGACAACCAGGTATGGTGAAGATAAGGTACTTTTTAAAAAAATTAATGAAATAAAATTAAATAAATTAAAAACATTTTCTTGAATAAACAAGAAAGTAAAACAATATAAAAACAGTTACATAGAAACTAGTAATTAATGAAAATGAGTAAAATTAACTGTTAAAGGTTAGTACTATTAGTGGACCAGCAGCACGCACAATCATGTGTGCTTACGGACTGTATCCCTTGCAGACTGTATTGATATATATTGATATATAATGTAGGAACCAGAATATTAATAACAGAAAGAAACAACCCTTTTGTGTGAATGAGTGTAAATGGGGGAGGGAGGTTTTTTGGGTTGGTGCCCTAATTGTAAGTGTATCTTGTGTTTTTTATGTTGATTTAATTTTTTAAAAAAAACAAAAACAAAAAAACGATACCGATAATAAAAAAACCGATACCGATAATTTCCGATATTACATTTTAACGCATTTATCTACGCATCTCTACCCAAAACATTTCAAAGTGGAATATTTGATGTGAAGTAATTGGAACCTTAAATAGGTCAATAATTCATAACAATAAAAAAATAAAAAGAATAAGTGTTGAAAATAAGCCAAATTTACATTTTTGTTTTACTTTTTACGCTTAAGTCTGTAGATCTGTTGATTATAAGATTTTATAATGTTTTAATTTTTTGTTTGTTTGTTTGATGCCCTTTTTGTGAAAGATGTTTCACACAAAATATGCAATATTTTCCCCCCCAAAATATTTCAAAGTGGAATTGTTCCAGTGAAGTAATTGGAGCCTTCAATAGGTCGATAACAGTCCGCATGGCAGCTTTGTGTTATTAGTGTCAACATTGCAACTTTTTCTTGTTACATTTCACCTGTTTACTCTTTTATTACACTTTTTCATGTTTTACATTTTTATTGTAGTATTTTCAGAATGTGCCGGGGGGGGCCGTTAACAAATTAGCTGGGGGCCACAAATGGCCCTCGGGCCGCACTTTGGACATGCCTGGCCTACAGGTGATGATTCAGTGGCCATTGAGGTGCTGCACAACCCCAAACCTTATTGAAGTGATTTGTTGACTTCAAATTGTGTGTTCATGAATCATTCCCATTCTTTGGGAATCCCCACCGACCTCAATCTTTTTTATATTTAAGCATTTCCTTTTATAGTCCTTCATTCTGCAACTTTCTATTTCTGGACTCGATGTTTGGGCCAACACTACATAGGTGCCGACAACTCTCAATTACACACAAAGAGTTGAAGCATGTGTGCTGGATGAGAGGCGCTGTGCTAGACACACACACACACACACACACACACACACACACACACACACACACACACACACACACACACACACACACACACACACACACACACACACACACACATTCCTGCATGTCTAGCATCTGATGTTGTTTATTTAAATTCTTGCTATTTTGATATCTTAAACCCCTCCAATTAAGCGCTAACAAAGCCGCTAACAAAGCCATTAACAAGCGGTGACTCATAAATTCCAAAAAAGTCCAGCCCAGAGGCAACAAAAAAACATCCTGTCTTATTTTATTTGCAAACCTAAGGTACATCTTTGAGACTTTTATTAGTAGGTTGCATAGTGAAGTACATGTTCCGTACAATTGACCACTAAATGGTAACACCCGAACAGGCCCGGCCCTAACCAATCTGGCGCCCTAGGCAAGATTTTAGGTGGCGCCCCCCCACATCGGCAGTGAAGTGCACAAGAAACCGAATAGCTTTGTCTTTGACCTTTTTTTTTACTTAAAGAAAGCAAATTAACAATCAGAATAGTTAACAAGATAAAAAAAAATATGGATAAATAAATGAATACAAAAAATAAAAAATGAATATATGAAATACAATATTTTTTACATACATAAACACAAAATTAAACGTGTCAACAAGTTGCATAAAATAAATTAAAAATACAATATAAATAAGGCACTGCACAAAACAAGATATCAAACCAGTATGACTTTAACAACCATATTACAAAAAAGGGGATCCTACAGAGTTCTCTATTTGTGCTTTTTAATATTGCATTAACTAGAATGACTTACAAATTACTGTACACCAGGGAGTACTGTAATTACCTAACGTTACATTATTATTTTCCATAACAATTTAGCCCCCTTCCACAATATTAACCCGACGTTAAAACAGAACTAGCTATTTATTGATTAGCAATTGCCGAATCATGTAACATTAGCTTAATGCTAAAAAGCCAGGTTACTATCACATTCTGTAACAGACAAATAATTTCATGTAGGCTAACGTTACCTACCTGCTACCTCTGTCTTTTTCTCGTTTCTCCTCTTCTTTTCTCCCCTGGGCACCTGACAGTTTTGATATCTTGTGTTGATTTTTTTTATGTGGTGACATCCAAAAAGAGTCATGATATAGGAAGGGAGGGGGCGCACCGTGCCGGGGGAGGGGGGGCGTAATGTTATAACAAATAATATTTCTATTAAATAGGCTTTACTTTGCATTTTAATTAACGTGGGATTATTTTATGTATTTAGAAATAATAGTACCAAATTTTTATTATTATTTTTTTTTCCTCCAACATTTGTGGCCCCTGATGGACGGCGCCCTTAGCATTTGCCTAACGGCCTATGCCACGGGCCGGTCCTGCACCCGAATAATCTTGTGGAAAGAAACAACCATATTAGCATGCTAACAGCAACAACGAGCGATTGATTGATTAAGTAAAGACAACCCCAACGTTTGTTTATGTTCTATTTGCATTCATTTTCTGAAAAACTGTACCTTGTCAAGTCCTCCTTACTTGAGCTAAAAAGGTTGAACTATTTGCATATGAAGGTGTGTTGGTACCTGCTGGGGGAGCAGCTGGAAAAGGCGCCAGTGCTGCAACTGGATTTGGACCGGGTGGCGCAGGAACTGGATATGGACCGGGTGGTGCAGGAACCGGATTTGGACCGGTTGGCGCAGGAACTGGATATGGACCGGGTGGCGCAGGAACTGGATTTGGACCGGGTGGTGCCGGTACAGGATTTGGTCCTGGAGCAGGAGGGGCCGGCCCTGGACAAGGAGTTGCGGGAGGTCTGTGTTGTTGGGTTTTTACGACAAGAAATATTAGCTGTCTGTTTGTAGTATTAACGTGGACTCTGTGCTTAAAACTGTACCCCTCAGGTGGCTTCGGTGGTCAGGCACCAGGAGGTTTCAGGCCCGGCACCTATGGTCCAGGCAGTGGTGGACCTGGAGGATTTGGTGCTGGTATGACAGAATTTGATCTAGTAGAATATGCTTCTTTTATACAGTATAATTCTCTAAAATTAGCATGACTATTTTAATTGGTCCTCTTTCGACAGGTGTCAAGCCTCCGAAAACAGGTAAGACTATCTGGTCCAGCTTGTTTACAATAAATGGAAATACCATACCATGTATTCAATCAATGTTAAATATCACTTTGATCATTCCAATTGAAGGTGGTGCCTATGGTGGTCAAGGCTTCGGTACAGGACAGGGAACTGGAGGTGGAGGTGGAGCTGTGCCAGGTGGTTTTGGCAGCTATGGAACTGGGCCTGGGGGAGCTCCAGCTGCTGGTTTTGGTCCAGGAGGTCAAGGCACAGGCATGTTAATAATAATGTAGATGACAGATATATTGCACTATGTCGTATATACATTTGCAAACTAATGAGATTATGTGTTGTCCACTTACAGGTGCTGGTGTCAAACCTGGGAAGTCAGGTAAGAAGTTTTACCTGCTGAGTAAACATGTTTCAGTGGGTCACCCTAAATCAGGAGTAGTCGACATACATCTACATCGGTCTTAAGAACCCTTGCTGAACTGCTCTGAAAATAAAACACATGTCCTTTACCCTTAATTAGGGTATGGAGGCTTTGGGGCAGGGGGCACAGGTGGAGCATTTGGAACCCAAGGAACTGGGGCCAACAGAGGTCAAGGTGCTGGAACAGGTCTCGTACCTGGAGGTGAGTGGTTCATTCAGACACAGCTTTTTCAAACATAATCAAATGAAATGATTTATGTGGCGTTAAATCAAGTCTACCTTTGAGTTAGGTGGCTTTGGAGGAGGTTACGGTCCAGCCAGTGGGAATCAAGTTCCAGGAAGTGGTGGAATAGGACCCAAACCCCCAAAGACTGGTACAGGACAATCAGTAATGTTACATCTAAAAAATAAATAAGACTCTGAATTTCTGATCTTGTTATACCTGGATCAGGTTATAGCTCAGGAGGGACAGGATTTGGACCTGGTGGTGGAGCAGCTGGTCCTGGTGCGACAGGATACGGGCCTGGTGGAGCAGGATATGGGCCTGGTGGAGCAGGATATGGGCCTGGGGGTGCAGGAGTTGGGCCTGGGGGAGCAGGAGTTGGTCCTGGTGCAACAGGTTTTGGGCCTGGAGGTGCAGGATTCGGGCCAGGTGGAGCAGGAGTCGGGCCCGGGGGTGCAGGGTATGGGCCTGGAGGTGCAGGATTCGGGCCAGGTGGAGCAGGAGTCGGGCCCGGGGGTGCAGGGTATGGGCCTGGAGGTGCAGGATTCGGGCCAGGTGGAGCAGGAGTCGGGCCTGGTGGCGTAAATACATTTTTGCCACAAGGTGGTGCTGCAGGGATGGGACCAGGTGGGAAGAGTAGCGGCAAATCATCAAAACAACTTCCAGGTAGAGTCTAATACAATAACTGTTTTGTGTTTGAAATATGACCATTTTATATGAACTTTGTTCCATGGCCTAAACTCTTATGCTGTCATACATACAGGTGTCGGGGTTCCTGGACTCTATCAAGGGGGATTTGTACCAAGTCAAGGTAAGCCATTTGACACATTTACTAAATACAGGTGTTGTAAATAAATTCCTTCAAGGAATACAGAAAAATAAAAAACATTTCCTATTTACTGGATAGACTTTGGAGGACGTGGTGTTCTCCCTGGAGTGGCAACTGGTTCTGGACTTGGGTCTCAGGCAGGTGGGTACCTAGACTTGAATTTAGACATCTCTTCGAAGAGCATACATTACAAAATGTAACTGCTGTTCTTTAACTTGCAGGTGCCAGAGTACTCGGCCAGGGCGGTGCCGGTCAAGGAAGCGACAGTAAGTGTGATCATGACGTCACCCACGTACAGGTGTATCCTCAGCATGTCTGAAATGGATTTCTCTCTTTTAGATGGTCGAGGACAGCAATTGCCAGGGATTTTTCGTGGGTACCCTCTGATATCTCCAAAGTCAGGTATGTCTGGAAAAGTATTGGTTTTTTCAACAAAAAGACTTTCAACTAAAATTGGAATTGCAATTATTTTTTACAGGAACAGGGAAGTCGAAGAGCCCGGCCAAAGCTGCAGCTAAATATGGTAAAAGCACCTTCCTGTGGGTTTCTGGCAAATGTTTAACAGCATTTTCCTAGACTGGCTAGTTGTTTTGGTAGCAGCTAAACTAGCATGTCGCGAGACCGGCGATACTGTGTACCCGTAATCACGTCTGCGCTAAGCAGATGCGCAGAGGGTTGAAATGGCATCTGTATGGTCTGTTGACAGCAATGTTTCTTTTCCCCACTCTATTTGAACCACTTTTTATGGATTTATTCTCGGAGAAAAATGAGAATGAAAGGGTTGAAATCCATATTCACACTTTCTTTTTTTTAGTCCCACAATCTATTTTTAGTCACAGATGCAAGTAAATTGGTTGCTCTGTACAGCCCTGTTGACTGTGGCTATTGTCCACCAGGTGGCGCTGGAGGAGGTGCGCTTGGTCAAGGTGGCAATTTAGGAGTTGGCACTGGGGGACTCCCTGGTGGAGGGCTAGGTTTTCCTGGCTTTGGAGGTGGAGCTGGAACAGCAGGTGGACCTGGAGCGGTTCCTGGATATGGGGGCGGAACTGGAACGGCTGGCGGACCTGGAGCGGTTCCTGGATATGGGGGCGGAACTGGAACGGCTGGCGGACCTGGAGCGGTTCCTGGATATGGCGGCGGAGCTGGAACAGCAGGTGGACCTGGAGCTGTTCCTGGATATGGCGGTGGAGCTGGAACAGCAGGTGGACCTGGAGCTGTTCCTGGATATGGTGGTGGAGCTGGAACAGCAGGTGGACCTGGAGCTGTTCCTGGATATGGCGGTGGAGCTGGAACAGGTACTGAGCTTCAAGCAGGCTCAAGTGTGCCTGGAGTAAAACGTGTTAAAACGCGAAGCATCCTTGGAAGCAACGTCCCTTAATCAGTCAATGTTTTGTGCCCTAGGTTATGGTCCTGGATCAGCCAAAGCACGCAAATATGGTGAGACACGGACGCAGTTCAGTGTCACACAATTTAACAAACTATCCGCAGTCACTGAGGACAGGTCTGGATTAACTTTATATCTAGGTCAGCCTGGTGGTGCCAACACTGGTACGACTGGAGGGTTTGGTGTACCGGGAGGAAGTGCTGGTGTTAACACAGGAGTTCCCGGATACGGTCAAGGTGGTGCGGTCACTGGTCCAGGATATGGTCCAGGTGGTGCCGGAAGTGGTCCTGTAGGAGGTGGTTACGGACCAGGTAGTACTGGCGCTGGACTAGGCGGAGCTGGGACAGGAATAGGATCTGGAGGTAATTATGACTCTTTCAATTTGGAACAAATAGACCACGACACAATCTATATTGATATCATGACGTTTAAATTTGAATACCTACTACAGGTTATGATGCCAATGCCAAAGCTCGCAAATACGGTAAGAAAATACCTCAAAATGTAGACATGGAAGGTTTAACTAGGTTCCATCGTATTTACTGAAAAGAGAAAAACATTTCCTTACAGGCATGTACAGTGGAGCACTTGGAAGTCAAGGAATAAGTACTGGAGGACAAGGTCCTGGTGGTGCTGGTACAGGCTTTAGACCAGGAGGCGGAGGTGGACCTGGAGGTGTTGGCACAGGTTATGGCCCAGGAGGAGTGGGGCCTAATGGTGTTGGAACAGGATTTGGACCAGGAGGAGTCGGACAAGGAAGTGCAGGAAAAAGCTACGGACAAAGTGGAGTTGGAGCTGGTGGTGCTGGCACAGGCTATGGACCTGGGGGAGTAAGGCCTGGTGGTGCTGGGACAGGGTTTGGACCAGGAGGAGTCGGACAAGGTGGTGCAAGTAAAAGCTATGGACCAGGTGGAATTGGAACTGGTGGTGCCGGCACAGGCTATGGACCAGGCGGAGTAAGGCCTGGTGGTGCAGGTACAAGCTTTGGACCTGGAGGCGTCGGACCCGGTGGTGCTGGCACAGGTTATGGACCAGGAGGAGCAGTTGCACCGGGTGGTACTAACACAGGTTATGGACCGGGGGGAGTAAGGCCGGGCGGTGTTGGTACAGGGTTTGGACCAGGAGGAGTCGCACCTGGCGGTGCCGGAAAAAGCTATGGACCAGGAGGAGCCGTTGGACCTGGTGGTGCAGGCACAGGTTATGGACCAGGAGCAGTTGGACCTGGTGGTGCTGGTGCTGGTTTTGGACCTGGCAGGGGATTTGTGCCTGGCGGTGCAGGTACCGGCTATGGACCAGGAGCAGGTGCTGGGCCTGGAGGTGCTGGCACTGGATTTGGACCAGGAGCAGGAGTTGGGCCTGGAAGTGCTGGCACTGGATTTGGACCAGGAGCAGGAGTTGGGCCTGGAGGTGCTGGCACTGGATTTGGACCAGGAGCAGGAGTTGGGCCTGGAGGTGCAGGATATGGACCCGGAGGTACGACAAAATTCTAACATAGAAGGCATGGATATAATGTCAACTGGCTAAATGTCATCACTCTTTTTGTTATGTCTCAATTTCACAGGTTATGCTGGTGCCAAGGCTCGCAAATATGGTAAAAAGAAAACAACTTTGTAAAACATGATGCTACTGAAGTCTAGAACACCCTCAGTAACTCTGTCCTCTCTCTAAGGTCTTCCTGGGGGAACCAAGGGTGCAGGAGGACTTGGTGTTGGAACTGGACCAAGTTCTGGCCTAGGAGTGGGAGGAGGGTTCCAAGGACAAGGTCCTGGACAAACAGCTGGACGAGGAGCCGGTGCAGGACAAGGGGCAGGTGGATTGCCTGGTTCTAGTGTTGGAACTGGAAGAGGACCTGGTGGGTTTGGACAGGGTAGCACAGGAGGTACGAAAAGTGGAAAATAATCATCTTCAAACATTTGTGCTGTTACATTTGCCCAATTACTTATTTCATGAACCTTCTCTTCACAGCTTCTCCTGGTGGGGCCAAGTCTCAAAAATACGGTGACTTTCATCTTTAAAATAAAGCTTATTCATATTAAATAATTTATATGAGGTATATTTAAATTGGCACTAATTGTCTGTGATCTTGTCCATAGGGCTTCCTGGTGGCAGTGGAACTCCTGTGTCGGGTCAAGATGGAAGAGTAGGTGGCACTGCAGGGACTGGAGGAGCACTGGGGACTGGTGGAAACGGATATGGACCTGGGGTTGCGCCTGGTGCAGGTTTTGGACAAGGCGGAGGCTACAGTGCAGGGACAGGAACTGGATATGGACCAGGTTTTTATGGAAATATAATTTACAGCTCTCCTAAACAAAATCCTAAATATGAACTTAACAAATTGCCATTCACAGGTTATGGAGCTGGAGAAAAGGCTGCCACATACGGTATCAATACGTCACTTAATTCAAGTGAACATTTGAATAAACTTTACTATACAGCTTTAGTGTTTCTAAATGTTCTGTTTGATTTCTTTGCAGGTCAAGGTGGGGCCGGTGGTGGGGCAGGAGCAGCACAAGGTAAGAGATTTTTGCTAGAAGCTTTTGATGTATGATACTGACCATGGAACGATGGGAATGCATATATTTTCAGTGATAATAACTTCTATGTATTGTAGTCTGCCTTTGGTCTTTCAATTAACATTTTGTCTGGCCTTATTTAATAGGAGGCTTTGGAACGGGAGGTTTTGGAACAGGCACAGCAGGTCAAGGTTAGTAAAAATGAAATGTAGCCCATTACTGACCTCCAGTGGCATTAGCCAGAATGGCAGCAACACAGACCTTAAACTTACCAGCCATGATGATCAGAGAAGCTGAAAAAATATGCTACAAAATAGAAGATAGAACAATATATCTTAATTTGTTGTTATTATTGTTCTATCCATCACAAGAATAATCATTTATTATGGTATCTTGTGTTCAGGTTATGGCACAGCAGGATCCAAGGCTGACAAATACGGTAAGACATTGTGTAAATGACAATGATTCCCGGTAGTGGACGCACTTTTATATTAACATATTTATACACATACACCCCATAGGTCTACCTGGTGGAGTGTCACCTGGAGCAGGAGCCGGTACCAGTGCTCCAGTCAACGGCACTGGCGTTTACACGAACGGAACCCACGCCAGGGGTGGTGCTCGCACAACAACCAGACCTGGTGGTAAGTTACTGTCACAGTAAAAACTGAGAGGAAAGGTTTAGAAATCATATAAGGAGATTGCAGTCAGTAATCCAAGTCTCTGCTGGGTCAGGACGTGATGCTGCACGAGGCACGCTAGCGCCGTTACCAGCAGGTACACAACACGACAACGTCTTTGTACAGCACATTGAAGAAATATGCCTGATGTGTTGTTTCATCCAGGTGGACGCGGTGCTGAAGTGGGAAAGGATGGAAAAGACATTGATGGAGGTGTGTGTCCAAGAATGAGGACAGAAAAGGAGACAATAGGGTGTCCAAATAAGAAATGTGATATCATATCCTATAAACTTAACTTCCTCAATACTTGTCAGCTTTAGATACATTTCTAGAAACAATCTTAGCTGCCAATATGATCATCCAATTGCTATTCTGACGATCAATTTCAATTTTAACAATCTGTCCAATTCCAGGTGAGGGTGGTCCCGGCGGTGTGATTGAGGGGTCTGGCATTGCTGCAGGAGAAGGTGTGTTTAAATAGACTGAGTTCTTCAGAACCTCTTTTTAGTTGTAAAGTAGGGCTTGAAGAGCTACACCATTAAAGGTGGAGACAAAAGACAAATTATTTTTAAATATTGAAAAAATTCAAAAAAGTTGTTCTACATGTAGAACAGTATAAGATGTTGGATGAAAGTGTGCACACAAATTCACCACTATTGCAACAGGGGGATTTGGAGGAAGACCATTTGGCGCTGGAACTGATGGAGATGGTCTGAAGGGAACAGGAATTCCCATCCTTGGAGCAAGACCAGGTACTGAGTCACAGATTTTACACATCTTCCATATGTTGCCCTAACGCTGCTATTTTGTTCCTGGTGTTTTCAAACAGGTATCGGTGGGACTCCACTTCCAGGTCAGTGTTTACTTTGTAGACTGAGATCTTGGCGGAGTCTTAGTGCCCTTTACATGTATGCTGTTGTGTTGTCCTACAGGTTCCACAGGAGCTGCACCTGGTAAGTTAGCATCTAAACCAGTGGTTCTTAACCTTGTTGGAGATATCGAACCCCACCAGTTTTATATGGGCATTCACCGAACCCTTCTTTAGTTAAAAATAAAATGTTTTTTTTCAAATTTAAAGGCCTACTGAAATTAATTTTTTTTATTTAAACGGGAATAGCAGATCCATTCTATGTGTCATACTTGATCATTTTGCGATATTGCCATATTTTTGCTGAAAGGATTTAGTATAGAACAACGTCGATAAAGTTCGCAACTTTTGGTCTCTGATAAAAAAAAACCTCGCCCCTACCGGAAGTAGCGTGACGTTGTCAGTTGTTCACTCCCTCATATTTTCCTATTGTTTTCAACGCAGCTAGAGCTATTCGGACCATTACCCCATTAATTTGAGCGAGGATGAAAGATTCGTGGACGAGGAACGTTAGAGTGACGGACTAGAATGCAGTGAAATACATATTTTTTTTCGCTCTGACCGTAACTTAGGTACAAGCTGGCTCATTGGATTCCACACTCTCTCCTTTTTCTATTGTGGATCACGGATTTGTATTTTAAACCACCTGGGATACTATATCCTCTTGAAAATGAGAGTTGAGAACGCGAAATGGACATTCAGTGCCTTTTATCTCCACGACAATACATCGGCGAAACGCTTTAGCTATGAGCTAACGTGATAGCATCGTGCTTTAACTGCATATAGAAACAAAACAAAAAAAACCCTTGACTGGAAGGATAGATAGAAAATCAACAATACTATTAAACCGTGGACATGTAACTACACGGCTAATGCTTTCCAGGCTGGCGAAGGTTAACAATGCTGTGCTAACGACGCCATTGAAGCCTACTTAGCAACCGGACCTCACAGAGCTATGCTAAAAACATTAGCTCTCCACCTACGCCAGCCAGCCTTCATCTGCTCTTCAACACCCGTGCTCACCTGCGTTCCAGCGATCGACGGAAGGACGAAGGACTTCACCCGATGTGTTTGGCGGCCCGGAGACGTAGGAAGTCAAGGTGAGGTCGCCGGCTAGCGCGTCTGCTCTCCAACAAAGTCCTCCTGGTTGTGTTGCTGTAGTCCGCTGCTAATACACCGATCCCACCTACAACTTTCTTCTTTGCAGCCTTCATTGTTCATTAAACAAATTGCAAAAGATGTCCAGAATACTGTGGAATTATGAAATGAAAACAGAGCTTTTTGTATAGGATTCTACGGGGTACCATAACTTCCGTTTAACTGACTACGTCACGCGCATACGTCATCATACCGCGACGTTTCAGCCGGATATTTCCCGGGAAATTTAAAATGTCACTTTATAAGTTAACCCGGCCGTATTGGCATGTGTTGCAATGTTAAGATTTCATCATTGATATATAAACTATCAGACTGCGTGGTCGCTAGTAGTGGCTTTCAGTAGGCCTTTAAGACAAAGTTATGTTTTTTTACTGGTGCACAAAATGAACCGTGCATCAACATCACCTTGTTCAAAGAAGAAAACCAACACAGTGCATGAACTCACAACAAATTACACACATGCAAATCAGTCTGACTTCTGTTGTTGCCGTATCCATTAAGCCGATAGGGAGAAGTTTTTATTTACACGATGAGTCGGGTGTGTCTTGACCTCTGCGGCGGAGGCTCCGTCGAACCCCTGAGGCCGTCTCACCGAACCCCTAGGGTTCGATCGAACCCAGGTTAAGAACCACTGATCTAAACATATCACATTGGTAAGAAGACCATGTCTGCAAAAAAGCTTCAGTGGATGATCTGTATCTGCTATCAATGCAGGTGGTGGAAGAGCTGTCCAACCAACCGGTATGTAAACCCGACAGTTTTGGTCTATTTCCAAATTCTGTGTCCATTAATGGCATTTGACTTTGAAAATACCCACTGTATCTATGAATAGGAATCTCCAACAGCAAAACTTCATGATCTATTGTTTTGCAGGTGGAATCGGCGTACTGCCTGGTGCCAAACCTCTCAAACCTCCAGGTGAACAAACACAAATACGATAACACAAATTAAGAGTCTTCACTCAGCTCCCACTAGCAAATTAGATTTCTTATAAACCTTAATTGAAGCTTACTCAGTGGCCTAGTGGTTAGAGTGTCCGCCCTGAGGTCGGTAGGTCGTGAGTTCAAACCCCGGCTGAGTCATACCAAAGACTATAAAAATGGGACCCATTACCTCTCTGCTTGGCACTCAGCATCAAGTGTTGGAATTGGGGGTTAAATCACCAAATGATTCCCGGGCGCGGCCACCGCTGCTGCTCACTGCTCCCCTGTGGGGGTGGGTCAAATGCAGAGGATAATTTCACCGCACCTAGTGTGTGTGTGACAATCATTGCCACTTTAACTTTAACTTTTAAGTTGTAAAACAGGTTTGATGTTCTCCTGTACTTTACCTAAAGGAGTCCCAAGAGGGGATACACCAGGTGAAGGAGAGGGAGAAGCGGGTCCTTTTGGAGACAGATTTGGCACAGGAGGAAGACTGACAGGAGTAGAAAGTACTCCTTCCAGTGCAGGAGCGGTAGGAGGAGTTTCAGGTGGTGTGAGAGGAACTGGAAGAGGAGGTGGCCCTGCAACTGGAACTGGAGTTGGACCAGGTGGCACAACTGCAGCAGTAGGAGGAACACTAAAACCCTCCAAAGGTGCATTTTCTGTCTTACAAATGTTCACATCTGACAAAACTTTGGAAACTGATCTATTAGTCTGTTTCTGAATGCAGCATACAACCCCGATGGCACTAAAGTTGGAGCTTCACCTGGTGGAGTAGGGGGTGGCACTGCAGTATTTGGAGGAGGTCCAGGAGGAGTTGGTTTCGGTCCTGGTGCAGTTGGAGGAGGCCAAGGAGGAGTTGGATTTGGGCCTGGTGCAGTTGGAGGAGGCCAAGGAGGAGTTGGTTTCGGTCCTGGTGCAGTTGGAGGAGGCCAAGGAGGAGTTGGATTTGGGCCTGGTGCAGTTGGAGGAGGCCAAGGAGGAGTTGGTTTCGGTCCTGGTGCAGCTGGAGGAGGCCAAGGAGGAGTTGGTTTCGGTCCTGGTGCAGCTGGAGGAGGCCAAGGAGGAGTTGGTTTCGGTCCTGGTGCAGTTGGAGGAGGCCAAGGAGGAGTTGGATTTGGGCCTGGTGCAGCTGGAGGAGGTCCGGGAGGAGTTGGATTTGGGCCTGGTGCCGTTGGAGGAGGTCAAGGAGGACTTGGGGTTGGCCCTGGTGGCATGGTGCCTGGCGGAGCAGGAACAGGTGCCGTGAAACCTGGAAAAAGTAAGCTGCTTAAGAATTGTTGAGGTTGAAACGTGGGCAATGAACCAGATTTATTCATTAGTTTTGCACATTATCTTTAATAGGTTATGGTGCTGGTGGAGCGGGAGCTTTACCAAGTGGAGGTATGCTAATTGCATTTTACTTGCCACCTGAAATGACTCCTATCTGAGGCCCTCAAACTCTTTTTTCCCCACTCAGGTTTACGCTTTCCGAATGGGGCTGGAGTGGGACAAGGAGGAAAACCAGGCAAAAGTACTTTTTACGATTTACTTGCTAAAACAGGAAAACTGATCAATTTTACATTTCTGTGTCTCTATCAGCATATGGAACTTTTGGAGCAGGAAACCAAGGTGGTGTTGGGCCTGGTGGCTACGGTGGTCCTGGAGGTGTTGGTGCTACACCCGGGGGATATGGCACAGGATTAGGGGGTTACGGTACCGTACCAGGAGGTTATGGTGCTGGACCTGGAAGTTATGGGGCCAAGACAGGAAGCAAGGGTGTTGGTGGTGGTGTCGGTGGAGCTGGGACCCTTGGAGCTGGAGCTGCTGGAGTTGGTCCTGGGGGTTTAGGAGGCGGAGCACGTTATGGTGCTGGTGCTGGTGGAGTGGGGGGATATAGCGGTAAGCTGATATTTTAAATAGCAAGGTGATGTATACTTAAAAACATTAAATATTATTTCATGGTTGTGTGTGTTCTCTTTTTCAGGTTCAAGATATGGCGCTGGAAAACCGTCAAAAAGTATGCAGACCTAAACATAGTCAAGCCTTCACATCGGCAACTTAAACAGAACCATTGTTTATTTGTAGGCTATGGGGCAGGACCTGGGCAAGGTGGCTATGGAGCTGGACTGGGTGGAGCTGGTTCAAGTCCAGGTCGTGTTGGAGCTGGGACAGGAGGTTATGGACCCGGTGGTTTTGCCACACCTGGCATTAATGGGAATGGTGGCATAGGTCAAGGACAGGGTATAAGGAAACCAATGAAATCTGGTATGATAACATAAATTTGGACTTCTGACATTTAAACATGTATAGTGACAACATAATAAGACTTATTTTCACTTCAACAGGTTATGGCTCACCCTCACTGGGTGGACCTGGCTATGGCAATGGTGGCTTTGGCCCAGGCAGTGCAGGCACAGGAACCGGTGGCTTTGGACCTGGCGGTGCTGGCACAGGAACCGGTGGCTTTGGACCAGGCGGTGCTGGCACAGGAAGAGGTGGCTTTGGACCAGGCGGTGCTGGCACAGGAACCGGTGGCTTTGGACCAGGCGGTGCTGGCACAGGAAATGGTGGCTTTGGACCAGGCGGTGCTGGCACAGGAACCGGTGGCTTTGGACCAGGCGGTGCTGGCACAGGAAATGGTGGCTTTGGACCAGGCAGCGCTGGCACAGGAAATGGTGGCTTTGGACCAGGCAGCGCTGGCACAGGAAGAGGTGGCTTTGGACCAGGTGGTGCTGGTTTTGGACCGAGTGGTTCTGCTAAAGGAAGGGGAGGCGTCGTACCAGGGTTTACCGGCGTCGGACCAGGTGGCTATGGACCTGGTGGTGCTGGCACCGGAACCGGTGGCCTTACACCTGGTAGTTTCAGACCTGGTGGTGCCGGTACAGGCGGGTTTATACCAGGCAGTACTGGTACGGGAACAGGTGGATTCCATCCAGGCAGTGCTACCAAAGGTACTGGAGGCTTCATACCAGGTGCTGGTGGTATGGGAAATGGTAGATTTGGACCAGGAGGTGCTGGAACAGGCAGCTTTGGACAAGGTGGCTTTGGTCCAGGGGCTGCCGGTCCAGGAGCCGGTGGCATTGGTCCAGGCGGTGCCCGCACAGCAATAGGTGGCTTTGGACAAGGTGGCTTTGGACCAGGTGGCCAACAATTTGGAAAAGTGAAACCACTTACACCTGGTAAGCTATGATCATATACTTCCCACATATAATGAAACAAATAAGAATAACTGGGGATGGAAAAAGTGTTAACATAATATACTGAAAGACATACCCAATCACTTTGTCCCATTTATTCACAATTAAACCCAACCAGTTTTTTTTTTACAAAAAGCGTGGGTTAATTTCCTATAACACGTGTGTGTCAGTGTTAGAAAGTATGAATGTTTTCCAACAGGAGGTGCTGGTTCTGCTGGCGTTGGACTTGGTGGCTACGGCTCACGAGGATATGGCCCATCTGGAACTGGGACAGGCTCTTTTGGTTATGGGCCTGGTGGACAAGCACTTGGAACAGGGAAACCTGCTAAATCAGGTTATGGCTCGTCGCTAGGGGGAGCAGGATATGGACCAGGTGAAAAAACTGAAATGTAATACGTTTCACAGCTGTAAAGTCTGAATCTTGTTGTTAAGTATCGCCTTGTCCTTAATCATAACTGGACTGTAATCTGTGGTGTTAGATACTGCTGGTATTTAACACTGATATAAGCATTAAATGCAATACAACTAAAAATGTATCTGTGTACCAGGCGGAGCTGCAATGGGTGTTCCAGGAGCAGGAACTGGAGGACTTCTTGGAGGAGGTCAAGGTAAGTTCGATTGCTCAAAAGAGAAAGAAAAGTTGAAGTACTTACAAGTAGGGATGATACTCGAAACCGGTTTTCCCGGTTTTTTGATAAGAAAAGAACCGAGTCCTCGGACTCGAATCCCTTTTTGAGAACCGGTACCCGTTATCGAGACCACTATAGTAAAGGAAAAGAGTTGATTCTTTATTCGAATCCCGTCCCGACCAGAAATGCTCCGTGGGACATCACAATAAATGACGTCACGTAGCTCAGTCATTAGGCGCAGATAGCGAAAGCAGGAAAACAATGGGCGGGAAAAAGCGCTCCAAGGTGTAATAAAGTTCAAAACAAAAGCTATAATCCATCGAATAACTTTACTGAGAGATTTGAGCAGGGTAAAACACATGACCAACACTTTTACGACCAACCGGAAACATAGCAACGCACCTCCTTTACGGCAGCTGTCGCAACGTTCTTAAAACAACCGCAGCACATACATATATATACAACATATCTCCCTTTTTTAACTTTTGTTTTTCTTTCCTTGTAAACGTTACAAAATCACACTGTAGATGTGTTGTCTGTCTAATTATAAATAATGCAGACGAGGCGTGTTGGCTGACTTCTTGACGTTTACTTTCACAGCGTGGCAACATGCAACACTTTTCGGGGCTACCGCGCATGCTCGTAACTCCCGTTGCATGCTGGGTAGTGTAGTTGTTATATTCTCTCGCTCATAACATTTTTCCCCCTATAAAGAAATAATGTTAACTCAATAAAGTGTATTTCTTTTTTTAGCTTTAACTTGTCATTTTTTAGCATTGTAACCACATTTGCAAAACACTTTTCTCTTCATAGAATGTTCTTTCAATAAAGAAATAAAGTGCAAAAATGTCAAAGCATCATAACAAACAGTTATGTCAAATAGTAGCAGAAGTGCACTTTTTGGAGAGCTGTATTATTTTCAGTTCTGTGCCCAAGGGACTGATTTTATTTAACACTATATTATTATTTATACACCTATAGTGATCACAGAGACAGCTTGTTTTTGTGTTACTGTATATATTTGTTTCTCTGAAAAATCCCACTTAATATACTTTGGGTAACAACAGTCAATATTTATTTATTTTATTTTATTTTTTTAGGTGGGTAACAGTCAATATTTATTTATTTATTAAATTTTATTTTTTTATTATATAATAAAAGTGAGCTTTTGTTAAACCAAATATTGTGTGTTTTTTTTTCCATATACAACAACCTATCTGGACTCCATAAGAGAATCGATAAGGAATCGGTTCGATAAGAGGATTCGATAATAGGCTCGAACTCGATAATTCCTTATCAAACATCATCCCTACTTACAAGCACATAACATGAGATAAGGCACTTCTGTAGGCCAATCATTTACTCTAAAAAGCCTAATGTGTGTCTTTGCCTCCAACAGGGGGGGCTCTCAATAGCTTCGGTGGAGGAGCTGCTGGAGGCTATCAAGGTAAAAAAAAAAACAAGCGCTAACCTGCTTTGTCCTGTGCTTCTCTTTCATTGGTAAATAATTACAATAATACAACACAAACATTACATTGGGGCACACCCAGTCATAAACAGCAACCGCAGTTCCACAGTTTTAGAAACAGAATGTTTTCAAATGTGGCATATTTTCATTGATGACATTGCTCTTTCCTGTTTTTATCCTTTAGGATATATGGGGGCTGGACAGAAATGTAAGACATCACACTATGTCCTCAAAAACATGCACACATACACACTATGTGGACTCGAGTATTTGGACACAGCTTCTAATCAATTGATCAATCACATGTGTCATTATGGTTGACATAGTAAAAATTCCCAAGAGAAATGTGGAAGCTGACCCAGTTCTTTGGGTCGTATGGTTAGAGGAGGTATGGTGACAGAACCTTCAGAGTAAGAATCTTTGCTTCCATATGTCTTACAGCGAGCGCCCAGAAAGCAGCAAAGTACGCAGCCATGCAGAATTTCCTGGGAGCTGGAGCCTACAGAGGTAACAGACACTACACAACTTGACATAACTATAATATCATTAGAGATGTGAGACTTACAACAACTCACCATTCAATTCCATTACGATTCTTGGGGTGACAAATCGAATCCCTCAATATGTCATTTGTTATATGAGTTATAATAAAACCTTTTTTTTTTTTTTTTTTAAACAGATTAGAGTTTTACAGAAGCTTCTCTTTTCAGTCCAAAAGTTTATATATCAATGATGAAATGTTAACATTGCAACACATGCCAATACGGCCGGGTTAACTTATAAAGTGCAATTTTAAATTTCCCGCGAAACTTCCGGTTGACAACGTCTATGTATGATGACGTATGCGCGTGACGGGAATGGTTGAAACGGAAGTATTCGGACCCATTGGATCCAATACAAAAAAGCTCTGTTTTCATCGCAAAATTCCACAGTATTCTGGACATCTGTGTTGGTGAATCTTTTGCAATTTGTTCAATGAACAATGAAGACTGCAAAGAAGAAAGCTGTAGGTGGGATCGGTGTATTAGCGGCCAGGAGGACTTTGAGATGGATAGCAGACGCGCTATCCGACGCTAGCCGCCGACCGCATCTATGATCGGGTGAAGTCCTTCGTCGCTCCGTCGATCGCTGGAACGCAGGTGAGCATGGGTGTTGATGAGCAGATGAGGGCTGGCGTAGGTGGAGCGCTGTTTTTATCATAGCTCCGACGAGGTCCCGTAGCTAAGTTAGCTTCAATGGCATCGTTAGCAACAGCATTGTTAAGCTTCGCCAGGTTGGAAAGCATTAACCGTGTAGTTACATGTCCATGGTTTAATAGTATTGTTGATTTTCTGCCTATCCTTCCAGTCAGGGGTTTATTTCTTTTGTTTCGATCTGCATTTAAGCCCGATGCTATCACGTTAGCTCCGTGAGGAGTAGCTAAGTTAGCTTCAATGGCGTCGTTAGCAACAGCATTGTTAAGCTTCGCCAGGCTGGAAAGCATTAACCGTGTAGTTACATGTCCATGGTTTAATAGTATTGTTGATTTTCTGTCTATCCTTCCAGTCAGGGGTTTATTTCTTTTGTTTCTATCTGCATTTAAGCCCGATGCTATCACGTTAGCTCCGTAGCTAAAGAGCTTCGCCGATGTATTGTCGTGGAGATAAAAGTCACTGTGAATGTCCATTTCGCGTTCTCGACTCTCATTTTCAAGAGGATATAGTATCCCAGGTGGTTTAAAATACAAATCCGTGATCCACAATAGAAAAAGGAGAAAGTGTGGAATCCAATGAGCCAGCTTGTACCTAAGTTACGGTCAGAGCGAAAAAAGATACATCCTGCACTGCACTCTAGTCCTTCACTCTCATGTTCCTCATCCACAAATATTTCATCCTCGCTCAAATTAATGGGGTAATCGTCGTTTGCTCGGTTCGAATCGCTCTCGCTGCATTGTAAACAATGGGGAAATGTGAGGAGCCCTTCAACCTGTGACTTCACGCTACTTCCGGTACAGGCAAGGCTTTTTTTATCAGCGACCAAAAGTTGCGAACTTTAACGTCGATGTTCTCTACTAAATCCTTTCAGCCAAAATATGGCAATATCGCGAAATGATCAAGTATGACACATAGAATGGATCTGCTATCCCCGTTTGAATAAAAACAATTCATTTCAGTAGGCCTTTAAATGACAGAAAGGGTTTGGAAACTCTTGCTTTTTCTTGGGACAATCATGAGCCGTGGCTCTCACTAGACAAAGGCTGTGCTACACAACATTTCTTGCAACAAACACTTCCTGTCCCTCACCCAATGTATACTGTGTAGGAAATTGGTATGCCTCTGCACCAAAGTTAATGCGCTAAACTGAAAGATCTGATTACAAATACTTGACTACACCCCTAGTCCAGGGGTCGGCAACCCAAAATGTTGAAAGAGCCACATTGGACCAAAAATACAAAAACAAATCTGTCTGGAGCCGCAACAAATTAGAAGCCATATTACAAACAGATAGTGTGTCATGAGATATACATTGAATTAAGATGACTTAAAGGAAACTAAATGAGCTCAAATATAGCTACAAATGAGGCATAATGATGCAATATGTACATATAGCTAGCCTAAATAGCATGTTAGCATCGATTAGCTTGCAGTCATGCAGTGACCAAATATGTCTGATTAGCACTCCACACGAGTCAATAACATCAACAAAACTCACCTTTGTGTATTCACGCACAACGTTAAAAGTTTGGCGGACAAAATGAGACAGAAAAAGAAGTGGCATAAAACACGTCCTAGAAAGTCGGAGAAAGTTATACATTGTAAACAAACTAAGGTGAGTTCAAGGACCGCCAAAATTAGTAGGACAAAACGGCGCTGGCCAAATACTCGAATCAGTGAAGCATGTTTAATACAAACAGTGTGCTTTATAACAATTAGGGAGGTTTGTGTCATGTTTGTCCTCCTACACAAACCATATTTAAACAAAAAATATATATTTTTTCCCCTCATCTTTTTCCATTTTTCATACATTTTTGAAAAAGCTTCAGAGAGCCACTAGGGCGGCGCTAAAGAGCCGCATGCGGCTCTAGAGCCGCGGGTTGCCGACCCCTGCCCTAGTCAATACTGTTAACGTCAACATGTTTCCATCATTGCTGTGTGTTCAAAGCGTGTCTTCTGGTTGTAGGCGCCGGCTGTCAAGGTAAATACTGCGGCCGAATGAGGAAGTGAGAGAGCGGCAGACAGGATGTGACCTCATTGCAACAACAGCGGTGCTAGACTGATTCCATAATCCCAGGCTGTACACAACCTACCTTGCATTGGAGCCAGAGCTTCGGAACATCACTGAGAAATCACCAGCTTAGCGCCGTGGTTCTCAACTTGTTGGCGTCAAGATTCCTTTATTGAAGGGATCCTGACATCCATGCTGAGAACCGCTGGAATGAGGACTAGATATTTCTTGTATGAAGTATTGCTAATGTTAGCCTGATACCAACTGGGCTCGGAGAGGATGTGCTGAGGACTCGGTCTAACTTTGACACTGCTGATGAGGAACTACACACACTCAATGTGAGATGATAATGTAACACACACTAAATGTGAGGTACTACAACAACCGAGTGGCCTCCATCCATTCATGTGTTTGTTTGCTGTCTACTGTGCATCACTGTACTAGTCTTTAACTTATACTGACAACCCAGCTCGTTATCTATTTAGTCAAGTGTTACAATTGCGTATTATTTTGTGCTACGCTCTACAAGTTTCCTACATGGTCGATGAATGTGTGTTTCATCACAGTGCTGCGTGTGAACTTTTTTTTAGGGACTAAATGAATCTCATCTTGCACTCAACTTGTGATTTTCATTGTTTCTAATGAACATATGTTGCCAATGGGCAAACACTTCCTGGTAGTGCTTTTCAATAAAAGAAATGTCGAACAAATATTTTTGCTGTTGCTATGTTATTTTGCAAGACTCTCCTAAGACTTTGGAGAGAGAAGTCCGTCTGTTATTGTTGTCACCATTTGTGCGATATTACCGTTCAAAAGTTTGGGGTCACATTGAAATGTCCTTATATTTCAATGAACTTTAAACTAGTCTTAACTTGAAAGAAATACACTCTATACATTGCTAATGTGGTAAATGACTATTGTAGCTGCAAATGTCTGGTTTTTGGTGCAATATCTACATAGGTGTATAGAGGCCCATTTCCAGCAACTATCACTCCAGTGTTCCAATGGTACAATGTGTTTGCTCTCTGCCTCAGAAGGCTAATTGATGATTAGAAAACCCTTGTGCAATCATGTTCACACATCTGAAAACATCTTAGCTCGTTACAGAAGCTACAAAACTGACCTTCCTTTGAGCAGATTGAGTTTCTGGAGCATCACATTTGTGGGGTCAATTAAACGCTCAAAATGGCCAGAAAAGGAGAACTTTCATCTGAAACTCGACAGTCTATTCTTGTTCTTAGAAATGAAGGCTATTCCACAAAATTGTTTGGGTGACCCCAAACTTTTGAACGGTAGTGTATATCGTAATACGACATAAAAATGGTTGAACGTACGATGTGAAATGATTGTTTATATCTTAATTTTACGTCTGCAATAGCATTTTCACGCCACTTGAAATAGGTTTACGGCAAGCCTCGGAGCCGGTGGGAACAAGGATGTCAACAATATTGCACAGACGGCGAGCACAATAGAAGCTAAACCAACAAGACCCGAGGATAAAATGGTGCCAAAATAAGCAAAGAGGAACTCCTTTCAGTGTTTCCCATAAACTGCCAAAATACCTGTGGCGGTGGGGGCGTGGCTATGGGCGTGGTCACCATGATATCATCGAGTATTTGCATAATTTACTACAATGATTTGATTTTCTCTAAAAAGGCTCAAAAAATGTATACTTACTAATTAATACTAACAGTTTTGTTTTAAACGTCCATCCATCCATCCATTTTACAATATAATTACAACACTTTATGTACATATTTATATACAGATTTGAACAATAAGTTATTCACTGAAATATATATATTAATTGTGATTCTTACAAAAAATATATCTTATAAAATATAAAAGCTAAAATGTCTCAAAGCTCTGCCCCTTTAATTAGTGCATACTAAATAATTTAACTTTAGCCTACTACTACAACCATATTATTTACCAGCAACATAAAGTGAAACAGAAGCAGTCAGTAACAAATAAACAGAAAACAGTAGTGGTGGTAGATAGACACAGAGCTTAATCAAACATCTGATCCACTGAACAAAGAGCTCCAAAAATGTTGAACTTTAAACTGCCATCAGTTTTACTCCCTACACTTAACCATGTGTTTCCTACTGCCTGCAGACTTTGCACCCTTTGTTATATACACATGTTGTGTTTCTAATATAAATACATTTAATAAAGTCAAATACAAATAATGCAACAAGAGAAGTATCCTACACTTCTCTTTTGTAAAGTAAATCTGAACAGCCGATATGGGCATCTACATCAACTATATGATTTGCCTGAGAAGCTGGAGAGGACAAAAAAAAAAAAATTTTTTTTGGACACCCCTGGTTTAGGCAATGTCTGACTTTTCTCAACCAAACAAAGGCAGGGTTTCCCACACATTCATTTATTTGTGGCGGTCCGCCCCGAAAGAATTACGTCCGCCACAAATAAAAATTAAAAAAAAAAAAAAAATTTTTTTTTTTTTAATTTAAAAAAAAAAAATTTTTTATTTTTGTGGCCCGCAGCTAATTGTTTACCGGCCCGCCACACATTCTGGAAATGCTGTTGCACAAATAAAAAAAAACATTAAAACAAGTGAAATGAGGTGAAATCTAACCAGAAAAAGTTGCAATGTTGACACAAAGCTGCCATGCAGGCTGTTTTTTTTTTCTTTTGTCTATCTTTCTTTTTCTTTTTTTTTGCCATTGCTCAAAAAGAATAAAACAATTCAATGTTATAATGAATTATTTACTTATTCAAGGCTCCAATTATTTCAAATATTTCACTTCAAAATGTTTTGTGTGGAAAATATTGCAAATATTGTGTGGTTGCCATACAAAAACATCAATGTTTTATTTGACAAAAGAGCATAAAATAAACAAAATAATAGTTCAAATCGACTGATATATCTGAAGTTGATCTCGTAACTTAAGTGTTGAAAGTAAAAAAAATAAGATAAGATATTTACAGAGCGATACGCAGATCATGCGCTGTGTGTAGGGCCCCGTGAACCGTGGGGGTCCCCCGGTTCTGCGGGAAAAAGCGCAGTTAACTTTTCAATTAATGAATGGGAAAAAAATACATTACAGTTCATCACCCTCCCTTGAGAGTTCCATGCAGGGTTTCACCAGCGTTGGGTAAGGCTGGTTATGGGATAGGTGAGGGACCAGACCAGAATTACTAGGGAAAAGCTGCTCCTGCTGTTGCGCAGTCGGCAAGAAAAGCATTAGTAACACACTTTGCTGTAATAGTTGGCGTCCTACAGTGCTCAACAAGAGACATGTACAGGCCCGCCTGACAAGCAACACCTGAATGACTCACACCAGGCTTGGGAGAACATGAACTGGTCACATGACGGCAAAAATGAAAGTGTTTGGCATCAAGTTGCCTGGACTTATTTGAAGGCAGTGAAATGAATAAATAAATATGAGTTTAAGGACACCGTCCCTATGGCAAACATGGTAAACATGTTTCTCACAGCAAACTCCATTCCTGACATTCTCCACCAAGTACTAAACCTTTGGGATCAAACACTTATGTCTTTCAAATACAAATGCATTCTTAAACTTTATTTAAAGGGGACCTATCATGCAAAACTAACTTTTCTTTTCCATCGGTACCTGTGTTTGTGTATTTGGGATCATGCCATGGAGGCATGGCGCAGATATCTATAAAGCAATCTTGCCTTCCTTCAACTTCCTCCAAACGAGCCGTTTGGAATTTCCCCCAATTGTGACCTCAGCCGCCCTCTCCATATATGGTAGAGGTTTACCCAAAGAGCTTTGCGCGAGTATGCCATTGCAGTCCGCACTGTGGTCAATAAGTTCCTTCTTTTTTGCTGTCCTCTTGTTGTGGGGCAGACTGGCTCGTACATGTACGTGCATCCTCCGTTGTTACCATTTCTAATACAAATTAACGTATAGTTCAAACTTTTATCTCCCACAAAATGGCGCCTCCTGAAGAGGTCAGAAAGCGGCTTGAAACATTCTATGCAACATTTTGACCGAAGAACCACCATTACATGTATGTTATGCAGACAAGGGGTTCTTAACCCAGGGGTGTCCAAAGTGCGGCCCGGGGGCCATTTGCGGCCCGCAGCTAATTGTTTACCGGCCCGCCACACATTCTGGAAATACTATTGTAAAAATAAAAAAGAACATTAAAAAAAGTGGAATGAGGTGAAATCTAACGAGAAAAAGTTGCAATGTTGACACAAAAGCTGCCATGCAGGCTGTTTTTTTTTCTTTTGTCTTTCTTTATTTTTCTTTTTTTTTGCCATTGCTCAAAAAAAAAAAAATAATGACAAAAAATCCATGTTATAATGAATTATTTTCAGGGCTCCAATTACTTCAAATATTTCACTTTAAAATGTTTTATGTGGTAAATATTGCATATATTGTGTGGTTGCCATAGAAAAACATCCAAGTTTTCTTTGACAAAAGCGCATAAAACAAACAAAATAATAGTTCAAACGTAAAATCGACAGATATATCTGAAGTTGATCTCGTAACTTAAGTGTTGAAAGTAAAAGAAAAACCTAATAAAAATGTATCACTTTATGAGTGGGGCACCTTTTGGATCCTAAATATATTTAGTGATTTTTTTTTAATCTTTTCACTGTGATTACTCAAAAATATGAAATAATTCAAATCAATGGTGTCCTGCATTATTGATATTTTAGAGCTCTAATGACTAAATACTGCATATTTCAGTTTTACCATAAAAAAACAGAAAAGCCATAAAACACTTTTTTTTAATTTGTATTACTTTATATCAACTTGAAGTTGATATAGAGATTTACTGTAAGCGTTAAAATAATTTAAAAAAAATAATAATCTGACTTATTTTTAACATTTTAATGACTGGTACCCTTTATGGTCCGCGGGACCCCTAAAGGTAAAATGAATAAAAAATTAATATATTTTGTTATGGTTTGAAAATGAAAAATATCAAAATGGCCCCCACATGCTTTAATTTTTCCGTGTGCGGCCCTCAGTGGAAAAAGTTTGGACACCCCTGTCTTAACCTTTCTTTTTTTTTTTTATAGAGGTTTATTTGAAATAGGGACAGATACAAAAACATAGATATCTGAAACAGTTATCTGATGCATGCATCATAGTGTTTGTAGCCAAAGCTAATTTACAACACTTGTCCCCAACAACAACAACAACAACACAGATCCAACATCATTAAAATAGGAAAATAAAAAATAGAATAAGTTGATAATAATGATAATAGTAATAATACAGACAAAGTGCAAACTAGATAAAAGCCAATAATAATAATAACACAGACAAAGTGCAGACTAGATAAAAACCAATTAGTAAAAATTAGTAAAAACTAAACATGGGAACACGATTGTTGCTCAACTAGCCATAATTTTGTTTGTTTTTTGAAAGTGACAAGTGCAGGTATACTTTTTAAAGTGTCAGGTAGAGAGTTCCATAGTTGTGGTCCTTTTATCGAAAAGGCAGTCTGTACTCGGGGCCCAACTTTTCCACTACTTAGAGGTTCGGAATTAGTAATATTTATTTTGACTTTAATGGTATTCAATAATTATATCTAACCTACTTACAGTTTAACATGGTATGAAAGCGTGTGTTAATGACAAAGATTATTATCAAGGCTTAGGTCAGGCTGATTACAAAATAATGCTGATCAAATATACTGCAAAAGGCACTCATAAAAACTGATTTAAAAAAATGTAATTAGGAAAATTGTAACTAAATTGATAACAAATGATAATATAAATGTGTCTGAAATAAACTGTCAACAAAATTTAAGTGCAAAGGAAAAAATACAGTTTCACCACTTAAGTCACTTGTTCCACGCCTGTTGCCGCAAAACCAAAGTACTGACAACACTTTTCTTTTCTGTGGAAAAAAAGTCTCGCTCTCAGTAGCATTAGCTATGTTTTGCTATGTGAGCCACTAAGGAAGTACGCAAGCTACGGAAGCTCCAGAGGGACAAAAAGTATGCCTGTGCAAAAGGAGAAAAAATTTGATTATTATTTATATTTTTTAATCATCTGCAACAAAAAACTTGAATATATTGATAAAATCGATATATCGCCCAGGCCTAATCCAAAGTCGTGTATAGCGAGGGTATGGCCGACCCGGTTGCAGGCGATCTTCTCAATGATTGGTCAAAAGGCACTCACTTGACTGCAGGGCGCCATGACTGTTACCAACTTTGAGCTAATGCTATGTGTTTGTGCAGGGCCGGCCCGTGGCGTAGGCCGTATAGGCAAATGCTAAGGGCGCCGTCCATCAGGGGGCGCCACGCCAGTGCCACAAATGTTGGAGAAAAAAAATAAAAATAAAATAAAAGTTGGTACTATTATTTCTAAATACAAAAAATAATCCCACGTTAATTCAAATGCAAAGTAAAGCCTATTTAATAGAAATATTATTTGTTACAACATTACGCCCCCCCCTCCCTTCCCGTATCATGACTCTTTTTGGACGTCACCTCATCAAAAAAACAACACAAGATGTCAAATCGGCCAAAACTGTCAGGTGCCCAGGGAAGAAAAAATAGAAAAGAAGAGGAGGAGAAACGAGAAAAAGACAGAGGTAGCAGGTAGGTACCGTTAGCCTACATGAAATTATTTGTCTGTTACAGAATGTGATAGTAACCTGGCTTTTTAGCATTAAGCTAATGTTACATGATTCCGGCAATTGCTAATCAATAAATAGCTAGTTCTGTTTTAACGTCGGGTTAATATTGTGGAGGGGGCTAAATTGTTATGGAAAATAATAATGTAACGTTAGGTAATTACAGTACTCCCACCTTACATTCCTCAGAGACATTTGTATTAGATCTTTTAAGCAGGTGTTTTTTGTTTACATTGCTATTGCCTTCTGGTTAGCTAATGTTTGCCCTGCAGGTAATAGTCACTTTTCCACCCCTTTATATATTAGGTATAGTTGTAAGTCTAGTTGTTAAAGTGCACATCATTAATGTTAATTAAGCAATATCACATGAGAGGGAATGCTGTTTTTTAATTTGAGCACTGCTGTGATTCGGTTAAAGATAATCATAACGTAACATTCTCATATAATATGTTATACTGTTACTTTGCATTCTGCTATTCAGCATTTCACTGTAATTACTGATACCGATATCAACCGATACCGATACTGATATATACAGTTGTGGAATTAACACATTATTATGCCTAATTTGGACAACCAGGTATGGTGAAGATAAGGTCCTTTTTTTTTTTAATTAATAAAATAAAATAAGATAAATAAATTAAATACATTTTCTTGATTAAAAAAGAAAGTAAAACAATATAAAATCAGTTACATAGAAACTAGTAATTAATGAAAATGAGTAAAATTAACTGTTAAAGGTTAGTACTATTAGTGGACCAGCAGCACGCACAATCATGTGTGCTTACGGACTGTATCCCTTGCAGACTGTATTGATATATATTGATATGTAATGTAGGAACCAGAATATTGATAACAGAAAGAAATGGGGGGAGGGAGTTTTTTTGGGTTGGTGCACTAATTGTAAGTGTATCTTGTGTTTTTTTATGTTGATTTAATTAAAAAAATAAAAATAAAAAAAACCAACAAAAAAAACGATACAGATAATAAAAAAACCGATACCGATAATTTCCGATATTACATTTTAACGCATTTATCGGCCGATAAAAGGTGAGTGCCCCTAAGAAAAGGCAGTGAAACTTAGGGAAGGCTTTGCAGAACAAAACTGGCTACAAAGTAAACAAAAACAGAATGCTGGACAACAGCAAAGACTTACTGTGGAGCAAAGACAGCATCCGAATGTACATCCGAACATGACATAACAATGTCCCCACATAGAAGGATAAAAACAACTGAAATATTCTTGATTGCTAAAACAAAGTAGATGCGGGTAATATCGCTCAAAGGAAGACATGAAACTGCTGCAGGAAAATACCAAAAAAAGAGAAAAAGGCCACCAAAATAGGAGCGCAAGACAAGAACTAAAACACTACACACAGGAAAACATAAAAAACTCCAAATAAGTCATGGCGTGATGTGACAGGTGGTGACAGTACACCTAATTTGAGACAAGAGCTATAGTGATGCATGCTTGGTTATGGTTTAAATTCATATCCAACAACTGCGACAACGACTTTTTATTGTCAACTGAGTTTTTTTTTTTTTATGATTTCTGCTGGTGGTGTGCCTCCGGATTTTTTCAACGCAAAAAATGTGCCTTGGCTCAAAAAAGGTTGAAAAACACTGCTTTAGGGTTCATATGTTTGTAAATCTGACTGTGATGAAGTCAGTGCCTCACCAGCCATGAACCTCACCGCACGTCACTGATATATAGATATATTATTTTGGTGTATTTCATCAGAAAAACGAACGTCAAAACGACAATTGCTTGCATCAGGGCACTGCTGCATACGTCCTCGGTAGCAAAAATGGCAAACGTTGTTTACTTGCCCATACTCTGGGGGGGGGGGGCGTAATGTTTTAACAAATAATATTTCTATTAAATAGGCTTTACTTTGCATTTTAATTAACGTGGGATTATTTTATGTATTTAGAAATAATAGTACCAACTTTTTAATTTTTTATTTTTTTTCCTCCAACATTTGTGGCACTGGCGTGGCGCCCCCTGATGGACAGCGCCCTTAGCATTTGCCTATACGGCCTATGCCACGGGCCGGCCCTGACGACTAGGAAATGTTTTAAATGTAGAAAAAAAACATCATGATATTACCCCTTTAATGTTATTTTACTGTTTTACATAATGTTTCTCTCTGTTACAATAAACCTACCATAAAAGTTTCAGCTGTTCACATGTTTACAATTTGGTCAACTTATAAAATCATCAGAGGATCAAATACAAACTTTTCCAACAGTGCATTTCAGTGATGGAAATAACGTAGTAAATTTTTTTTTAATCAAATAAGTGAAGTGTTCAAGTCTTATGTGACTATTCTGTTAAATGTATAACTGTTAGGACTTGTTTGTGCTATGAATCTCTCCTATTGTTTGTTGTGTGTGAATAGCACACACCACAGCAGGCTGGGGGGGGGGGCGGAGTATTAATTGGGGCGTTCATAACAACTTTCCTTCTGCTGGTGGGAACCTAACTATAGTGTAAAACACACACACACACACTTCAATGTGACTTCCTGGAAGAAGCACACAGATGTGACTGTAAGTAGATCTGCCACAGGACGATACACTAGGAGTAACAGGACCAGGAAGGCGGAGCTTACGACCTATACTGGGACAGGTCCACTTTTTGGCGGCCAAAAGAGGAAGACTGACCATCGGGTGTCAATGGGTCAAGGGAGTTTTGTTTTTTCTTCTTCGCACGACCACTCCGGCACATTTTCAGGAAGTCTCACACACAGACTGACGTCACGGGGCGAGTGAAAACTTGCGCCAGCGAGCAGTGGCAGCGGAATATGTGTACGCACGGTTAACACACATGTGCACGTCCGCATGCGACCATAAAGCTGCTGGTGTCTTTTGCTGCTGCGAGACGGAACCCCGACTGCACACATTGACGGGGGGGTGGGGGCCATGTCTCGGCGAGACCAGAGGTTTCGGAGAGGGATGAAAGGACGGTAAGAGATGTTGTCATTCTCTGCTGAGGCGTGCACGTGCAAGTTAGAACCAGAAAAAGAAAACAAGACAGAAAAAACTCCCATTTCCTTAATAGATGTGTGAACATTATGTCTTTTTAACATACATACAACTAGGGTTCAATGGTGTACCGGTAGGGGTGTAACAGTACGTGTATTTGTATTGAACCGTTTCGGTACGGGGGTTTCAGTTCGGTTCGGAGGCGTACCGAACGAGTTTCCACACGAACATATTAAGTAGCCGCCTCCACTTCCTTCTGCCTCTGTCTGTCAGTCCTCTACACAGCATTGTCCCACCCACACAACCATTTGATTGGTTACAAACAGAGCGGTAACAGCCAATCAGCAGTGCGTATTCCGAGTGCATGTAGTCAGTGCTTAGCGTTTAGCAGGTAAGCATCAGGCAGCGGACTCTCCCCAAATGATAATAAACACCTCCCAGTCAACTACTAGTAACATCACTATGAGCCCGTTGACTTTCTAGAAATATAAAAGGCAGCGCAGCTCGCTCGCAGTCCTGGCTTGAGGTGAAGGCTAATTCGCTTTTAGCGTAACGTTAGCTCATTTTGCAGTGTGTGTGTGTTACGGACAGCAAAGCCCTGTCTGTCTGTTAATTTCACTTTACCTTTTTCTGTGTTGATTGAGCTGTGTTGAAGCAACAAAAAGGGACATTATGTTAAAGGCCTACTGAAATGAATTTTTTTTATTTAAACGGGGATAGCAGATCCATTCTATGTGTCATACTTGATCATTTCGCGATATTGCCATATTTTTGCTGAAAGGATTTAGTAGAGAACATCGACGATAAAGTTCGCAACTTTTGGTCGCTGATGAAAAAAGCCTTGCCTGTACCGGAAGTAGCGTGACGTCGCAGGTTGAAAGGCTCCTCACATTTCCCCATTGTTTACAATGCAGCGAGAGCGATTCGGACCGAGAAAGCGACGATTACCCCATTAATTTGAGCCAGGATGAAAGATTCGTGGATGAGGAACGTGAGAGTGAAGGACTAGAGTGCAGTGCAGGACGCATCTTTTTTCGCTCTGAGCGTAACTTAGGTACAAGCTGGCTCATTGGATTCCACACTTTCTCTTTTTTCTATTGTGGATCACGGATTTGTATTTTAAACCACCTCGGATACTATATCCTCTTGAAAATGAGAGTCGAGAACGCGAAATGGACATTCACAGTGACTTTCATCTCCATGACAATACATCGGCGAAGCACTTTAGCTACGGAGCTAACGTGATAGCATCGGGCTTAACTGCAGATAGAAACAAAAGAACTAAACCCCTGACTGGAAGGATAGACAGAAGATCAACAATACTATTAAACCATGGACATGTAACTACACGGTTAATACTTTCCAGTCTGGCGAAGCTTAACAATGCTGTTGCTAACGACGCAATTGAAGCTATCTTAGCAACGGGACCTCACAGAGCTATGCTAAAAACATTAGCTATCCACCTACGCCAGCCAGCCCTCATCTGCTCATCAACACCCGTGCTCACCTGCGTTCCAGCGATCGACGGAGCGACGAAGGACTTCACCCGATCATAGATGCGGTCGGCGGCCCGGAGACGGAGGAAGTCAAGTTGAGGTCGGTGGCTCGCGCGTCTGCTATCCATCTCAAAGTCCTCCTGGTTGTGTTGCTGTAGTCCGCCGCTAATACACCGATCCCACCTACAACTTTCTTCATTGTCCATTAAACAAATTGCAAAAGATTCACCAACACAGATGTCCAGAATACTGTGGAATTTTGCGATGAAAACAGAGCTTTTTGTATTGGATACAATGGTGTCCGAATACTTCCGTTTCAACGATTGACGTCACGCGCATACGTCATCATACATAGACGTTTTCAACCGGAAGTTTCGCGGGAAATTTAAAATTGCACTTTATTAGTTAAACATTGGCATGTGTTGCAATGTTAAGATTTCATCATTGATATATAAACTATCAGACTGCGTGGTCGCTAGTAGTGGCTTTCAGTAGGCCTTTAAATGAAGAGTTTCTGTCTCTGATAGTTGATATAATAATGTAAGTGCATCATTAAGCCTACATGAACTCCATGGTGTGCAGGGATTAATAGTCTCTCCTATTGCTATTGTACCATTTTTTCAGCTATAGTTACATTAATTATTAGTAATGCAGCAGTCTAGTTTTGAATGGCAGGGTCCCTGCTGTCACATGTTGATAAAAATACAACATTTACATAATAAAAATCAACTACAGGCTTCCCGAATCCTGTAATAAATTAAGCATGATGAGTTGACTTAAAACTGTTTAATGTTGCACTTTTTATATGTAGAAGAAAAGTTTTGTCATTTTATTTAATCTGAGCAACAACTTGAGGCAGTTTAATGTTGATTAACGTGGGCAGAATTATTATAGTGTTCCCAATGTTAAAAGGATAAAGCCATTGTTTACAAATTTGGTAAATAAATAACCAAAAAATTCATATTTTGTTGTTTTCTTACTGTACCGAAAATGAATCGAACTGTGACCTCTAAACCGAGGTACGTACCGAACCGAAATTTATGTGTACCGTTACACCCCTATGTACCGGTACTAGTAAAGTACCGCTATACTAATGAATCATAAACGGTACTATACCGCCTGTAAAAATCACCGGTTCCCTTTTTTTAAAGTTTATTTTTTATTAACGGGCATGACAGCGAGCCGTTGTAAGTTGTGACATTAATGATTTTACGAGCAGAGGAGCGTGTTCGGCAGCGCACAATCACGGAATACTTAAAAGCAGACAGTGTGTGGACAGAAAAGGGAGAAGGAACGCATTTTGGCTTAAAAACGAACGATAAAGGTGAATGTATAACACTGAAACTCCGCTTTAACATGGCTTGCTAGCTAGCGGGTTTTGATTGATTGATTGAGGCTTTTATTAGTAGGTTACACAGTGAAGTACATATTCCGTACAATTGACCACTAAATGGTAACACCCGAATAAGTTTTTCAACTTGTTTAAGTCGGGGTCCACTTAAATTGATTCATGATACAGATATATACTATCATATATACTATCATCATAATACAGTCATCACACAAGATAATCACATTGAATTATTTACATTATTTACAATCAGGGGTGTGCAGGGGGGGGGAGGATATGGACATCAAGTAGTGGACATAGAGAGAGAGAGAGAGAGAGAGAGAGAGAGAGAGAGAGAGAGAGAGAGAGAGAGAGAGAGAGACAGAGAGAGAGATCAGAAGGCATAAGAAAAAGTATTTGATTGTTTACATTTGATTATTAGCAATCCGGGGAGGGTGTTAGTTTAGGGTTGTAGCTGCCTGGAGGTGAACTTTTATTGCGGTTTTGAAGGAGGATAGAGATGCCCTTTCTTTTATACCTGTTGGGAGCGCATTCCACATTGATGTGGCATAGAACGAGAATGAGTTAAGACCTTTGTTAGTTCGGAATCTGGGTTTAACGTGGTTAGTGGAGCTCCCCCTGGTGTTGTGGTTATGGCGGTCGTTTACATTAAGGAAGTAGTTTGACATGTACTTCGGTATCAGGGAGGTGTAGCGGATTTTATAGACTTTTTTTTTTTTTTTTTTTTTTTTTACATAAATAAATACAATCATGTGTGCTTACGGACTGTATCCCTGCAGACTGTTTTGATCTATATTGATATATAATGTATATATTGTGTTTTTTATGTTGATTTCATAAAAAAAAAAATTTTTTTTGTTTTTGTTTTTTTTTTTTATTTAAATTTCTTGTGCGGCCCGGTACCAATCGGTCTGCGGACCGGTAGTTGGGGACCACTGGTCTAGTATGTTCACTATTTTATTCAAGCACAAAATTGTTCTTGGATTGGAATGAGAAACATATGTTTATTAGTTTAATTTTGTTAAAATAAAGCAAATAATGCCTTTTTTTGTGATCCCCTTTATTTCGAAAAGTATCAAAATACATTTTGGTACCGGTACAAAAATATAGGTATCGGGACAACCCTACATACAACTTACTCCAACCCATCACTGTTTCACATTCTCATCTCAACTAAATACACTTTTATGAGGTACAGTACCATGGTCATATTCAAATGTTACTCTCCTGATCAAATTCAAGTTGTCCAGCTCCTTACAATTGTTTTAAATCAGTGGTCCCCAACCACCGGTTGGTACCGGTCCGCACAAGAAATTTAAAAAAAAAAAAAAAAAAAAAATTTTTTTTTTTTTTTTTTTTAATGAAATCAACATAAAAAAACACAATATATACATTATATATCAATATAGATCAATACAGTCTGCAGGGATACAGTTCGTAAGCACACATGATTGTATTTATTTATGTAAAAAAAAAAAAAAAAAAAAGCATAGATGATGGTTTGAAAACTATCGATACGATGATGTATCTACAGTGTCATCTCATTTTCTCTCACATTCCTTGTGGTGGCGCTACCCAGCTGAGTTTATTTTTGCTGGCAATAAAACAGGAACGTGCAAACTTACATCTCTTGGCGTTCACTCAACTAAAAAAGGAGAAGGAACAAATGAAGCAACCTCAATGCAACCCAAAACACGTAACGCTAACCTTAGTGCTAATGATGAGTAGTCGTAGTGCACAGACGACTGAATAAAAGGCTTCCGTGTTGTCTTAGCTCTCATTGTGCTAGCGTGACCTTTTTGGTTCTGACCGGGAGAGGAAACACGGAGTTGTCCAGGAAGTCACCTCCCACTCTGCTTGCGCCGCTCAGATAAGCAGCAACTCTTTCATGCTGGACATAAGCATTGTTCTAAAGTCTGCTCACGGATGTCAAAAAGAACATACCATACCTATTATTGCCAACTAATACCTAATTTTCTGTTTTGGCAAATGGTCCCCGAACCACATTTTGGGAAAGAAGAAGTTTTAGTTAGCAACAGAAAAGTGTCTCCAAGCTCTGCTAGTGAAATATGAATGTGAAACACTGCGTTATATCCAACATTATGTATTTAAAGGCCTACTAAAATTATTTTTTTAAATTTAAACGGGGATAGCAGATCCATTCTATGTGTCGTACTTCATCATTTCGCGATATTGCCATATTTTTGCTGAAAGGATTTAGTAGAGAACATCGACGATAAAGTTCGCAACTTTTGGTCGCTGATAAAAAAAAGCCTTGCCTGTACCGGAAGTAGCGTGACGTCACAGGTTGAAGGGCTCCTCACATTTCCCCATTGTTTACACCAGCAGCGAGAGCGATTCGGACCGAGAAAGCGACGATTACCCCATTAATTTGAGCGAGGATGAAAGATTCGTGGATGAGGAACGTGAGAGTGAAGGACTAGAGTGCAGTGCAGGACGTATCTTTTTTCGCTCTGAGCGTAACTTAGGTACAAGGGCTCATTGGATTCCACACTTTCTCCTTTTTCTATTGTGGATCACGGATTTGTATTTTAAACCACCTCGGATACTATATCCTCTTGAAAATGAGAGTCGAGAACGCGAAATGGACATTCACAGTGACTTTTATCTCCACGACAATACATCGGTGAAGCACTTTAGCTACGGAGCTAACGTGATAGCATCGTGCTTAAATGCAGATAGAAACAAAAGAAATAAGCCCCTGACTGGAAGGATAGACAGAAGATCAACAATACTACTATCAGGAGACACTGAACCAAACACTGGACCTGTAACTACACGGTTAATGCTGTGCCGCCCGTCGAAGCCTAGCAATGCTGTTGCTAACGACGCCATTGAAGCTAACTTAGCTACGGGACCTCGTCAGAGCTATGATAAAAACATTAGCGCTCCACCTATGCCAGCCCTCATCTGCTAATCAACACCCGTGCTCACCTGCATTCCAGCGATCGACGGCGCGACGGAGGACTTCATCGATGTGGTCGGCGGCTAGCGTCGGATAGCGCGTCTGCTATCCTAACTCAAAGTCCTCCTGGTTGTGTTGCTGTAGCCGGCCGCTAATACACCGATCCCACCTACAGCTTTCTTCTTTGCAGTCTCCATTGTTCATTAAACAAATTGCAAAAGATTCACCAACACAGATGTCCGGAATACTGTGGAATTTTTCAATGAAAACAGACGCTGTTTGTATTGGGACACAATGGTGTCCCAAGACTTCCGTTCAATCCGTGACGTCACGCGCAAACGTCATCATACCGAGACGTTTTCAGCCGGATATTTCCCGGGAAATTTAAAATGTCACTTTATAAGTTAACCCGGCCGTATTGGCATGTGTTGCAATGTTAAGATTTCATCATTGATATATAAACTATCAGACTGCGTGGTCGGTAGTAGTGGCTTTCAGTAGGCCTTTAAGTATCAAGTACAAAGGCCTTCCTTCTCTACGAAAAAGTAGTCTACAACAAGTGAATCACATGCTGAGCAATGATATCAGACCATCACGATGACAACACTCATGACATTTGCGTCATTATACAGTATTTCCAATGATTTGTGAGTGGCTTTTCTTACAAACTCATATTACCTGCGGACTATAGTCATTCAGTAAGTACATTATCAATAGGCATCTTGTTGACAAAGATGGAGTGCATAAATAAACTATTACTTATGTGTAGGGTCACAGGGAGCTGGAGCCTGCCTAGACCAGCTGACTTTGGGTGAAAAGCACACTGCACCCTTGACTGATTACCAGTCAATGGCAAAACACATTTTAACAAGCCATTCAGTCACATCCCTGAGTGGGAACTGAACCTAAGATGCTTTTGACAATTTAGACTTGGGCACGATGCATGCAAACCCCGCAGAACAGAGAGCACCAAAACAAAATACAACTTTCGCTTTCTTTATGACTGCCGGGCTCCCGTTGAACACCATCATGTAGCAAAGTGGTGCACGTTTCCCCTTTGGTGTGCAGGTGCTGCGACTGTGGCTGCATCCTGTCTCAATGGTACTACGAAAAAGACGGACAACTCTACTGCAAGAAGCACTACTGGGAACGTTACGGCGAACACTGTCACGGATGCAGGGAGACGCTTGCCACAGGACTTGTGATGGTAATGATCAATTCCACTTCCATTTCAAATCAGAGGATATCCTGACATCTCTGCACTGTAAGGACTTGATGAAAGAAAGAACAGAATGAACCGCCCAGGGTCTTTTGCCAACAATTTCCACCTGTCCAAACACGATTAATTAACATGCTAACGTGTGATAACAGGTTGCTGGAGAGCAGAAGTACCACCCTGAATGCTTCACCTGTATTAGGTGTCAAATGTTTATTGGAGATGGAGACACCTACACACTTGTAGAACGTTCTAAACTTTTCTGGTAAGTCAATGGAAGTCAGTGTTGTACTCTCAGCAATTTATTCCGTGTCTTATAGTCGGGTCTTGGCATTATCTTGCAGTGGCCACTGTTTCTATCAGGGTGTAGCGACGTCACCTTCATCACCCATCAAGAGCCCCCACATAGTGGCGCTGGTGTCACTTCCCCCACAAACAAGCGGCCACCGCGGTCTGACTGTAGCCACTGAACTCAGCCAAGAGTCTGGCCCTCTTTTTACTGTGAAAGCGTGAGTCACAAATCTTTAATAAGATATTGTTTTACTTTATTCTAAATAATTATATCTTACATGCATCCTCTTTCAGCTTAGACCCAGAAGTCCTCGGCTCAGACCTGCTGTCCTCCGTCCACATTGGGGACCGCATCCTGGAGATTAACGGCAACTCTGTTTGCAGCGTTAGCCCCAATGAGGTTACTAAAATGAATGATCCATTAATGAATAATCAGACCAAATAAAGCCAACATAAGGTCATCTTTCCTTTAGGTAAACCGTGTGATCCAGGACACGAGCAAACCACTACAGCTGACAATTGAACACAATCCACAGTCCAAGAAGTCAACAGAAGCGCAGGAAGACATCGACTGTGTCCATGAAAAACTAGCTTTGGCATACACTCTCCCAAAACTGGAGGAGGAGCCAGGATCAGGTGTGGAGACATATGAACCAATGAGAACGAGTCTACCCTCACCTCTTCACCAAGAAACAATGGGAATGCGATCCAGACACATCCTGTAATGTTGGTTCTGGAATAGCTTTGATTCCTGATCATCTGCCTGGCTAAGGTTGCTTTCTTCACTCAGGCGGAGCTGTAGTATTGAAAAGTGTTCCTTGTTGCCCAGAGCACTGACGCTCATATCCCAAAAGAAGGACAACATGGTTCGCTCTGAGTCTCTGCGCACTGACACTGGGGATCGAACCCATCGCATCTTCAGACCATCAGACCTCATACATGGAGAGGTGCTTGGCAGAGGGTTCTTTGGACAGGCTATCAAGGTAGTGCCGGTGTTTATTGGTCAGAAGAACATGGTTGATTTTTTATTTTTTTTTAATGAAAGTGTACTGTGACTCTCATGGCGCTGTGAAGGTGACACATCAAGAGACAGGAGAGGTGATGGTGATGAAAGAGTTGATAAGTTTCGATGAAGAGACCCAAAAGACCTTCTTGAAAGAGGTAGATTATTTTTCCATATGGGGAGAGAGCTGGAGATGAATGCTTGCTCATGCTTGGCTTTAGGTGAAGGTGATGCGTTGTCTGGACCATCCTAACGTTCTCAAGTTCATTGGACTCTTTTACAAAGACAAGCGGCTACATATTGTCTCTGAGTTCATCCAGGGGGGGACGCTGAGAGAGACCATCATCAAGATGGTACAGTAAAAAAAAAACTAAAAAACTGAAGTGAATGGTGCAAACAATGTTCATGTGTCAGATCTATCGTGTTGTTTTAGGATAAGAATTTCTCGTGGAGCCTAAGAGTGAGTTATGCCAAGGACATTGCAGCTGGAATGGTGAGTGTTTTGTGACTATCAAACAAATAACATTAGGGATTTATATAAATCAGGGGTGTCCAAACTTTTCCCACTGAGGGCCACACATGGAAAAATTAAAACATGCGGGGGCCATTTGGATATTTTTCATTTTCCAACCATAACAAAATATATAGGGTTGTTTTTTTTTAACATTTAGGGCTCCTTGGGCCCGTAAAGGGTCTCAGTCATTAAAATGTTAAAAACAAGTCAAATTATTATTGCCTATTACTAGGGATGTCCGATATTATCGGCCTGCCGATATTATCGGCCGATAAATGCGTTAAAATGTAATATCGGAAATTATCTGTATCGGTTTTTTTATTATCTGTATCGGGTTTTTTTATTTTTTATTTTATTAAATCAACATAAAAAACACAAGATACACTTACAATTAGTGCACCAACCCAAAAAACCTCCCTCCCCCCATTTCTTTCTGTTATCAATATTGTGGTTCCTACATTATATATCAATATATATCAATACAGTCTGCAAGGGATACAGTCCGTAAGCACACATGATTGTGCGTGCTGCTGGTCCACTAATAGTACTAACCTTTAACAGTTAATTTTACTCATTTTCATTCATTATTAATTTCTATGTAACTGTTTTTATATTGTTTTACTTTCTTTTTTATTCAAGAAAATGTTTTTAATTAAGTTATCTTATTTTATTTTATTTTTTTAAAAAGTACCTTATCTTCACCATACATGGTTGTCCAAATTAGGCATAATAATGTGTTAATTCCACGACTGCATATATCGGTTGATATCGGTATCGGTTGATATCGGTTTCGGTAATTAAAGAGTTGGACAATATCGGAATATCGGATATCGGCAAAAAGCCATTATCGGACATCCCTACCTATTACTATGTATGCCTTTTCTGTCAAAGACAACTTTGTTTTTTATAGTAAAAGTGAAATATGCAGTATTTCCCCCACTGCCCAAAACATTCAGAAAGCAATGTTTGATGTGAAGTAATTAGAGCCTTAAAAACGTCAATAATGCATGACACCATTGATTTTATTTTCATGTTATTATTTTTGATTAATCACAGTGAAAAGATAAATAAAATCCCACTAAATATATTTGGGATCCAAAAGGTACCCCCGCTCATAAAGTGATAATTTTGTATTATTATTTGTTTTACTTTCAACAATTAAGTTACGAGATCAACTTCAGATATATCTCTCGATTTTACGTTTGAACTATTATTTTGTTTGTTTTATGCTCTTTTGTCAAAGAAAACTTGGATGTTTTTATATGGCTACCACACAATATATGCAATATTTTTTCCACATAAAACATTTTAATGTGAAATATTTGAAGTAATTGGAGCCTTGAATAGGTCGATAATTCGTTATAACTACAGATATCCGATAATATCGGCCTGCCGATATTATCGGCCGATACATGCGTTAAAATGTAATATCGGAAATTATCGGTATCGTTTTTTTATTTTTTATTAAATCAACATAAAAAACACAAGATACACTTACAATTAGTGCACCAACCCAAAAAACCTCCCTCCCCCCATTTCTTTCTGTTATCAATATTCTGGTTCCTACATTATATATCAATATATATCAATACAGTCTGCAAGGGATACAGTCCGTAAGCACACATGATTGTGCGTGCTGCTGCTCCACTAATAGTACTCACCTTTAACAGTTAATTTTACTCATTTTCATTAATTACTAGTTTCTATGTAACTGTTTTTATATTGTTTTACTTTCTTTTTTATTCAAGAAAATATTTTTAATTTAGTTATCTTATTTTATTATTATTTTTTAAAAGTACCTTATCTTCACCATACATGGTTGTCCAAATTAGGCATAATAATGTGTTAATTCCACGACTGCATATATCGGTTAATATCTGTATCGGTTGATATCGGTATCGGTAATTAAAGAGTTGGACAATATCGGAATATCGGATATCGGCAAAAAGCCATTATCGGACATCCCTAATTATAACATTGATTTTTTGTCTTTTTTTTTTGAGCAATGACAAAAAAAGGAAAATAAAGATAGACAAAATAAAAAAAAACAGCCTGCATGGCAGATTTGTGTCAACATTGCAACTTGTTCTAGTTAGATTTCACCTCATTCCACTTTTTTAATGATTTTTGCAATGGAATTTCCAGAATGTGTGGCGGGCCGCTAAACAATTAGCTGCGGGCCGCAAATGGCCCCCGGGCCGCACTTTGGACACTCCTGATATACGTAAATGTTCTCATTCATCCAGTTCATTGTATTCTCAGGGCATCTCTGTTCAGTTCAACCGGTTCAGTTTGTCTTAGAAGGCGTTTCACCTCTCATCCACGCCGGCTTCATTAGATCATGCTAATAGACTTACATTTGTCAGATCTAGTCCTGGTCTAAGTCTATGAAAATGAACTGATACAGCCTGCTCGGATGAGAGACGAATCGTCTTCTACTGAACAGTCCAGTTGTGATCGAGTAAACGCCCTGTGAATCATAAAACATATTGGACACATCTCTTCCTTTAGGCATATCTACACTCCATGAATGTCATCCACCGAGATTTAAACTCACCCAACTGCCTGGTGAAAGAGGTAAAATTCAAGGATTCAAGGAACTTTATCGTGTACATTTAGTTTAAATATCACAATGTAGGTCAAGTAGTCTGTGATGCTTAAGCAGACATAGCATTAAAAGGTTATGTATACATTTTCAAAGAGCTAATCTATCAATGTTCTATAGCGCTTGTCATTTATGGAGTCACTGGTAAGTTTCAGTCTATCCTGGAAGACCTTGGACCCTGGACTAGTTGCCAGCCAGTCGCAGGGCACATAGATACAGACAAATAAGTACTGACACTCACAGGGACAGCATAGTTCAGTTGGTAGAGCCACCTACTTGAAGGTTCCAGGTTCACTTCAAGCTTCTGCCATCCTAGTCACTGCCGTTGTGTCCGTGGGCAAGACATTTTACCCTTGCTCCCAGTGCCACCCACACTGGTTTATATATAGCTTTAATGAAGGTAATGGGTTTCACTATTTTTTAAGCGCTTTGACTCTCTAGAGAAAAAGCGCTATATAATTCACTTCACTCACATTTACACCTATGGATGACTTTGAGTCTCCGATGAACATAGCATGCATGAGGAAACCGTAATACCTAGAAAAAAAACACACTCCCTGACTACCTGAGGTCCACTTGCTAACCACTAGACCAGTGTGCACACCAGATCAATTTCTAACAATACAATTTTTTTTTTAAATAACATCAATACTAGCTAAAAAAAAATTTCATCTCATCAAATTGAACGCTGGCTGTGAAAATTGTGTATTCGATGTGAGAGGTGTCACTCCTCTTTATTTTTGTTGGCCAAACTGTTGCACTGAACTACAAGGAGACGTCGTTGGAGAAGAACAAAGTTTGTTTATTAGACTTCATTATAATTAGCCAAACTGCTTTGAGTGTTATATGAATATCAAAAAGTAAACGCCATGTTTTTTTTTTACATTTCTTGTGCTTCTTTCCGTGTCACAAAGGTTTTACTTAAAAAATCATTCATGGGAGACATCATTTTGTTAATGTTTTATTGTGTTTAGTTAATTCCTATACAACATTTTTCTGCTCAAACTCTAAATGGCTCTGTCCCGATACAGCATCTACATGTACATATAAATGTACACTACTGTTCAAAAGTTTGGGGTCACATTGAAATGTCCTTAAATTTGAAGGAAAAGCACTGTACTTTTCAATAAAGATAACTTTAAACTAGTCTTAACTTTAAAGAAATGCACTCTATACATTGCTAATGTGGTAAATGACTATTGTAGCTGCAAATGTCTGGTTTTTGGTGCAATATCTACATAGGTGTATAGAGGCCCATTTCCAGCAACTATCACTCCAGTGTTCTAATGGTACAATGTGTTCAATCCTTGAACAAAGTGAGAGTGAAACTCATGTGAATAATCACTGAATGGAGAACTGGGGGTGGGATTAAATAAGTTATCTTCTTCCCACTCCCTTTCAGGCAAAACTGGACAATAATGCACTATATTAATATATATTATTATGTTTTGTCAACTTGTACGTCTTTGTCATTGCCTGAAATAAATAAAAAAAATGGCTCAGAAGGCTAATTGATGATTAGAAAACCCTTGGGCAATCATGTTCACACATCTGAAAACAGTTTAGCTCGTTACAGAAGCTACAAAACTGACCTTCCTTTTAGCAGATTGAGTTTCTGGAGCATCACATTTGTGGGGTCAATTAAACGCTCAAAATGGCCAGAAAAAGAGAACTTTCATCTGAAACTCGACAGTCTATTCTTGTTCTTAGAAATGAAGGCTATTCCACTAAATTGTTTGGGTGACCCCAAACTTTTGAACGGTAGTGTACATAACTTTAAAACATAAATAAATCATTTTTAAAAATACCTCCCTCTATCAAAATGTAAAAATAGAGATAAAGGCATCATGTAATGACAAAAAGCTGACAGCCTTGGTGCACTTCCAACTTGCCTTGGTGCCCTAATATATGGGCCCTCCTTTAAGGCAACGTCCAATAATTAATTAGTTATATACATTGATCGTGGACCTCTAAAAAAAACTTCATTTTTTTCTTGTTTAGAATCAGTCTGTAGTTGTGGCAGATTTTGGGCTTGCCCGTTTGGTGATGGAGGAGAAGAACCGGAGCAGAACATCGTCTCTGGAATCGTCTCCAAAGGGGGGGAGGTCTGGGCTCCGTAAACCTGACCGTAAAAAGCGCTACACGGTGGTGGGGAATCCTTACTGGATGGCCCCCGAGATGATCCATGGTGACGGTGCACACATGCGTACACGCCATATAAAATGTTGACATGTTTCACGTGATTCCAAAATGTGATTTTATGGTAAGAAAGTTGAGTTCTTTCAGGACAAATCTACGATGAACGAGTGGACGTCTTTTCCTTTGGAATCATGATCTGTGAGGTACGAAAGTCCTTCTTGGCATTTGAAGATGTTTCCATAGACACCAAGACCAGCTGTTCACCACACAATTGAATTCAAATCGGCATTTTATGAACTGATATTTTTAGATCATAGGCAGAGTGAGCGCCGACCCGGACTTTCTTCCACGGAATAAAGACTTTGGTTTGAATGTTGCGGCTTTCATTGAGCAATACCAACCTGCACAGTGCCCCTTGACCTTCCTGCCACTAGCTGCCCTCTGCTGTGAACTAGATTCGGATAAGCGGTATGAGCATATTGACATACTCAACAAACATTTGAATATTGTAACGCCATGTCTTTAAATTCTTCTAGGCCTTCCTTTTCAAAGCTGGAGGAGTGGTTGGAGAACTTACTGATGCACATAGACATCGGACTGCCTCTCCTCTCAGAGTTGGAGCAGCTTTGCAGAACTTTCTGGAGGACCCACAACCAGAACACAGTATTTGACTGCCCAGGCCAAAACCATTCTCCACTTCCACAAAGGTCCAGTCTAATACTAACATCTCCAGATAATGCAAACAATCAAAATGGGACACTTTACCATCCTGAAAGCCAAGAACCAACTAGCACACCTCCGGACCAGGTGGACAGTGGCTACACCCACGTCGACAAAGTACATCAGGGTGAAAAAGCAGATGCTAGCCAGATGTGCTGCTTATCTACAAACAGCTTGTCAGCGTTGGACACTTGTGAAAATGACGGACATGACCCCTCGGAACAAAACCAACTAAAACCTCCACAACCCTTAAAGACCAACAGTCCACCCACAGGACCGACCAGCAGGCCCAGAAGGATCTGCAAAGTGTTGTGGAACACAACCACAATGGATGACTCTTTGCTATGACTGTTTCATCTTTAAGGGTCCAAAAAAGGGTCCAATCTCAGAACTACTGGAAAAGAACTGAACGTCATATAATGTTGAGCACAACCAGCAACTTACGGCCGGTATTAATAAATTGAAGATGTTAAGCTAAAAGTATCTGTGGTATTCATTGTCATAACTGCAAAGTACACTACCGTTCAAAAGTTTGGGGTCACCCAAACAATTTTGTGGAATAGCCTTCATTTCCAAGAACAAGAATAGACTGTTGAGTTTCAGATGAAAGTTCTCTTTTTCTGGCCATTTTGAGCGTTTAATTGACCCCACAAATGTGATGCTCCAGAAACTCAATCTGCTCAAAGGAAGGTCAGTTTTGTAGCTTCTGTAACGAGCTAAACTGTTTTCAGATGTGTGAACGTGATTGCACAAGGGTTTTCTAATCATCAATTAGCCTTCTGAGCCAATGAGCAAACACATTGTACCATTATAACACTGGAGTGATAGTTGCTGGAAATGGGCCTCTATACACCTATGTAGATATTGCACCAAAAAGCAGACATTTGCAGCTAGAATAGTCATTTACCACATTAGCAATGTATAGAGGGTATTTCTTTAAAGTTAAGATTAGTTTCAAGTTATCTTCATTGAAAAGTACAGTGCTTTTCCTTCAAAAATAAGGACATTTCAATGTGACCCCAAACTTTTGAACGGTAGTGTATATTATAGGTATGTGTGTATTTGCCGCTTACTGGATATCGTCAGTGGTCACTCAGCGCGTCTCACACGTGATACCGCAATCTGAATATCGACGGGACCGCTGTATTCAGTGTTCAACTACGTTTGTGTTGTTTTCATCATCACTATACACCCGGGGTCACCAACCTTTTTGAAAGCAAGAGCTACTTCTTGGGTAGTGATTAATGCGAAGGGCTACCAGTTTGATACACACTTAAATAAATTGCCAGAAATAGCCAATTTGCTCAATTTACCTTTAACTCTATGTTATTATTAATAAATAATGATATTTATCTTTGTGGAAACACTGATCATCTTAATGATTTCTCACAATAAATATATATAGAAACAGATAAATATCAATATGCAACACTTTGTTTTTATATTTTCTCTAAGTGCACATTTTTCAAATTGAACATTTTCAAATGATCACTTCTAAGACAGTCTTGTGAAATCACAATATCCCATTTTAACGAGCTAGCCACTGACATTTTTGAACAAATCATGAATTACTTTGCACCATGTTTGTACAAATAATAACTCATCTAAAATACAAAAGTCAACTCTCAAATTTTTGAATAAATCATGTCACACTTTGAACTTTGTCAGTTAGTGAAGACCACGTCTTTAAAATATTTTCTTGGATTTTCAAATTCTATTTGAGTTTTGTCTCTCTTAGAATTAAAAATGTAGAGCAAAGCGAGACCAGCTTGCTAGTAAATAAATACAATTTAAAAAATAGAGGCAGCTCACTGGTAAGTGCTGCTATTTGAGCTATTTTTAGAACAGGCCAGCGGGCTACTCATCTGGTCCTTACGGGCTACCTGGTGCCCGCGGGCACCGCGTTGGTGACCCCTGCTATACACTAATACTGATGACGTGGAACACATATTCGAGTTTAACCTGAACATCAATATTTTCGGAATAGGTCCTTTTCTACCGCAGGAACTTTGACAGGAACTTTCCTATTTAGCCGGGAAAATAAAGTTACCCCCGTGTTTCCACCAAAAACTAACCAGGTAGATTTAGTTCTTCATGAATTTTTCGGAGTTCCTGCCTGCTAGGTGGGACTTCTGGAAGGTACCCGGAAACTTTTTGGGGGCGGGCTGTGCTGTCGAACGCTGATTGGTTGAACAATGTTGGTTAAAACTTATTTTTCAAACACACGACCACCATCAGAATATGTGCGGCAACTTTTTTAATTCCTTATTTCTTGTGTATTTCTATTACAACCAACTTAACAGAGAGAAAGAAGAACGAAACAAGTTTTCGAAATGCAGCAACTTTTGTGGGGCATCATTGTGCTGAAGAACGCTGATCGGTGGAACTATCTTGGAGTGATTTACTCAGCCGTAGTCTTCAAACTATATGCATTTTATTGTTGTTTATACATTTTTACAAACTTCATTTCATTACGCAAAGCAAAGAGAAGTGGACAAACTCTTTTAAACGTATTTACAGTGGAGTAGGAAGCCGGACTCGAGGCAACGACCTCATTTGCGTATTACTCTGACTTTGTTGGATAAATGTGAAATAAAGAAATACACGAGTGGAGCGAAGGTAAATAACATCAAATATTAACTATTTACTTCATTTAATGCCGTAAAAATAGTCCGTGACACGCCATTTGTGTATTTATTGGCCTCAACTCCAGTGAACAGAACGCTAATGCTAACAAGCTAACGCTAAAGCCAATGTGTTTGTGTTGTCGGCGTGAGATAAACACTGACATTTATCATTTATATATTGTTATTTACAGCTGAAATGGACCAAAGGGAATTGCCTGACCGTCATGAATTCATCATTTACCAAGAGGACGACTTTATGACTGTTAGCCATTGCGGACAAAAGCCCGACTTTTTATGAACAATTCGGTACACTTTATTTTTTAAATGATATTGTTTCGTATATTATTGCTTTGTATACTTACTATTTCGCAAAATAACTTTGACCTAATATTCACTGTTTATTTACATGGCATCCGTGTAGAAATATACAGAATCACTCCTTCATACGTCATCAGCCCCATTTGTATGAACTACCCTGAACTGTGAAATGCGGTGGAAACACAAACCACGCACTTCTACAGGAACCTATAGTTCAAGGAACTAGAAGTTCCAGGAACTTCTGGTGGAAAAGGGCCTATTGACTTAGTACACGCGCCACAAGTCTCTGAAATTTTCCAAGTTTACACTCCACAAAACTCCCACGCAAAAACATCACAGTTGAGTAAAACTGTTCATTGGAATCCCTATTATAATATAAGCTATATATTTATCTGTGAGTCTGCCAAATATCTTTTAAATTGATCGATTAAACACACATTTTTTGGTCGGTTGTGATGAGACTCACAAGTCGAATCCAACCAGCCATGTTTACTCAAATTTTCCGTCACTTCCAACACTAACCTTATGAATATAATCAATTAAAAATACACCGTAATTGTTGAACCTTTTTTTATGTTTCTTTGCTTACCGAGCTTTTCAGTGATATCAATCTTTTTAAAACGGGATAAAAATTAAGAAAGTTATGACATTTTGAAAGTCAGATTTAACAAAAAGGTCACACCTAAAATATTGAGCACCATTGACTTTGTATTAAGAGGATGGCCAGAAATTAATAATGATAACTTTATTATTATTCATCATAGGAAAATGATATTTATATCATTGGAATAATTTCAAGACAGGTCTAATTATATTATCCATCCATCCATCCATTCAGCCAATTTCCTCCGTTTATCCGAGGTCGGGTGGCGGGGGCAGCAGCTTAAGCAGAGAAGCCCACACTTCCCTCTCCCCAGCCACTTCGTCCAGCTCCTCCCGGGGGATCCCGAGGCGTTCCCAGGCCAGCCGGAAGACAGTCTTCTCAACGTGTCCTGGGTCTTCCCTGTGGCCTCCTACCGGTCGGACGTGCCCTAAACCTCCTGACCAGATGCCCGAACCACCTCATCTGGCTCCTCTCGATGTGGAGGAGCAGCAGCTTTACTTTGAGCTCCTCCCAGATGACAGAGCTTCTCACCCTATCTCTAAGGGAGAGCCCCGCCACCCGGCGGAGGAAACTAATTTCGGCCGCTTGTACCCGTGATCTTGTCCTTTCAGTCATAACCCAAAGCTCATGACCATAGCTGAGGATGGGAACGTAGATCGACCGGTAAATTGAGAGCTTTGCCTTCCGGCTCAGCTCCTTCTTCACCACAACGGATCGATACGGCGTCCGCATTACTGACGATGCTGCACCGATCCACCTGTCGATTTCACGATCCGCTCTTCCCTCACTCGTGAACAAGACTCCGAGGTAGTTGAACTCCTCCACATGGGGCAAGATCTCTTCCCCAACCCAGAGATGGCATTCCACCCTTTTCCAGGCGAGAACCATGGACTCGGACTTGGAGGTGCTGATTCTCATTCCAGTCGCTTCACACTCGGCTGCAAACCGATCCAGTGAGAGCTGAAGATCCTGGCCAGATGAAGCCATCAGGACCACATCATCTTCAAAAAAGCAGAGACCTAATCCCGCAGCCACCAAACTGGATCCCTTCAATGCCCTGACTGCGCCTAGAAATTCTGTCCATAAAAATGATGAACAGAATCGGTGACAAAGGGCAACCTTTCACGTAAACCCATTAATCCTTGAAATTTTACACACAAACGTTTTAATTACGTTTGCCTTACAATAATGGATACTTTAAAAGAAAAACCAGATGAATGTAGGTGAATCAAACGTTCGCTTATTGTTCAAAGACGAACCTTCAATGCTAAGCTAAGCCAGCTTATTGTTGTCATGTAAAACAAGTCAAAAAGTTTTTTTGATTGATTGATTGAAACTTGTATTAGTAGATTGCACAGTACAGTACATATTCCGTACAATTGACCACTAAATGGTAACACCTAAATAAGTTTTTCAACTTGTTTAAGTCGGGGTCCACGTTAATCAATTCATGGTACAAATATATACTATCAGCATAATACAGTCATCACACAAGTTAATCATCAGAGTATTTACATTGAATTATTTACATTATTTACAATCCGGGGGGTGGGATGAGGAGGGTTTGGTTGATATCAGCATACTTCAGTCATCAACAATTGCATCATCAGAAAAATGGGCATTGAAACAGTGTAGGACTGACTTGGTAGGATATGTACAGCGAGCAGAGAACATAGTGAGTTCAGAAAGCTTAAGAACAAGTATATACAATATAAATACATTTGATTATTTACATTTGGTTATTTACAACCCGGGGAGGTGGGATGTGGAAGGGGGAGGGTGTTAGTCAAGGGTTGAAGTTGCCTGGAGGTGTTGTTTTAGTGCGGTTTTGAAGGAGGATAGAGATGCACTTACTTTTACACCTGTTGGGAGTGCATTCCATATTGATGTGGCATAGAAGGTGAATGAGTTTAGACCAGGGGTCGGCAACCCAAAATGTTGAAAGAGCCATATTGGACCAAAAATACAAAAACAAATCTGCCTGGAGCCGCAAAAAATTAAAAGCCATATTACATACAGATAGTGTGTCATGAGATATAAATTGAATTAAGATGACTTAAAGGAAACTAAATGAGCTCAAATATAGCTACAAATGAGGCATAATGCTGCAATATGTACATATAGCTAGCCTAAATAGCATGTTAGCATCGATTAGCTTGCAGTCATGCAGTGACCAAATATGTCTGACTAGCACTCCACACAAGTCAATAACATCAACAAACTCACCTTTGTGTATTCACGCACAACGTTAAAAGTTTGGTGGACAGAATGAGACAGAAAAAGAAGTGGCATAAAACACGTCCTAGAAAGTCGGAGAAAGTTATACTTTTAAACAAACTACGGTGAGTTCAAGGACCGCCAAAATTAGTAGGACAAAACGGCGCTCGCCAAATACTCGAATCAGTGAAGCATGTTTAATATAAACAGTGTGCTTTATAACAATTAGGGAGGTTTGCGTCATGTTTGTCCTACTACGGAAACCATATTAAAACAAAAACTTTTTTTTTTTTCCTTATCTTTTTCCATTTTTCATACATTTTTAAAAATGCTCCTGAGAGCCACTAGGGCGGCGCTAAAGAGCCGCATGCGGCTCTAGAGCCGCGGGTTGTCGACCCCTGGTTTAGACCTTTGTTAAGTCAAGTTAAAAAACTCACCTTTGTTTGAGAGCCTGTATTTGCTGTTGTCCCTCCCATCCATGATTCTAAAAAATGTATGTCTAATAAAATAATTGATTAAAAATATATATTTTACACACTTAATTAGAGGCAAAAACAGGACATATTAAAGGTCCCCGGGATGTCGTTTTTTAGGTCTACCCTTCATTACTAACTTATTTATGTATGCATAATATCTATATATTAGAGATTATATATATCTATTAGGGCTGTGAATCTTTGGGTGTCCCACCATTCGGTTCAATATCTTTTTTTTTTTTCAATTCAACACGATTCTCGATTCAAAAACGATTTTTTTCCCGATTCGAAAGGATTCTCTATTCATTCAATACATAGATTTCAGCAGGATCTACCCCAGTCTGCTGACATGCAAGCAGAGTAGTAGATTTTTGTAAAAAAGCTTTTCTAATTGTAAAGGACAATGTTTTATCAACTGATTGCAATAATGTAAATTTGTTTTAACTATTAAATGAACCAAAAATATGACTTATTTTATCTTTGTGAAAATATTGGACACAGTGTGTTGTCAAGCTTATGAGATGCGATGCAAGTGTAAGCCACTGTGACACTATTGTTCTTTTTTTTCTTTATTTTTTTTTATAAATGTCTAATGATAATGTCAATGAGGGATTTTTAATCACTGCTATTTTGTTTCACTACTTTTGGTTTGTTCTGTGTCGTGTTTGTGTCTCCTCTCAATTGCTCTGTTTATTGCAGTTCTGAGCAGGGCCGGCCCGTGGCATAGGCCGTATAGGCAAATGCTAAGGGCCACGCCAGTGCCACAAATGTTGGAGAAAAACAAAACAAAACAAAAAAAGTTGGTACTATTATTTCTAAATACAAAAAATAATCCCACGTTAATTAAAATGCAAAGTAAAGCCTATTTAATAGAAATATTATTTGTTACAACATTACGCCCCCCCCCCCTCCCCCCGCACGGTGCGCCCCCTCCCTTCCCGTATCATGACTTTTTTTGGACGTCACCACATCAAAAAATCAACACAAGATGTCAAAACGGCCAAAACTGTCAGGTGCCCAGGGAAGAGAAAAGAAGAGGAGGAGAAACGAGAAAAAGACAGAGGTAGCAGGTATGTAACGTTAGCCTAAATGAAATTATTTGTCTGTTACAGAATGTGATAGTAACCTCTGGCTTTTTAGCATTAAGCTAATGTTACAATATTCGGCAATTGCTAATCAATAAATAGCTAGTTCTGTTTTAACGTCGGGTTAATATTGTGGAGGGGGCTAAATTGTTATGGAAAATAATAATGTAACGTTAGGTAATTACAGTACTCCCACCTTACATTCCTCAGGGACATTTGTATTAGATCTTTTAAGCAGGTGTTTTTTGTTTACATTGTTATTGCCTTCTGGTTAGCTAATGTTTGCCCTGCAGGTAATAGTCACTTTTCCACCCCTTTATATATTAGGTATAGTTGTAAGCCTAGTTGTTAAAGTGCACATCATTAATGTTAATAAAGCAATATCACATGAGAGGGAATGCTGTTTTTTAAATTTGAGCACTGCTGTGATTCGGTTAAAGATAATCATAACATAACATTCTCATATAATATGTTAATTTGCTTTCTTTAAGTAAAAAAAAGGTCGAAGACAAAGCTATTCGATTTCTTGTGAGTATATACACTACACTGCCGATGTGGGGGGGGCGCCACCTAAAATCTTGCCTAGGGCGCCAGATTGATTAGGGATAGGCCTGGTTCTGAGTGTTGCTGGGTCGGGTTTGGTTTTGGAATTGGATTGCATTGTTATGGTATTGCTGTGTATTGTTTTGTTGGATTGATTAATTTAAAAAACTATATCTATATATATATATATATATATATATATATATATATATATATATATATATATATATATATATATATATATATATATATATATAGATATAGTTTTTTAATTAAAAAAATATACTATTTTTTTTAATTTAAAAAAAAAAGAGAATCGATTCTGAATCGCACAACGTGAGAATCGCGATTCGAATTCGAATCGATTTTTTCCCACACCCATAATATCTATGCATACTAACTAATTTTAATAACGTGTAATAGTATAATTAACACCCAAAGACACGTCGAATAGCCAACATTATAATAATATAAATCAAAACATGACGGTATAATAGTCTTGTTTGACCGAACTAACAAACGTAAAACTGGCTGCTGACTTAGCGACATGCTAATTCGGGGTAAATATGTCATGTCAACTATACGCTTAACTGTCTTAATATTGATCATTCATAGTCAATGTTGGTCACGACTTAGTTTAACTTGATAGTATGACGTTGGCTCTCGTAGTTTCACACAATAGTCCACTTTTAAGCTTAAATGATAAACCATTCTCAAAAATATTAATTACGTCACAGCGGCGCGCACACGCCTCATTCGAGTCGCTTCGGAGGTGCGCGTACCCGCGTGTTCCCGCCTTTGTGTCCTTATCGTGTGCGTGTCCCTGTCGTGCGTGTGTGTCCCTGTTGTGTGTGTGTGTGCGTGCGCGCGTACTAGCGTGTTAGTGTGTTTGTTGTGAGCGCCATGGAGCACATGTCTTCACCTGTTCGCTTCCGCAGCAACGCCAAAGGTTTGTTTATATCTGTTTAGTTTGACTACGAGTACTACCAGCTTGTTTACACCTGTTCAAATTCTAGCTTGTGTACGCCTCTTTATATGCTAGCTTGTTTACACCTCTTCAAATACTAGCTTGTGTACGCCTCTTTATATTCTAGCTTGTTTACACCTCTTCAAATACTAGCTTTCCCCCCCCTTTTTTTTTTTTACATCTCCTTATATACTAGCTTGTGTACACCTCTTTATATGCTAGCTTGTTTACACCTGTTAAATACTAGCTTGTGTACACCTCTTTATGCTACTGTATGTTGACACCTCTTTATAAAGTGGCTTCTTTGTAGTTGGTTTACACTTGTTTATATACTAGCTTGCTTACACCTGTTTAAATAGGAGCTTGTTTATACCTCTTCATATACTACCTTGTTTATAACTTCATACACACTAGCCGATACAAGGTTTTATAGTCGTATACATTTGAATCGGTACAGTAACGTGTGTTTTTCCCCATTGTAACAGCTGCAACTTTGTCAGAAAAGGAGGTAAGAGACGTTTGTGTTCTTTGTAGCTCCATTGTTTGTGAAATCTACAACCCACCCCCCCATCCCTGCTAGGGCATTAGAGGCGGGATTAAGCTGCTGCTGCTCCTGCAAAGCTTTGTGGGTAATGACGGACGACAGGTAAGGAGGCCAGACGAGAGTCGTCGTTAAGCCCACGGCGGCGTGAGCTGAGTGGTTCTGATCGGTCCCAGAACCGAGCCGCGATGTCGCAGAGGAGGTGTCAAAGGTCGAGCGAATTAGGAGAGGCCTTTGTGGTCCAGATTGTCCGTCTGATAGAAGGATTAGGATGTAATGGAATCATGGGATAAATGTTCCGCTAATCAACCAAGAGAGACAACATGGCCGCCAGCAGCCAGTACTAGGGATGTCCCGATCCAAGTTTTTGCACCTCCGATCCGATACCGATGTTGTTTTTGCACTTCCGATACTGGCCGATACTGGCCTATCCGAGCATGTATTAAAGTTTAAAGTTATTTAGCCTACTTTGTTGTCAGATTCATGTTGAAAAGGGTTTTAGTACTCTTGATAACAACTAGCCAGCTGAATTAGGTGAGTTTGAATAATACACAATGGTTGGTAACAAGAAACTGACTTTTCTATTGAAGGATAAACACAAAATAGAATGGCATCGTTGAACTAGGGCTGGGCGATATGGCCTTTTTTTAATATCACAATATTTTAAGGCCATATCGCGATACATGATATATATCTCGATATTTTGCCTTAGCCTTGAATGAACACTTGGTGCATATAATCACAGCAGTATGATGATTCTATGTGTCTACATTAAAACATTCTTCTTCATTCTGCGTTAATATATGCTACTTTTAAACATTCATTTAGAGAAAGAAATCACAACTAAAAAAATCAAAAATTTTTTCATACGGTGTTAATCTGGAAATGTTTGCCTCAGCATTTTGATGATGTGGGCGTGTGGCACCGAACGGAGATGTTGACATGCGGAGTAAGCACTCTTCACTCTCTAGCAGGTGACTTTTCAAATGATGCTACATATTAGCAGTAATGCTACTTTTTATAGCAACGCTTTTGCTCCACACTTGACAAATTACGGTTGTCTGTTCGACATATTCCCACTTGAAGCCAAACCACCGCCAGACGATGGACCCCCTGCTGTTTTTTGGGGGAATTAAATAATTCTTCCTTCATTCGTATTACCACTCGCACGGCTGCGCTAGCATCACAGCTAACGTTAGCCATGCTGCTACATCTCTGCTGGGAGAGGGCGTATACGTATTTGACGTATGTCGTGACAGTATGTGACGTGTGTAAGAAGGTGCGCTTGCTGTCTGTGAGAAGGAGACACAGGAAAGAGTGAGAAGAGCCTGTCGTGTAATTCCAGCAGCTAAAAGCAACTGCGTGAGAACGTATACTCGAATATCACGATATAGTCATTTTCTATATCGCACAGAGACGGCTGACATTTTTACCGGTAACTTTTAATTCACATGGCCGTCTTAACGGTTAGGACACAGACCTGTGGATGTGTTGAAGGTGTGCTGGAAAATGCGGAACGGAAATTAGGGAGCAGCAGAAAAGTGGAATTTAAAAAAAAACTGGATCTGGATCGGCATTTTCCCATGCCTTGCCGATATGCATTTTTGGGCAAATATCGGCGGCCGATCCGATCCAAATATCGGATCAGGACAACCCTAACCAGTACAGATCTGATTATATTTGGGTCAAGCTTGTAACCCTCCCTCTTTTTTCCCCCAGCTGGCCAGTCTGTCCGTGAAGGACCAAGACAGCGTCCTGTTCCCGTACGCCATGAGGGACCTGCCCTCGGGCCACAGCATGCCAGTCAACCGCGAGGGTGCGGCGGCAGCCACCGCCAACGGGCGGCGCCCCAGCCTCCCTGGGACTCCGCCTCCTGTGTCACGCACCACACCCTGCCACCCTGCGATCGCCCCCCTCAAGCCGAGCCGCGTCGGCTCCGATTCATCGTTCCAGCCTGCGAGGAGACCGTTCGCGTCTCAGGGCTCTCTGGACTCGCCGCTTAGCCCCGCCTCCCGCCCACTCAGCCCCTGGGGGCGCTTGGACTCCTACGACTCGCCAGAGGTTCGCTTCTTCATCCCGACCGTCGTGTGCTTGAAGATGAACAAAATGTGTGTTTGTGCAGGACCAGGACAAAGAATATGTTGGTTTCGCTACGTTGCCGAGTCAGGTTCACAGGAAGACGCTGAAAAAAGGTTTCACCTTCACTCTGATGGTAGCAGGTACGTCTTCGGACGATATGACGCTTATGAATTACACACAGGTGCGACGAATTGTCTCTGTGTCCCCGCAGGTGAGAGCGGCCTCGGCAAGTCCACGCTGATCAACAGCTTGTTCCTCACCGACCTCTACAAGGACCGCAAGCTTCCCAATGCAGAAGGTGAGCAGAGCTCAAATTGGGCAGAATCAAGTAAACAGACTCGGGCTTTAAAGTTAACGCCATAATGACGCGTTTACAAAACTCCCTTTAAAGGCGCACATTTTTTCCACGCGTGTCCCGTCTGACCCTCGGTCCGTTCCGTAGCTTGGGAAAATTCATCTTGAGTTCAGTTGCTGTTGAGTGGAGCCACAAGCGGGGAAAAACAGCGAACAGGCAAAGAAAAGGGCACGTTAGGAAAGGCCAGGTCCAAAGTCGCTTCTTCCGACAAAACAAGACCGCTTTCATCCATAATCGCCATGAGACGTCATCACTGCGGGAAATACATGCAGAGAAGTGGAGCTTACGTGTTTAGATTACAGTTTCGTGCATTGGTCACATAAAAAGTAGATTGTCACTAGCGATGTAACGGTATCAAAATCTCACGATACGATATTATCACGGTATTAAGGCCACAGTACAATATTATTGTGGTATATGTCCAAAAAATAAAAAGACTTAAAAATGTTATAGTGTGTAAGATGAAGTGTCAGGAATGTTTAGGATAAACACACTTACTGTAATTGAACACATACATAATGTTAAAATGTTGTAATCATATTTATTGCTACAAACATGTACCGTATTTTCCGCACTATAAGGCGCACCTAAAAACCTCCAATTTTGTCAAAAGCTGACAGTGCGCCTTATAATCCGGTGCGCCTTATATATGGACCAATATTGAGCCTACAACAGGTAAAAGTTTCAATCAATCAATCAAACGCAACTACGGTAAGCAGCCGCCGACTTCATTTTCCCCCGTAGAAGAAGAACTTCTTCTTCTACGGTAAGCAGCCGCCCCCGGAGAAGAAGAAGAAGCGCGCGGTGCATGCTGGGATATATGACTGCGCGAGGCGTGCCGTATCATTTCCATTTATTTGTTTATGTAAAGACCCCAAAATGGCTCCTATTAAGAGACATGCTTACGATGCAGAGTTTAAACTTAAGATGATCAGTCACGCAGTAGAACACGGGAATAGAGCAGCAGCGACACTGACTCGATTAATGACGACTTCGACAAGATGGAGACATGTTGGATGTCGTCGCCCAACTGTTTAATTCGGACACTGAAGAAGAAGAATTCGGGGGATTCTTGGATGAGGAATAACTTCATAAAGTGAGCTTTACATGTTTATTTTGTGTGTTGTGTTGTGTGACATTAACGTTTGAGCAACGTTGAGTTATTGATATATTGTTATTGCTCTGCACTATTTCGAGTGTTACTATATTGTGATTGCACTAACGTTTGATTTACCGTAACAGTATCACTGTTTTTTACGTGTTTATCGAATCAGGGAAAAGTTCCCCTTTACTATGTGATATAAATGTTGCACTACATGTTATACCTTGCTGTTGTTGAAGGATACACAAAACACCACGTCACCGACTTTACCTCGGGGAAAATAATAAAACAGCTGTTTATTCATTTTGGGAGTGAACAGAGTTGTCAGAACGCTGGTTTGTAATCTATTAATAAATTTTGACTGACCTATCTTACTGTTTTGTTGACATTCCCTTTAGCGCAGCTCCATCTAATGGATGCATAACGTAACCCCAGCCTCTACTGTAGCGTCTATTCTATGCGCCTTACAATGCGGTGCGCCTTATATATGAACAAAGTTTTAAAATATGGCATTCATTGAAGGTGCGCCTTATAGTGCGGAAAATACGGTACTTTTAAAGGGGAACTGCATTTTTGGGGGAATTTTGCCTTTCTTTCACAATCACGAAAGACACGACGACACATGGATTTTTTGTTTTTCATGCATTATAAATAAAAGTACGGCTACAACGGAGCCAATGGGAGGTCCTCTATTCCGCCCATAAAATCCAATAAATAACTATCCAAAAAGTGCCAACAATACTCCATTTACATTTTGTTATTTGAATATTAACCAAGTATTACTAATATTGTTATTATAAGCGCTAATGCAGACAAACTATTTATAGCGGCGCCGTGATCACAACCCTATGTACAATTTCGACTTGATCGACTGACGAGGCGTTTCCCCTGGAAGTTTATTGTAGATCATAAATGATGCATCTCACCTGGGAGGGGTGATGTATATATTTTTTTACAACATGTTCCGGTTGACACACCTCAATTATAGAATGTTTAGCAGGTTGAATGTTACATTTTAGTAATAGAGAAGGTTAAGACATTTGTCATGCGGCGATATAAAGACCATTAACTTTTGTAACGTGTAATGTACAGAATACCAGAAACATGTATTATGGTAATAATCCACATTTTGTGTTATTAATGCGTGAAACTGGTATCTAAACTTATTGTAGCTCCTCTCCTCTGAATGCAAGTGCTCTTACAGTTAGAATTGAAATTCTGTCGGAGATACACCAACGCACTGCAGGTATTTTTTTTATTATTGTCATTAAAATTGTATTTATGTCCATTTTATGTTGAGCAGTTTAAAAAAAGCATAGTATTTAATAAACATGTCATTAAAGCCAATGAATTGTCCAGTCATAGTTTTAAAAACTTGAAAATGATCTTGTCTATTGTACATTTATCCATCCATCCGTCTTGGTTTTTGTTTTTTTCAAATTTTGCCTAAAAAAAACATGTAACGCCTTTAATATTTTGTGTTGTTAAATACTCTTAAGAGCAATGGAAATGAACGTGTTGGAATTAGGAATTCAAAAGTAGAGAAACTGCAGCAGAATTTGGTTATGATGTTGCGAGTGTGTCGCAACGGCATGACAGTGAACACAGGAGTACCACAGGGATGCGTACATAGACACCCGCCATTGTTTACGGTTGAGTCCATTGACATGGTCTATTAAAAAACTGATGATAATAATAATGGATTCGATTTATACTGTATAGCGCTTTTCTAGACACTCAAAGCGCTTCACAGAGAAGTGAGAACCCATCATTCATTCACACTAGAATGAATGATAAGCAATGATGTGTGTTATAGCTCTACATCATTCTATACAAGTTGTAATTTTTTAGAATGTGTTTGATGTCTTTCATCTGTTTAATGTGTATGTGTGTGTAATAAAAAATAAAAATATTACGGTCATTAATTGAAAAAAATGTTTTAAAGAATTAAAAAAATGTATTAATGTGTGTGTAAAAATTTTTTAATAAATGGAATTTTTTAAATTATAATTTTAATTAATTTAATTTAATGCAGAACGCATCAGTCAGACTGTCGGCATCGTCAAGCACAGCATTAGCATCGAGGAGAAGGGCATCAAGCTGAGGCTCACCATCGTCGACACGCCAGGCTTTGGAGACGCCGTCAACAACATGCAAAGGTCAGCATTGTGTGCTCGTGGGCAAGGTCACGCCACGGGCTTTTATTTTAAAGCTGTTCCCGTGTGTGTTCCCGCCAGCTGGAAGCACATAGAAGACTACATCGAGCAGCAGTTTGAGCAGTTCTTCAGGGACGAGAGCGGCCTCAACAGGAGGAACATCCAAGACAATCGAGTCCACTGCTGTCTCTACTTCATCTCTCCTTACGGACACGGGTTAGTAAGCCCCGTGCCATGTTTACTAAAACACACTAATCCTATATCTGTGGCTCTATTGGAGTACTTTCATACTTTTGAGTGCAGTACGGCAAAACGCAGTGCACTGTCACGACCCGGATGTAAACTTAGAACACTGAAAATGGTGAGTGCACTTTACTGCGCACTAACCACCTACGTAGCGGAAGGGGAGGGGCTACCAAACATTAATCTCTGTCTAATTTGAAGCACTGGAATACCAGAGAATGGTGGTGTCCTGATCAGGTGTCCTGATCCTTGTACTTCTCCAGTACTTCTTTTTTAACAGTGTTTTAAATTGAATCACGTTAGAACACGTTTTTAACTCGTCCCCTAAGTTGTTCCACAGACTGACTCCACGCACTGAAATGCACATTGATTTTAAAGTTGTTCTAAATTTAGGCAAATATAATTTGTTGTTTCCTCTTAGACTGTAACTATGGTGAGCATCTCTATCCTGGAATAGGTTCTGTATATTGGATGGTAGAGAGTTTTGGGATGCCCTAAACATAATTTGAGCAGTTTTAAAGTTGATCACATCGTGCAGTTTAAGTTGCTTTAACTCCATGAATAGTGGATTTGAATGATGTCTGTAGTGAACATTGGACACAATCCTAATGGCCTTTTTCTGCAGAGTGACTAAAGGCTGTAGATGAGATTTATAAGAATTTCCCCATACTTCAACACAATAGTTTCAATACGACATCATAAATGAATGATACAATAACAGCAGAGCATTGGTGTTCAATAAATGACATGATCTCCTCATCATTCCTCATGATTCGGTTTGCGATTTAACACGATTCTAGATTCAAACTGATTTTCGCAATGTATTATTTTGTATACTAAGAGCTCCTTCTGGTTGCACTTTGATTTTTTTTTACTGATACTTAAAATAAAATAAAACAATAGAATTAAAAAAAATAATTAAAAAATGAAATATATATATATATATATATATATATATATATATATATATATATATATATATATGTATGTATATGTATGTATTAGGGATGTCCGATAATGGCTTTTTGCCGATATCCGATATTCTGATATTGTCCAAATCTTTAATTACCGATACCGATATCAACCGATACCGATATCAACCGATATATGCAGTCGTGGAATTAACACATTATTACGTCTAATTTGGACAACCAGGTATGGTGAAGATAAGGTACTTTTTAAAATTAGTAAAATAAGATAAATAAATCAAAAACATTTTCTTGAATAAAAAAGAAAGTACAACAATATAAAAACAGTTACATAGAAACTAGTAATGAATGAAAATGAGTAAAATTAACTGTTAAAGGTTAGTACTATTAGTGGACCAGCAGCACGCACAATCATGTGTGCTTACGGACTGTATCCCTTGCAGACTGTATTGATATATATTGATATATAATGTAGGAACCAGAATATTAATAACAGAAAGAAACAACCCTTTTGTGTGAATGAGTGTAAATGGGGGAGGGAGGTTTTTTGGGTTGGTGCACTAATTGTAAGTGTATCTTGTGTTTTTTATGTTGATTTAATTTAAAAAAAAAAAAAAAAAACCCAACCGATACCGATAATAAAAAAACCGATACTGATAATTTCCGATATTACATTTTAATGCATATATCAGCCGATATTATCGGCAGGCCGATATTATCGGACATCTCTAATATATATATATATATATATATATATATATATATTAGAGATAATGCTTTAAAGTGTAATATCGGAAATTATCGGTATCGTTTTTTTGTATCTATCTTTTTTTTATCGTTTTTTTTTTTTTATCGGTATCAGTTTTTTAATTTAATTTTTTTAAATTAAATTTATTAAATATATATATATATATATATATATATATATATATATATATATATATATGTATGTGTGTATTTTTATCGGTTTTTTTTTTTTATCGGTATCGGTTTTTTAATTTAATTTTTTTTAATTTAATTTATTATATATATATATATATATATATATATATATATATATATATATATATATATATATATATATATATATATATATATATATATATATATATATATATGTATGTATGTATGTGTGTATTTTTATCGATTTTTTTTTTTTTTAAATTATGAATCGGTCTGAATGAGAATCACGGTTCGGATGTGAATCCATTTTTTGTGCACCCCTATCATTCACTGTTGAAATGTGCACAAGCTAAAGAAAGTACACACAAAAAGTACACAGTGTACTTAATGAAGTGTACTTAACAGTGTGAGTCATCACATGATTCCACGTTTGTGTCGCCCCAGGCTGCGTCCTCTGGACGTGGAGTGCATGAGAGCCTTGCATGACAAAGTCAACATCATTCCTGTGTTGGCCAAAGCGGACAGTTTGACCCCAGCTGAGGTCTGCAGGAAGAAGATGAAGGTGGGAAACAGACCTTGGACTCCAGTCCTAAGTAGTCCCTCACCTCCAGTCTGAGGGTTGACACTGTCTTTGTCCCCACGTGGTCCAGGTCCGTGAGGAGATGCGTCGCTTCGGCATCGACATCTACCAGTTTGCAGAGTGCGACTCGGACGAGGACGAGGACTTCAAGAGGCAGGACCAGCTCCTCAAGGTTCCTCAGTCAGCTCTCGGCCTCATGCTGTCCTCACTTGCTGACTTCTCTGCGGTCTGCCTCCCCCGCAGGACAGCGTCCCCTTCGCCGTGATCGGGAGCAACGTCCTGGTGGAGAGTAAAGGTCGCAGGGTGAAGGGTCGCGCGTACCCCTGGGGTGTGGTAGAAGGTATCTCGTTCCCGCTCCCGTGTTTAAACGCTCGCTCGGCACCCGTACCGTTGCTCACCGAGCGTCTCGTTGCTCGTTCAGTGGAGAGTCCGGCTCACTCGGACTTCCTGCTGCTGAGGGACATGCTGGTGAGGACGCACATGCAGGACCTGAAGGACGTGACCCGGGAGAGCCACTACGAGAACTACCGGGCTCAGTGCATCCAGAACATGACGCGCATGGTGGTCCAGGAGAGGGAGCGCAGGCGAGTCAGGGAGGTTCGTGAGCAATGCATTGTGGGATTGACCTCACTTCCTGTTTGTCTGTGCCTTAGCTTGCGGGAGAAGTGTCGAGAAGGAGGCGACGTCGACGTCCCGCTACCCCTCGCCGCCTTTGACTCGGAGAAAGAAAGACTCATTTTTGAAAAAAATGAGGAGGTACGGTTATCATTGACTCACGCAGTCATCAGTGACTCACTTATTCCCTAATGACTAATTCACTCATCCATCAATGACTCACTAACGGATCAATGACTCACTCAGTCATCAATGAGTCACTCATCAATGACTCACACTAGCATAAATGAATCACTTATCAATGACTTAGCCATCAATGACTCACTTATCAAATGACTCACTTGTTATCACCCAGTCATCAATGACTCACACTAGCATAAATGAATCACTTATCAATGACTTAGCCATCAATGACTCACTTATCAAATGAGTCACTTGTTATCACCCAGTCATCAGTGACTCACACTAGCATAAATGAATCACTTATCAATGACTTAGCCATCAATGACTCACTTATCAAATGACTCACTTGTTATCACCCAGTCATCAGTGACTCACTCAGTCATCAATGACTCATTAACTTATCAATGATTCACACTATCATAAATGAATGACTTATTAATGACTTATCCATCAATGACTCACTTGTCATCAATGACTCACTTATTGTCTAGTCAGTCACCAATGACTCACTCAACAATGAATCACTAACTTCTATGACTATGACTCGCTTTTTCATCATTGTCTAATTCACTCACTCGTCAATGATTCACATATCAATGACTCACTCAGCCATAAATGACTCTAAAACGTATTGATGACTTAGTCAACGATGACTCTTTCAGTCATCAATGACACCGTAACTCTTACTTATCAATAAGTACTCCGTAATCAATGACTCACGCAGTCATCAATGACTCACTTATCACTCACTTATAAATGACTCACTTATCAATGACTCTTTCAGTCATTCAATGACATAGTAACTCTTAAATGACTTACTTATCAATGAGTACTCAGTAATCAATGACTCACTTAGTCATCAATGACTCAATGATCAATGACTCACTTAGTCATCAATGATCAATGACTCACTTAGTCATGAATGAATTACTTACCAATGACTCACTCGGTCATTATTTACTCAAATGACGCACATATCAATGACTCTTTCAGTCATCAATGACTCTTGTCACTTATCAATAGGTACTCAGTCGTCAATGACCCACTCAATTATCAATGAACCACTTATCAATGACTCACTCAGTCATCACTCACTCATAAACGACTCACTTATAAGTGACTCACATATCAATGACTCAGTCACTCTTAAATGTATCACTTTATCAATGAGTACTCAGTCCTCAAATCATCAATAACTCACTTATCAATGACTAAATTTTTATCGTTTTTTAAAAAAATATTTTATGCACATTTTGTTAAAACAAAACTAAAAGAAAACAACCCGGTTTTTATGTAAAAAATGCAATATTTTCCACAGAGAACATGTTAAAGTGCAACATTTGATGTGGTCATTGGAGCCTTAGGTCAGTAATTTATAACATTTGTTTGAATTCATTATGTTTTCATCAATGACAGTTTAAAGAAAAAAAAATCCCACAAAAATTCTCAAGGATCCAAGAAAAAATATTAAAAATAGGTAATACATTTTTTTTTTAACTCTTAAATCTTTACATCAATTTCAGATCTAATTTGTCGATCATAAGTTTTTATTTTTTCATGTTATTTTTTTGTTTTATGCCCAACAAAATAAAATATGCAATATTTTCTACAAAATAATGTTCAAAGTGGAATATTTGATGTGAAATAATGTGCGCCTTAAGTAGGTCAATAATTCATAACGTGTTTGAATTCATTATTTTTTCATCAATGACAGTTGAAAGAAAATAAATCCCATTAAAATTCGCAAGGATCCAAGAAAAAGTATTAAAAATAGGTCAAAAAGGGCGCTGGGGTAAGGACGGTGGCAGAAAGTACATGGGCACATTGTGACGCAGTACCTGAGGCGGTGGACGTGGACGCCTGGTCGTCTTCGGGCTGGATGGTCTGTCTCAGGACGCGGTCGATCTCCATCACGTCCATGCACCGACTCAGCTCGTTTCTACAAAATAATGTTCAAAGTGGAATATTTGATGTGAAATAATTTGCGCCTTAAGTAGGTCAATAATTCATAACGTGTTTGAATTCATTAATTTTTCATCAATGACAGTTGAAAGAAAATAAATCCCACTAAAATTCTCAAGGATCCAAGAAAAAGTATAACAGTATATAATAGGTCATACATTTTTTATTTATTTTAGCTCTTAAATCTTTAGATCAATTTCAGATTTGTCGATTATACGTTTTTATTGTTTTGTGTTATTTTTGTTTTGTTTTATGCCCAACAAAATAAAATAATGCAATATTTTCTATAAAAAAATTGTCAAAGTTGAATATTGGATGTGAAGTCATTGGAGTCTTAAATAGGTCAGTAATTCATAACATTTGTTTGAATTCATTTTTTTTTTTTTTTAAATCCACTGAAAATCTCAAAGGTCCAAGAAACATTATTAAAAATAGATCATACATTTTTATTTTATTTTAACTCTTAAATCTTTAGATCAATTTCAGATGTATTTGTCGATTATACGTTTTTATTTGTTCATGTTATTTTATGCCCAACAAAATAAAATATGCAATATTTTCTATAAAAAAAATTGTCAAAGTTGAATATTGGATGTGAAGTCATTGGAGTCTTAAATAGGTCAGTAATTCATAACATTTGTTTGAATTCATTATTATTATTTTTTTAAATCCACTAAAAATCTCAAAGGTCCAAGAAACATTATTAAAAATAGATCATACTTTTTTTTAAATTTTAACTCTCAAATCTTTAGATCAATTTCAGATGTATTTGTCGATTATAAGTTTGTTTTTTTAATGTTATTTTATGCCCAACAAAATAAAATATGCAATATTTTCTATAAAAAAATGTTCAAAGTTGAATATTGGATGTGAAGTCATTGGAGTCTTAAATAGGTCAGTAATTCATAACATTTGTTTGAAATAATTTTTTTTAATTTTTTTAAATCCACTAAAAATCTCATAGGTCCAAGAAACATTATTAAAAATAGATCATACTTTTTTTTAAATTTTAACTCTCAAATCTTTAGATCAATTTCAGATGTATTTGTCGATTATAAGTTTGTTTTTTTAATGTTATTTTATGCCCAACAAAATAAAATATGCAATATTTTCTATAAAAAAATGTTCAAAGTTGAATATTGGATGTGAAGTCATTGGAGTCTTAAATAGGTCAGTAATTCATAACATTTGTTTGAATTCATTATTTTATTTTTTTTAAATCCACTAAAAATCTCAAAGGTCCAAGAAACATTATTAAAAATAGATCATACATTTTTATTTTATTTTAACTCTTAAATCTTTAGATCAATTTCAGATGTATTTGTCGATTATAAGTTTTTATTTTTTCATGTTATTTTATGCCCAACAAAATAAAATATGCAATATTTTCTATAAAAAAAATGTTCAAAGTTGAATATTGGATGTGAAGTCATTGGAGTCTTAAATAGGTCAGTAATTCATAACATTTGTTTGAATTAATTTTTTTTTTTTTTTAAATCCACTAAAAATCTCATAGGTCCAAGAAACATTATTAAAAATAGATCATACTTTTTTTTAAATTTTAACTCTCAAATCTTTAGATCAATTTCAGATGTATTTGTCGATTATAAGTTTGTTTTTTTAATGTTATTTTATGCCCAACAAAATAAAATATGCAATATTTTCTATAAAAAAATGTTCAAAGTTGAATATTGGATGTGAAGTCATTGGAGTCTTAAATAGGTCAGTAATTTATAACATTTGTTTGAATTCATTATTTTATTTTTTTTAAATCCACTAAAAATCTCAAAGGTCCAAGAAACATTATTAAAAATAGATCATACATTTTTATTTTTTTTTAACTCTTAAATCTTTAGATCAATTTCAGATGTATTTGTCGATTATACGTTTTTATTTGTTCATGTTATTTTATGCCCAACAAAATAAAATATGCAATATTTTCTATAAAAAAAATGTTCAAAGTTGAATATTGGATGTGAAGTCATTGGAGTCTTAAATAGGTCAGTAATTCATAACATTTGTTTGAATTAATTTTTTTTATTTTTATAAATCCACTAAAAATCTCAAAGGTCCAAGAAACATTATTAAAAATAGATCATACATTTTTTTTTAAATTTTAACTCTTAAATCTTTAGATCAATTTCAGATGTATTTGTCGATTATGAGTTTTTATTTTTTTCATGTTATTTTATGCCCAACAAAATAAAATATGCAATATTTTCTACGAAAAAAATGTTCAAAGTGGAATATTCGATGTGAAATAATTTGCGTTTTAAATAGGTCAATAATTCATAACAACTGATTTTGGTTCATTATTATTTTTTGAGCAATGACAGTTTTAAGGAAAAACCAGCCTGCATGGTAGCGTTGTGTTATTAGTGTCAACTTTTTGTGTTTTCTCTTTTATTCCACATTTTGAATAGTGTTTTTTAATGGGCCGTTAAAGGGGCCGCACTTTGTACACCCCGTATACTGACTGAAGTGTACTCAGAGCACTCAACCATTTGCAGCACAGCAAGTCTCATGGGAGTTGATTTGTGTGCAGCTGAGACGGATGCAGGAGGTCCTGGAGAGGATTCAGGAGCAGATGCACGGCGGTCAGACATGAGGAAAGAGAAAGAAGGTGATGATGAAACTTTATGGATGATGAAGTGACAATGAGCTTACTGACCAGAGCACTCGGAGCAGGTCTTCCTTCTTTTGCTGTCCTCAGGAGGCCCTGGGTCTTTTTTTGTAATGGTTTGTACTGCCATCTAGTGGCTATAGTAGCAAAGTGGTCCAAATAAACAACGCTTCGCTCGATAAAGCAGAATTGTTGTAAATGTAATAAGATTTATTAGGAATCTTTACTATTTCATCAGCATAAATCATTTATATTTGTATATCATGATGTCATGTCTTAGAGTGGACAGTTGGACCTGAAAGGCAGCCCACAGTGCACAGGCCTTATATAACTTAACTTTCTCCATAGGGAAAACACCGTTTATATTAATATATAATATCAATATAGCATGAGGTCCAAGATCCTGCCCAGGTTCTACAGTATTCTACATGGTCCCGCACACGGAGGAAATCAAGCTACATGCAGAACAACTGAAGAGAAACAAGCATGAATAATAAAAAGCAACAGACTCAAAACGCCCCGGCGTGCATGGTGTGACAAAAACATTCGTACGCACGTTACAAAACTGAATATTAGACAAAATTGGGTTAACATCTTGCTTTTTCCACACCTGCTTTCAGTCTGGGGGGGAAAAAAAATTGGGAAATGAAAATATTTCTTTTTCATACGCTCATAGTCGTCACAGTGTTGAAAAGAGTGTGGATGCGCAATAACACACACAGAAAAGTGGGTGTGGCCTCCATTCGAAGAAAAATCTTTTTTTTTTTGACGTTCACAGCGTTTTTTTCCTTCCCGTGTTTATCCTCCAAAAGCTCTCTAGAATGTTCTTCCTTCGCAGCAGCTGCTTACCTGTGCAGGTAGTTTGTGTTGCGTGCAACAGAGGGCGCCCTCGCGTCAGAGAAGACCTGATTGGCTCGCTGAGGAGGCGTAGTGTCGGGCGGAGCTTGTTAGTGCTTCGGCTTGGGGGGGGGCGGGGCTGCCATCTGGACTCCACCTCCCGGAAGCGTCCTCGTCCTCGCTCAGGCGAGCTTGATTGTGCTGACGGGGAAAGTGGGAACCGTAACCATGGTGACGGGGTTGAGTACGGCCGCCTGGCCGACCAGCTGCGGGTGGGGCGCCAGCATCGCCGTGGGCTTGCCCTGGCCGACCACGGTGGCATTATTCACTTGCGCCCCGATGGCGTTGGCTTGGGGGTTGGCCTGCACATGCGGCAGCGCGTGGTGGGCAAAGGTGTGCGTGATGTGGCTCACCATCGTCGGCTGGGACACCGACATGGCCTGCGGGTACAGCGTGGGGAGGCGGGACTGGAGGTGAGCCACCGGGTGGACGGTGATGTGTCCGATGGGCTGGTGGGCCGGCGAGGCCACCGCGATTGGCTGCGGGGCGGCAGCGATGGGGGAGGGGGCGATGTGCGTCAGGTGCTTGTGATTGGCCGGCATGGCGTGACTGACGGCCTGGATGACGGAGGGGTGGGACACGGCCGCGTGGGCGATGACGGTGGGCTGCACCTGCACGGCTGGCGGCTGAGAGGGGGGCAAGACCGGGGTGAGGGTGGGGGCCAGGGCTTGAGGGGGAGGAGGAACGGAGGAAGGGGGCGTGGCTAGCACGGCGGAGAGCGGTAGGGGCACGTGCTGTATGGACAGGTGGGGGGCCAGCAGCGGCTGCGTTTGCAGGATGGGGGCCGCCGTCAGCACTCTGGCGAGCGGTGTGGGGACAAGTGGGGCGAGGCCGTCCTCGTCCACGTCCAGCTCGAGGTTGTCCTCCCCTTCTGTGGGCAAAAAGGGCGCTGGGGTCAGCACGGTGGCAGAAAGTACACGGGCACATTGTGACGCAGTACCTGAGGCGGTGGACGTGGACGCCTGGTCGTCCTCGGGCTGGATGGTCTGTCTCAGGACGCGGTCGATCTCCATCACGTCCATGCACTGACTCAGCTCGTTCTTCAGCTCGGCCAGACGCTGCTGAGTGGCGATCTTTTCCCTCGCCAGCCGCTCCATCTCGTGCTCAAACTCCTTCTCCTTGCGCTTCAGCGTCTGCGCCACAAAACCACACTCATGAGAACGCGTCTAGACCTCCGCCCAGGCCTTCCACGCCACTTCCTGTGGACGACGGCCGGCTGAACCACAGGAGGGAGAGGATGATGGCGAGGCGTCGCACAAAGCTCCGCCCACTTTCTCACTAAAGTCACGATAAACGGAGTTAATGATAAACCCACAAACTGACTGGCGCTAGCTCAAATGCTCACATGAAAACAAGAGTCATTAACATCTTTCCCCATTAGCAAACAACATGGGCGAGTTTTTTCTTGCAGACAATTTAAAGAAAAAAATCTGTTATTCATATTTTTGCCCCCAGCAGCTTCCGCCCTCCCCCGTTATTTCCTTAGGGGGACTCACACACACATAGCTCAACATGGCTAACGCTAACGAGAGAGGGACGTTCGTTCCAAAGAAAGGAAAAGTGTGGTTTGGCTTTGCAACAAAAGTGTCTGCAAACTTGAAGGCCGAGTGGGGGAAGGGCTACTCGTTACAAGTAGAGATGTCCGATAATATCAGCCTGCAGATAAATGCTCTAAAATGTAATATCGGAAATGATCTGTATCGTTTTTTTTATCATCGGTATCAGGGTTTTTTTATTTTTTTTATTTTTATTAAATCAACATAAAAAACACAAGATACACTTACAATTAGTGCACCAACCCAAAAAAACCTCCCTCCTCATTTACACTCATTCACACAAAAGGGTCGTTTCTTTCTGTTATTAATATTTTGGTTCCTACATTATATATCAATATATATCAATACAGTCTGCAAGGGATACAGTCCGTAAGCACACATGATTGTGCGTGCTGCTGCTCCACTAATAGTACTAACCTTTAACACTTCATTTTACTCATTTTCATTAATTACTAGTTCCTATGTAACTGTTTTTATATTGTTTTACTTTCTTTTTTATTCAAGAAAATGTTTTTAATTTATCTTGTTTTATTTTATTATTATTTTTTAAAAAGGACCTTATCTTTACCATACCTGGTTGTCCAAATTAGGCATAATAATGTGTTAATTCCACGACTGTATATATCAGTATCGGTTGATATCGGTATGGGTAATTAAGAGTTGGACAATATCGGGATATCGGCAAAAAAGCCATTATCGGACATCCCTAGTTACAAGGCAAACAAAAACGTAAAAACAGAAACTCTTGCAGCTTAGTGAGGTGGAATCATTGACACAAGAAAGCGATCACTAAAGCAATTACTCTGCACGTCGCCAAAGATGCGGTTCTTCGGTTATTGAATAAAATAAAAACAAAACTTCTTTTCAATTATCACTGTCATTTATTTTCTTTAAAAAAGTAGAGGAACTAATTATTATTGAGGTTTTTGTGAATTTTTTTTAAGAGATTTTAGGCCTTACCCCAATTTATTGTAAATTCCGGACTATAGGCCGCTACTTCTTCCTCAACTTTGAACCCTGTGGCTTATAAAACGGTGCGGCAAATGTATGGATTTTTCCTTATTGACAGCTGACCATAATGTGAATAGTTGAAACAACAAAAACACACTCAATTTGTGGTCTGCCGCTATCTTTTTGACGGGTTTGCTCACTGCAGGTGCTGCCATGCCCTTCTGTTTAGACTGCGCTATTAAACCTACCGGAAGTACAGTAGCCGTTCGGTCTTCTAGCCGTCGATAGCGTTTCTACTCGTACGGATTCTTCATACATCAACCGTCCCATGTGCGCCGTCTGTAGGAGTGTTTTCATGCATATTTGTACATGCTATGGTAACGTAATCAAGCTAGCATCGTTAGCATCAGCTAATATACCAGCAGGTTTACGAGTGTCTGTGTTAGTATTATTAACTCACAATGCCATTCTTTTTGTATTGTTTCAGTTTCACCGATTCCTCAGTAAATTCACCAAAAAGTCACTGTGGAATTATTGAGTCTGTTTAGCTGATTGGAGAGCTAGCTTCTGCAGCTAGTGGGTCCATGACCATGACTTCTGTGTTGTTTGATCATCCGTTTTACTGCCGTGTTACAGACACCATTTGGAAACAATTAAGATATTTAAATAAATATTGACAAAATATTTGTTTAAATAACCCAATTTACAATGTATATATCTGCGACTTAGTTGCGGTGCGGCTAATATATGGGAAATATTTTTTTTTCTCAAATTTAGTGGGTGTGCACTCTGTAGTCCAGAAACTTTGGTAATCTTATATGAACATCACTGTCAGAAAAACTGTGCAAATGTGCACATTGAAGCTACAAGCTGTGCTCTCTTAGAACACAGCAATGGTTCTGTAGGTTGTAGTCAGCTGACGTCACGTCCGGCTCATTAAATACGCGACACTCGTTGTTTTAGGCTGTTGGAACTGTTCAAAACGCGAAAAGGATAAACATTTTTTTAGTATTCTTTGCGAGTTAATCAGGAAGGGCGGAAGAGTGCAAGATTTAATGAAAAACTACAAAAATCAAGGGCGCAGAGTCAAAGAACGCACGAGTTTGCGAGTGATCACTTAGTCAAAGGTTTGTTTGATATACTTTTAACATTTAGTATGTCCCATTTAAAGGCCTACTGAAATGACATTTTTTTATTTAAACGGGGATAGCAGATCAGTCTATGTGTCATACTTGATAATTTCGCGATATTGCCATATTTTTGCTGAAAGGATTTAGTAGAGAACGACGACGATAAACATCGCAACTTTTGGTATCTGATAAAAAAAAAAGCCTTGCCCGTACCGGAAGTAGCGTGACGTAGTCAGTTGACAGGCTCCTCACATTTTCCTATTGTTTTCAATGCAGCTAGAGCGATTCGGACCGAGAAAGCGACGATTACCCCATAAATTTGAGCGAGGATGAAAGATTCGTGGATGAGGAACGTTAGAGTGAAGGACTAGAATGCAGTGCAAGACATATCTTTTTCCGCTCTGACCGTAACTTAGGTACAAGCTGGCTCATTGGATTCCACACTCTCTCCTTTTTCTATTGTGGATCACGGATTTGTATTTTAAACCACCTGGGATACTATATCCTCTTGAAAATGAGAGTTGAGAACGCGAAATGGACATTCACAGTGACTTTTATCTCCACGACAATACATCGACGAAACACTTTAGCTATGGAGCTAACGTGATAGCATCGTGCTTAACTGCATATAGAAACAAAATAAATAAACCCCTGACTGGAAGGATAGACAGAAGATCAACAATACTATTAAACCGTGGACATGTAAATACACGGTTAATGCTTTCCAGCCTGGCGAAGGTTAACAATGCTGTTGCTAACGACGCCATTGAAGCACCCTCAGTGTGACCTGTATGGCTGTTGACCAAGTATGCTTGGAATCACTTATGTGTGTGTATAAAGCCGTAGATATTATGTGACTGGGCCGGCACGCAAAGGCAGTGCCTTTAAGGTTTATTGGCGCTCTGTACTTCTCCCTACGTCCTTGTACACAGCGGCGTTTTAAAAAGTCATACATTTTACTATTTGAAACCGATACCGATCATTTCCGATATTACATTTTAAAGCATTTATCGGCTGACATTATCGGACATCTCTAGTTATATTATGATAAACAATAATAATTTAAATCTTTCAGCACATGCACAATGTTGACATCTATAGTTATATTATGATAATCAAATTAATCTTTCAGCACATACACAATGTTGACATCTATAGTTATATTATGATAATCAAATTAATATTTTAGCACGTACACAATGTTGACATCTATAGTTATATTATGATAATCAAATTAATCTTTCAGCACGTACACAATGTTGACATCTATAGTTATATTATGATAATCAAATTAATATTTTAGCACGTACACAATGTTGACATCTATAGTTATATTATGATAATCAAATTAATATTTTAGCACGTACACAATGTTGGCATCTATAGTTATATTATGATAATCAAATTAATATTTTAGCACGTACACAATGTTGACATCTATAGTTATATTATGATAATCAAATTAATATTTTAGCGCGTACACAATGTTGGCATCTATAGTTATATTATGATAATCAAATTAATATTTTAGCACGTACACAATGTTGACACCTATAGTTATATTATGATAATCAAATTAATATTTTAGCGCGTACACAATGTTGGCATCTATAGTTATATTATGATAATCAAATTAATATTTTAGCACGTACACAATGTTGACATCTGTAGTTATATTATGATAATCAAATTAATATTTTAGCACGTACACAATGTTGACATCTATAGTTATATTATGATAATCAAATTAATATTTTAGCACGTACACAATGTTGGCATCTATAGTTATATTATGATAATCAAATTAATATTTTAGCACGTACACAATGTTGACATCTATAGTTATATTATGATAAACAATCATAAATGAATCTTTCAGCGCATACACAATGTTGACAAGTATAGTAATATTTTGATAAACAATAATAAATGCATCTTTAAGCACATTCACAATGTTGACATCTACAGTTATATTATGATAAACAATAAATGAATATTTCAGCACGTACACAATGTTGGCATCTATAGTTATATTATGATAATCAAATTAATATTTTAGCACGTACACAATGTTGACATCTATAGTTATATTATGATAAGCAATCATAAATTAATCTTTCAGCACACACACAATGTTGACAAGTATAGTACTATTTTGATAAACAATAATAAATGCATCTTTAAGCACATCTATAGTTATATTATGATAAACAATAAATGAATATTTCAGCACATACACAATGTTGGCATCTATAGTTATATTATAATCAAATTAATATTTTAGCACGTACACAATGTTGACATCTATAGTTAAATTATGATAATCAAATTAATATTTTAGCACGTACACAATGTTGACATCTATAGTTATATTATGATAAACAATCATAAATGAATCTTTCAGCACATACACAATGTTGTCAAGTATAGTAATATTTTGATAAACAATAATAAATGCATCTTTAAGCCCATACACAATGTTGACATCTACAGTTATATTATGATAAACAATAAATGAATATTTCAGCACATACACAATGTTGACATCTATAGTTATATTATGATAAACAATCAAATTAATATTTTAGCACATACACAATGTTGACAAGTATAGTAATATTTTGATAAACAATAATAAATGCATCTTTAAGCACATCTATAGTTATATTATGATAAACAATAAATGAATATTTCAGCACATACACAATGTTGACATCTATAGTTATATTATGATAAACAATAAATGAATATTTCAGCACATACACAATGTTGACATCTATAGTTATATTATGATAAACAATAAATGAATATTTCAGCACATACACAATGTTGACATCTATAGTTATATTATGATAAAGACGGGGACAAACACGCTACTTGTAAACGGCGTGCGCAACAACAACAACAAACATGGCGGTAGATGCGAAGTTAAGTCATGAAATGCAACTTTACTCGAGCAAAAACGATGCACATTTATCCGAACAAAGTCTTGATACCAATATTCTTCACCCAGCCACACACAAAGAAGTTGTAGCCCTCCGTGCTTTTCCAAGTTTTCATCTGTTTTGTGGTGTAGAATGATGTCCGGCACACAATAGTTCTACATGTCTGGTAAGGCGACCGACGTATAATCCTTGACTCGACAAATCTTTTTTTGATAAAGTATAGGGATCTATTTCATTGCTTAGTTTGATTTTTTTGCTCGTATCTGCTTTTTGCAGGAAGATCAAGGCCCCTTGCGTACTCGGGTAGTTCGCACTCCCTTTGCTGCACACCAGTAGCCATGTTTGGTTTGGTGGTCGACCACTTCCTTTTACTTCCGTTGAAAAGTCACGTGACGGAATACAACCGATACTCAGATGGGTTTTTTACGGTGCGTTCAAGGACCTCTGAACAGAGTACGACCATCTAACAGTATGTGTATGTATTTCAGCTGTTTATGTCAGGATAACCCGGGTATGAAATATGGTTCCATCGCTGATCAGCTCGCTGCCAATATGAGATCAGGTGGTCGGGCGTGCTCTATGCACAGAAAAGCTCTTTGTTTGCGTGACCCCATTTTCTGTTTGGGTCATGTGACACACGAGGACTAAGAACATTAGCACAGATTAGCAGTGGGAGGTCAGCAGGTGGTTGTTTGACTTCCAGGAGGCGGGGCTACAAGGGCTTTAAAATTTACATGTGACATCATACTTGGGCGGGGGGAAAAGGACAGGAAATGCCGACGAGCTATGTTGTTTACGTTCCGCCTGCTGCACGTGGCGGCTGTGTGACTCCGCCCCCACGACGTCTGACCTTTCACAATTCCCCCCCCGAGCAACGCGCCACCGCAGCAAATCACCGTGGCAACGGCTGCCTTCCATGCGCATCTCCGCAGCAACCTCATCTGTAAGGAGCCTCCTTATTGGAAGTCATGTGACTATATTCACACACTTTGAGCTCCGCCCTCTTTATTGCAGGTGACATCGCCAAACTCAGCACCAAAGACAGGAAGTGCGCCTGTCCCTATGGCAACCTCACCTGGGGCCGCACCTTACTCGCATGACTTCAGAGAGTAGGCGGAGCTTCACGGGTTTGCATGAGGAAAAGGGCGGAGTCTGACAGTTATGAGAGCGTTGTGTCCACCAAAGAGGCTCAGCCAATCAGGTGGAGGCCAGCAGCTCCTACCTGGATGTAGCGCAGTGCACTGCGCAGCACACTCAGGTTGGAGGTCTTCTTCTCGTCTACGTTTGGGACGTTCTTCTTCAGCGTCTCGAAACACTCCTTGAGGTGCGCCCGCCTGAGGAGGACACACAAGGTTCTAGGAGACCAGAAGCACTTGGAACCGGCGAGAACCAACCATGTTCTGTATGACGATTAGGAACCCACCGGTTCTTCTCCAGCTTGTTGTGCACCTCCCTGGTTCCTGTCCTGAACACACAACACACACGTCAACACAAACACGTGCACACTCACACATCAACACAACACCTGCCCACACACACACTAAACACAAACACATGCAAGCACACACACACGTCAACATAACACATGTACACACAAACGTGTCAACACAAACAAATGCATGCACACACACACGTCAACAAAACACATACACACAAACGCGTCAACACAAACACATGCATGCACACACACACGTCAACATAACACACGCACACACAAACGCGTCAACACAAACATGCATGCACACACACGTCAACACAAACACATACACACACACACGTCAACATAAACACATGCACACACAACACAAACACATGCACACACAAGTACGTAAACAGAAACACATACATGCACACACACACACGTCAACATAACACATGCATGCACACACACATGCACACACACACACTCACGTCAACATAAACACATGCACACACAACACAAACACATGCACACACAAGTACGTAAACAGAAACACATACATGCACACACACACACGTCAACATAACACATGCATGCAGACACACACGTCAACACACACACATGCACACACACACACACGTCAACATAAACACATTCACACACAACACAAACACATGCACACACAAGTACGTAAACAGAAACACATACATGCACACACACACACGTCAACATAACATGCATGCACACACACACGTCAACACACACACATGCACACACACACACACGTCAACATAAACACATGCACACACAACACAAACACATGCACACACAAGTACGTAAACAGAAACACATACATGCACACACACACACACACGTCAACACACACACATTCACACACGTCAACACAAACACATGCACACACATACACGTCAACACAAACACATGTTTGAATGTAACTTAGATATTGGGTTTCACTATGTAAAGCGCTTTGAGTCACTTGAGAAAAAGCGCTATATAAATGTAATTCACTTCACTTCACATGCACACACACACACACGTCAACACAAACACATGCACACACATACACGTCAACACAAACACATGCACACACAAATACGTCAACACATGCACACACACAACACAAACATGCATGCACACACACACATGTCAACACAAACGCATGCACACGTCAACATAACACATGCATGCACACACACACACGTCAACACAAACACATGCATGCACACGTCAACATAACACATGCATGCACACACACACACACGTCAACACAAACACATGCCACACACACGTCAACACAAACACATGCATGCACACGTCAACATAACACATGCATGCACACACACACGTCAACATAACACATGCATGCACACACACGTCAACACAAACACATGTACACACACACGTCAACACATGCGTGCACACACAAACACATTCATGCACACACACACACACGTCAACACAAACACATGCACGCACACGTCAACATAACACATGCATGCACACGCACACACGTCAACACAAACACATGCACACACACGTCAACATAACACATGCATGCACACGCACACACGTCAACACAAACACATGCACACACATGTCAACATAACACATGCGTGCACACGCACACACGTCAACACAAACACATGCACGCACACGTCAACATAACACATGCATGCACACGCACACACGTCAACACAAACATGCACGCGCACACACACGTCAACATAACACATGCACGCACACACACAAGTCAACACAAACATGTATGCACACACACACACACACACACACACACACACATCAACACAAACACATGCACGCACACACACAAGTCAACACAAACACATGTATGCACACACACATCAACACAAACACATGCACACACACACGTCAACATAACACATGCACACACACACGTCAACATAACACATGCACGCACACACACAAGTCAACACAAACACATGTATGCACACACACACACACACATCAACACAAACACATGCACACACACACACACACGTCAACATAACACATGCATGCGCACACACACGTCAACATAACACATGCACGCACACACACAAGTCAACACAAACACATGCATACACACACACGTCAACACAAACACATGCATGCACACACACGTCAACATAACACATACACACACACACACGTCAACACAAACACATGCATGCACACACACACGTCAACACAAACACATGCACACACACACACGTCAACACAAACACATGCATGCACACACACGTCAACATAACACATGCACACACACACGTCAACACAAACACATGCATGCACACACACACACACGTCAACACAAACACATGCATGCACACACACACACGTCAACATAACACATGCATGCACACACACACACGTCAACACAAACACATGCATGCACACACACACACGTCAACACAAACACATGCATGCACACACACACGTCAACACAAACACATGCATGCACACACACACACGTCAACATAACACATGCATGCACACACACACACGTCAACACAATCACATGCATGCACACACACACACGTCAACACAAACACATGCATGCACACACACACACGTCAACATAACACATGCATGCACACACACACACGTCAACACAAACACATGCATGCACACACACACACGTCAACACAATCACACACACTGACCCTCCAGGTCTCTTTTTCCCCTCCAAGCCTCTCATGTCCTCCAGCGTCACTCCGTTGGGCCTCAGCTGGGATGTGGGCGGGGCTTGATGAGAGGCCAGGGCGGGCCCGTTGGTGCTGATGGCGAGCGGGTACTGAATGTGAACGTGAGGCTGCGATTGGACGCATTTGACGAGCTGGTTGGTCGTGTCCGCCTTCATGTGGGGGGGGCACAGCAGCTGGTGGGATGCCGGAGCTGGCGGGGGCTGAGGCGGCGGCTGTGGCGAGGTGGTGGTCTTGGCCGACGCGGGGCCGGCGAGCGTCGAGGCGGCGGCGACGTGCGTGGCGAGCGGAAGGGGCGCGGCAGTGACGACGGGGACCATCGGTATGACGGCAATGGGCACTGGGGGAGGCGGTCGGGGTGGTGGCGGCGGCTGCTGGCGATCCTCACCCCAGTTAACATGGTTGGCTGTGATTGGCTGCGACAAGGAAGTCACAAGCTCTATGTGTCTTAACTCCTCCTTGTTGATCAGCTCCTTGTCTTTGTGCTGCTCCTCTTCTGCGGGACAACAAAGTGTGTATTGTCAAGCTACGGTACGCTACCACAAGTGGCACACTGGCTCCATCTAGTGGTACGCCATTAAATATATCCGTTATCAGTGTTACTGTTCAAACTGTGGATATTGTTACAGTAGCCAAAAATATTACATATACTTGTTAAATAACATTTACGCCGTGTTTTTGATGAATACTTAGACCTGCTGCGCTACTGTGTTTTAATGTTGGTCATTGTGGTGCTACTTGGAGAGCAAAGTGTTTTCTGAGGTGGTGCTGAAGAACCACTGGTTTAGACATTAAATATGATTTATATTGGTGCACAAAAATTTTTTGATTAACATCTGAATCGTGATTCTTATTCTTCCCAATTCTAAATCGAATCCTAATTTTCCAAAATTAAAAAATTAAAGACTAAATTATTAATATATATATATATATATATTAGGGATGTCCGATGGCTTTTTGCCGATATCCCGATATTGTCCAACTCTTTAATTACCGATACTGATATCAACCGATATATACAGTCGTGGAATTAACACATTATTATGCCTAATTTGGACAACCAGGTATGGTGAAGATAAGGTACTTTTTAAAAAAATAATAATAAAATAAGATAACTAAATTAAAAACATTTTCTTGAATAAAAAAGAAAGCAAAACAATATAAAAACAGTTACATAGAAACTAGTAATGAATGAAAATGAGTAAAATTAAGTGTTAAAGGTTAGTACTATTAGTGGAGCAGCAGCACGCACAATCATGTGTGCTTACGGACTGTATCCCTTGCAGACTGTATTGATATATATTTATATAATGTAGGAACCACAATATTAATAACAGAAAGAAATGGGGGGAGGGAGGTTTTTTGGGTTGGTGCACTAATTGTAAGTGTATCTTGTGTTTTTTATGTTGATTTAATAAAAACAAAAAAACGATACAGATAATAAAAAAACCGATACCGACATTTTCCGATATTACATTTTAACGCATTTATCGGCCGATAATATCGGACATCCCTAATATATATCCATCCATCCTCTACTGATTGTCTCTTTTGGGGGTCACGGAGGGTGCTGGAGCCTATCTCAGCTGCATTCGGGCGGAAGGCGGGGTACACCCTGGACAAGTTGCCACCTCATCGCAGGGCCAACACAGACAACATTCACACTAGGGCCAATTTAGTGGTGCAATATATATACTTTTAAAAAAAAATGTTTTTTAACATATGAATATTTATATATGTATACATAATAAACATATATGATATGCGATGAGGTGGCGACTTGTCCAGGGTGTACCCCACCTTCCGCCTGAATGCAGCTGAGATAGGCTCCAGCACCCTCCGCGACCCCCAAAAGAGACAAGCAGTAGAAAATGGATGGATGGATATATAATATATACACTTAAAATATATATATATATTATTTTTGTATTATACATTTTATATATTTATTTATTTTAGGCCATATCCCAGCAACCGGAGGGAGCTTATTTTGTCTGTTTTACATTTAACATGTTTTGTAAAAGTTTCATTATATTTATTACACCAAATAGTAAGTACATTGCAAGAATTAGTTTGAATTGAAAATCGTGTTGAATCGACCCACCATCGAATCGTCACCCTCAGGAATCGGATCGAATTCGCACCCCTAATGATTTGTATCTGAAGCTGAAAGGTGACAAAGATGATGTCATGTGACGCATACAGCGGTGTGGAAAGCCCCCAGTTGCCATGGAAACAGCAGCATGATAAAGGGAAGATCCCAGGGATTCCTCGATTGTGCACGCCAACACACAAACAGCTTCAACGTTAAGGCTTCAAAATCTCACTTTATTTTTCTGCGAGCGTCTTACTTTCACTTTAAAGTGAGAACAGTCACGTGAACATTTAGTGGAAACAGGAAGTGCTTCATTTTGTCATGCGTTTAAAAAAAGAGGCAATAATGTCGAAACAAAGTGACTTAAGAAATATTTACATTACTGTCACCATCTAAGCCCCTCCCATTCCTTTAAGCCTGCAGAGGCCCCGCCCACTTCCTTTTACAATGGAATGTGTCGCTGTCCCCATTGGTCGATACATATACAAATAGATCGATATCAAAGTACACGCCAATGACGTAACCGTGTCGTGGAGTCAGCCCCTCCCTCCCTCCCTCTCCCTCTCCGAATCACGAGGCGGGGTCGAAGAAGTCTTCGTCCGTGCGCGTGGCTACGAGAGTGCACGTGGTGGTGGGGATGGGCGGACCCCAGCACGCAGTGTGCGCGTGCGCGACTAGTCGGTGACACGTCATCGAAGGGGGAGAACATGAGTTCATGGTGCGTGCTCGTCGTCGTGACTCGTGAACAACAAACAATAATCGCAAGTGCGCGCGCAGGCCCAGGGAGGGGAGGCCCCGCCCCCTGAGTGTGTGCGTGTGTCAGTCCATTATGTAAAGTGTGTGCGTGCTCGCCACCGCCCTGCCGTGCACGACCCCACGAAAAGTAGGACAAGTCGATCGTGACACACTTCAAAACACACATGGCGCCTGTGACGTCACACATGTTTAAATCCTTCAACTTAAATGAACATTGAAAAAAATACAAATGAGAAAAAAATAAAAACTCCTCCTGTGATGCGCGCGCGCGTACGGTCAGTGTTGAAGTGGTCACGCGCCGCGGGCGCGAAAAGTAGTCTCGTTAAAAGAGTTACTTCCTGGTTGGAAGGAGCAAATAAAAGATGTTTCGAAGCAAGAAGTGGAACATTGTTACATGCTGCCCGGTTAAACGCGGCTCTAACGGGCGCGCTCCTCTTACCGTGTGTGAGCTGCTGCTGCTGGGCTTGCAGTTCCAGATATCTGGCCGCCTCCAGCAGCGTGTCGATGCTCATGTTGCCGCCCGAGCCGGTGGCCCCCGGGACGGAGGGCGGAAAAAAAGCCGAGCGAAGGAGGGACGGGGGGGGGTGTGGGGTGCGGGGGGGTCGCTGCTACTGTGCCGGCGTGCAAGATTTTAACGGTCCCGGTGGATCCCTCGGATCTTGCTCGTAAATCCGCGCCCGGCAGGTCGAGGATCCTCGCGTAAGTTTGAAAAAAAAAAAAAAAAAAGGGGGATAGCAACAAGATGGCGATGTGAGCAGGAGTACACACAACAAGGATAGTGGTGTTCTCGTCAGGCCACGCCCCTTGTGCATTCCAGCCACGCCCTCTTACTACGGCTCCCACAAAACACGGAGCGTAACGCGCACGTGCGCCGCGTCGCCTTTCGGTCCAGTTAGCGCCTAAAAGTCATTCCACCCAACACCCACGAGCCCAATCCTGACACGCTGACGTGTTTAAAACCCCCGTGGACAACATGGCGGCTCACTTTGTTCGGTAACGAGCGCGACGAAACACTCCCGTCCGGGCGGGCCTACTTCCGGGTCTTGCGCGGCGCCGCGAGGCCGCAGCGCGTGAACGCTGCCATGGCGGCGGGCAGCCAATCAGCGAGCAGAACAACAAGCATGGTGCTGGGCCACATGGGCACGGAGTTGCCTCATTTGCATGGCGAGCGCGTGACCGGACGCCCCGCCCCCTGGAGCAGCGCCGCTGTCAGTCAAAGCAGCCAGTGGGCGGGGCTAGCCGCAATGACGTTGCCGCTGCTGAAGAAGGCCAGCGAGGGACTTTAAAGGCCTACTGAAATGAATTTTTTTTATTTAAACGGGGATAACAGATCTATTCTATGTGTCATACTTGATCATTTTGCGATATTGCCATATTTTTGCTGAAAGGATTTAGTATAGAACAACGACGATAAAGATTGCAACTTTTGGTATCTGATAAAAAAAAGGCTTGCACCTACCGGAAGTAGCGTGACGTAGTCAGTTGAACATATACGCAAAGTTCCCTATTGTTTACAATGATGGCCGCATGAAGTGAGAGAGATTCGGACCGAGAAAGCGACAATTTCCCCATTAATTTGAGCGAGGATGAAAGATTTGTGGATGAGTAAAGTGCAAGTGAAGGACTAGTGGGGAGTTGAAGCTATTCAGATAGGGAAGATGCTGTGAGAGCCGGGGGTGACCTGATATTCAGCTGGGAATGACTACAACAGTAAATAAACACAAGACATATATATACTCTATTAGCCACAACACAACCAGGCTTATATTTAATATGCCACAAATTAATCCTGCATAAAAACACCTGCGTGTTTGTTATGCTAGCTCCTAGCTCCTCTGCTAGCTCCTAGCTCCATAGAACACGCCAATACAATTCAAACACCTGATCAACACACACAATCACTCAGCCCAAAAGACCGTTTACCTAACCCAAGGTTCATAAAGCTTATATATTTTTAAAAAGTTACGTACGTGACGCGCACATACGGTCAAGTTATCGAATGTTTAGCAGCCAAGGCTGCATACTCACGGTACCTGATATTCAGCTGGGAATGACTACAACAGTAAATAAACACAAGACATATATATACTCTATTAGCCACAACACAACCAGGCTTATATTTACTATGCCACAAATTAATCCTGCATAAAAACACCTGCGTGTTTGTTATGCTAGCTCCTAGCTCCTCTGCTAGCTCCTAGCTCCATAGAACACGCCAATACAATTCAAACACATGATCAACACACACAATCACTCAGCCCAAAAGACCGTTCACCTAACCCAAGGTTCATAAAGCTTATATATTTTAAAAAAGTTACGTACATACGCAAAAAAAAGCCAAAGCTGCATACTCACAGTAGCACGTCTGCGTCTTTGTCATCCAAATCAAAGTAATCCTGGTAAGAGTCTGTGTTGTCCCAGTTCTCTACAGGCGTCTGTGTATCCAAATCAAAAGTCCTCCTGGTTAGAGTCTCTGTTATCCGAGTTCTTCCATCTTGACTGCATCTTTCGGGAATGTAAACAAAGAAGCGCCGGCTGTGTACTGTTGTGGCTGACTACGTTCGAAAAATACGTCCATTTCGCACCGACAACTTTCTTCTTTGCTTGCTTGGCTTCCTTCTCCATAATGCAATGAACATGATTGAAACAGATTCACGAACACAGATGTCCAGAATACTGTGGAATTATGAAATGAAAAGAGAGCTTTTTCGTATCGGCTTCAATGTGGAAGGCATACCCGTGTTCGCCGGGCAACGTCACACGCATACGTCATCCTCAGAGGCGTTTCGAACCGGAAGTTTAGCGGCAAATTTAAAATGTCACTTTATAAGTTAACCCGGCCGTATTGGCATGTGTTATAATGTTAAGATTTCATCATTGATATATAAACTATCAGACTGCGTGGTCGGTAGTAGTGGCTTTCAGTAGGCCTTTAAAGCAACACAATTCGACTTGGATGTCCGATAATGGCTTTTTGTCGATATTCCGATATTGTCCAACTCTTTAATTACCGATACCGATATATACAGTCGTGGAATTAACACATGATTATGCCTAATTTGGACAACCAGGTATGGTGAAGATAAGGTCCTTTTTAAAAAAAATTAATAAAATAAGCTAAATAAATTAAAAACATTTTCTTGAATAAAAAAAAAGTAAAACAATAAAAAAAAGTTACATAGAAACTAGTAATTAATGAAAATGAGTCAAATTAACTGTTAAAGGTTAGTACTATTAGTGGACCAGCAGCACGCTTACGGACTGTATCCCTTGCAGACTGTATTGATATATATTGATATATAATGTAGGAACCAGAATATTAATAACAGAAAGAAACAACCCTTTTGTGTAAAAGAGTGAAAATGAGGGAGGGAGGTTTTGTAGGTTGGTGCACTAATTGTAAGTGTATCGTGTTTTTTATGTTGATTTTTAAAAACGATACTGATAACAAAAAAAACGATACCAATAATTCCCGATATTACATTTTAAAAGCATTTATCGGCCTGCATATGATCTCTACTTGTAAGTCAAGTATTTCTCGCCATCTTGATCAAATAACTATTTGGCAGCTAAGAGTGTCGATGCGTGTAGTTTATGAAAAGGGAGGAGGTTGCACATGAGCTGCATGAAAAAAAACGGGCTGTATACATAGGAGGGAGGAGGGAGGGAAGGGGGGGGGGGGTAAAAGACGGGTGCTCCGAGGAAGGGGGGCGGGGGGAGGGGGGCAGCTGACCCAGATAGAAGTGCTGCATCACCGTGGATCTGCAGAGGAAGAAACGCAGCATTATTCAAAAGACATGTATCAACATTTCAGCTTGTCTCACATCCTTGCCGACTTCTAGCTTGAGGACATTAGCGACTTATGACACTTTGGGTCCATCCATGGTGACGTTTGAAGACCAACTTCTTGCAGTTGCATTGACGAGTTGTTGGTTCCTTCGCATGAACACCAGAGGGCGCCACACCCCCCACCCCCAGACTATAGTAGTTGGACTTGAGCGGTGGTTCTGGAATGGTGGAGCTACTTGCACCTCTGAAGATACTTGCCGGCACTCCAGCGGATACTTGATTGTTTTATTTGCTCATCATTTAGCATCTAGCGATGCTCAGGCGCTGTGCTTCTATGGCCAGGGCCTATTTGACTGAGAACAGGTCGACAGCTCTCCCTCAATCTGAATTCTTCATCTTAGCAAACAAAATGGTGTGCTTCCAACTTAGTGGCAACATTATGCAGCAGTACAATTATTATTTTTTTGTCGTTAAGATGAAATGTTGACATAGAACATGAAGATTTGCGCTCGCGCGAGTTGTCACGCTGCGACATGGAAGTCCACTTATGTCTGTGTCCTTAAAGAGGCACGTAGCAGGTGCGGCGTTTGCGCAGCGGTCGCCCTGGCGACAGTTGCCAGGATACGGCGGGCCCGGGGAGCTGCAGTGTGGCTGAGCAGGAAGTAGGCTGGGGGAGGGAGGGGGTGTGTGTGTGGCAGCGTCCATTATTGATGAGGCGCCTCAGCCGCCTCGTCTCTTCACATCCAACGCACGATCCCACATGGTTTTGCCTCTTATTGGTCACGTGACTTTGTCCGCTTCAAGTGCTCCGTGACATCCAGCATGTCTGCTGCTAGCAGAGAAGACCAGCAGTGATTATTTACATTACTTTATTTTAATTATTTTGCAAACAATGACATCCAGATATACTGATACACAACTTGTACAGTGCGTGTGTGTGTGTGTGTGTGTAAAGGTGAGACCACAGTAATGAATGAATTAAAGTCCTGTGTGAGGCGGCCCTCGAAGGGTTAACAAGGCAGATAGCGAGAGCACTGGACGACAGTCGCACTTACACACTCTCTCTCTCTCTCTCTCTCTAAATAGACGAGCAGGCTTTTTCTCCTCTGCTGGGGGCGTGTGCTTGTGCTGTGGGCAGCTCAGGTCGTTAAGGTCCTGTGGGTGTCGACGAGGGAGCGAGTAAATTAAAAGATGACGCAACAACCGGGGGGCGGGAGGGAGGCGTGTGTTACCCCGCAACCCTTCTGTGACGCACCCACGCCAGCTAGCGCCATTCGCTCGTCAACCCGCCAGTCGACTCACACTTCCTGTCCTGGTGCACACAAACGACGGCAGCAAAGGAAACGCTAACAAGCGACACACAGTGTGGATGTAGCCTTGGAGGAGGTGGTGGTGTGGCGGCCATGCAGGGATCGTCTGGTGTTGGTGTGACATTTAGTAAGCGTACCCTACATCCAGAATAATTTACACAAAAGGATCATCGTCATCTTCAGGGTGCGGGGCCAATGTTGGTTGGGGGGGTGGAGGGTGACGCGTCGTGGTCACCTAGGAGATGAGGGTAGCTGAGGGGGCGCGTTGGGGGGGGAGGGGGGGGGGTGCTCGACTCAGCGGCACTCCCAGACTTTGACTGTCTGGTCCACGCTGCCTGTCACCACGTAGGGGGCGCTCTTGTGGAAATCTACAAGACACGAGCAGACTTGAGTGAGTGTGCGTCATGAAGGAAGAGGGAGGAGGGAGGAGGGAGGAGGGAGGAGGCAAGGTCTCACCCAGAGAGGTGACAAAGTGTTCGTGAGCACACAGAGTCTTCATGCAGCGTTTGTTCTTGTAGTCCCAAATCCGGATGGTCTTGTCGTCGGCACAGCTCACGATGAACCTTCCCCCAGGATGCACCAGCACACCACGCACCCAGTTGTCATGGCCCACCTGCACACACCACTCCTGTTTCATGGGATGCTTCTCAGTGCTTTCTACATACTTTAGGAGCCCAGTCAAGAAAACACACACACACACTCTCCTGTTCTCCATTCATGTCAAGTCACACTCTTATTCATATTCTCCCATCCAGACTGCGGACACGCCCACACCACGCATTCATTTCACTAGAGAGGCGGAACATCTTTTCATTTTGGCACTTTGAAAATCAAGAAACATCACATTTTTATAACAGTGATCCATGAAAAAGATACAACTTTATATGTGAAAATATCCTGTCAATCCAGGCAGTGCTGGTCATGTATGTGTGTGGTCATGTATGTGTGTGGTCATGTATGTGTGTGGTCATGTATGTGTGTGGTCATGTGTGTGTGTGGTCATGTGTGTGTGTGGTCATGTATGTGTGTGGTCATGTCTGTGTGTGGTCATGTATGTGTGTGGTCATGTATGTGTGTGGTCATGTATGTGTGTGGTCATGTATGTGTGTGGTCATGTCTGTGTGTGGTCATGTATGTGTGTGGTCATGTATGTGTGTGGTCATGTCTGTGTGTGGTCATGTCTGTGTGTGGTCATGTCTGTGTGTGGTCATGTCTGTGTGTGGTCATGTCTGTGTGTGGTCATGTATGTGTGTGGTCATGTATGTGTGTGGTCATGTATGTGTGTGGTCATGTCTGTGTGTGGTCATGTCTGTGTGTGGTCATGTCTGTGTGTGGTCATGTATGTGTGTGGTCATGTCTGTGTGTGGTCATGTCTGTGTGTGGTCATGTATGTGTGTGGTCATGTCTGTGTGTGGTCATGTATGTGTGTGGTCATGTATGTGTGTTGTCATGTATGTGTGTGGTCATGTATGTGTGTTGTCATGTATGTGTGTGGTCATGTATGTGTGTTGTCATGTATGTGTGTGGTCATGTATGTGTGTGGTCATGTCTGTGTGTGGTCATGTATGTGTGTTGTCATGTATGTGTGTGGTCATGTATGTGTGTTGTCATGTATGTGTGTGGTCATGTATGTGTGTTGTCATGTATGTGTGTGGTCATGTATGTGTGTGGTCATGTCTGTGTGTGGTCATGTATGTGTGTTGTCATGTATGTGTGTGGTCATGTATGTGTGTGGTCATGTATGTGTGTTGTCATGTATGTGTGTGGTCATGTATGTGTGTGGTCATGTCTGTGTGTGGTCATGTATGTGTGTGGTCATGTATGTGTGTGGTCATGTATGTGTGTTGTCATGTATGTGTGTGGTCATGTATGTGTGTGGTCATGTCTGTGTGTGGTCATGTCTGTGTGTGGTCATGTCTGTGTGTGGTCATGTATGTGTGTGGTCATGTATGTGTGTGGTCATGTATGTGTGTGGTCATGTATGTGTGTTGTCATGTATGTGTGTGGTCATGTATGTGTGCTGTCATGTATGTGTGTGGTCATGTCTGTGTGTGGTCATGTATGTGTGTTGTCATGTATGTGTGTGGTCATGTCTGTGTGTGGTCATGTCTGTGTGTGGTCATGTCTGTGTGTTGTCATGTATGTGTGTGGTCATGTATGTGTGTTGTCATGTATGTGTGTGGTCATGTATGTGTGTTGTCATGTATGTGTGTGGTCATGTATGTGTGTGGTCATGTATGTGTGTGGTCATGTATGTATGTGTGTGGTCATGGTGATTTGAGTGCATGTACTGACGTGCAACAGCGGCTTTTCTTTGCGGCTCGATGTGTATAATAATGTGTAGATGAAACATACATACATACATACATACAAATATATATGCAGGCATGGTCAAAAGTTTACATATTGCAGGTAAACTTGCCAAGGGACATGTAAGCAAATATTAACATTGCTGTATGTATACTTTTGACCCAGCACATTTGCTCACATTTCCAGTAGACACATAATAAATTCATAAAAGAAGCAAACTTCGTGAATGTTTTTTGTGACCAACAAGTATGTGCTCCAATCACTACATCACAACAAAATAAAAGCTGTAGAAAGTTGTGGAAACTCAAGACAGCCATGACATTCTTTACAAGTGTATGTACACTTTTGACCACCACTGTATTTATATACACACACACACACACACACACACACACACACACACACACACACACACACACAATATATTAGGGCTGCAACTAACGATTAATTTGATAATCGATTAACCTGTCGATTATTACTTTGATTAATCGATTAATAATCGGATAAAAGAGACAAACTACATTTCTATCCTTTCCAGTTTTTTATTGAAAAAAAACAGCATACTGCAGGGGTCGGCAACCCGCGGCTCCGGAGCCGCATGCGGCTCTTTGACCACTCTGATGCGGCTCAGCTACATACTTGCCGACCCCCCCGATTTTCCCAGGAGATTTATGGATCTCAGTGCCTCTCATAGATAACTCCCAGGGAAAATATAATCATATTTACACTCTAATTACTATATAAATTGTTATATTACTATATACATGTTGTATGTAGCTTTTACTTGCACACATAGGAGACAGCAAAGCATACTTACTCATCAGCCACACAGCTTACACTGACGGTAGCCGTATCAAACAACTTTAGCATTGTTACGTTACAAATATGCGCCACACTGTGAACCCACACCAAAAAAGAATGAAAAACACATTTCTGGAGAACATCCCACCGTAACACAACATAAACACAACACAACCATTACCCAGAATCCCATGCAGCCCTAACTCTTCCGGTCTACATTATACACCCCCGCTACCACCAAATCCCCCCACACATCAACCCCCCCCCCCCCCCCCCTCTCCATGCGTTGGTTGAGCGGAAGAGTTAGGGTTGCATGGGATTCTGGGTATTGGTACCGTCAGTGTAAGCTGTGTGGCTGCTGAGCTAGTACGCCTTGCTGTCACTTACGTGAGCAAGCTGAAGCTGCATTCTACATGTGGTCGAGCAGGTACACAGTTTGGGCAGACTGAAGAGGGCGCCAAAAGCAGTGCCATCACGCCCTGATATCCGGTAGTCTCCCGGGAAAATTGAGAGGGTTGGCAAGTATGACGCTATCAAGCGCCATTCATTCAAAACTCGCGGGCCGCACTAACATCAAATTTCCACATGCCAGTGCGTGTGTCTGAGACCCCTGGTTAACATAGCACAAAGCATTTAAGCTTTGTATGCGGTGTTTTTCATTTTAAATTTAAATTTTTTTTTTGTGGCTCCCATTATTTTCTTTAATTTGTGAAACCTGCCAAAATGGCTCTTTGAGTGGTAAAGGTTGCCGACCCCTGGCATACTGGCACCATACTTATTTTGATTATTGTTTCTCAGCTGTTTGTAAATGTTGCAGTTTATAAATAAAGGTTTATTTTTAAAAAAATAAAAAAAAAAGTTTTTGTTTTTTTTTAAAGCCTCTGCGCATGCGCATAGCATAGTCCAACGAATCGATGACTAAATTAATCGGCAACTATTTTTATAATCGATTAGTTGTTGCAGCCCTACAATATATATACATATATAATTTATATATATACACATACATACATACACACATTTATACATCTTCACACACACACATATACATACAATATATATACATATATAATATATATATATACACATGTATATACACACAATATATATACACATATATACTGTATATACACATATATAATATACATACACATACATAATATATATACACACAATAAATATACACATATAAAATACATATACACACAATATATATACACATAAAACATATATACACACAATATATATATACACATATATATATATATATATATATATATATACACATATCAATCCATCCATCCATTTTCTACCGCTTATCCCTTTCGGGGTTGAGGGGGGTGTTGGAGCCTATCTCAGCTACAATCGGGCAGATATACACATATATATAATATATGTACACATATATATCATATATATATATATATATATATATGTGTACCGGTATATATATATATATAAACTTTAGTTTGTGAGGTATTTACATGATTAAAAGTTCAATTGTTAGTTAACTCTTGTTAGAAACAACATATTCCTACTGTGAGTTTGATACAGTTACATCTGTTATATATGCATTTTCTATTCAATATTCACAATCTTCTCCACCACTAATGCAGAAACACAGCAGGTAAATGATGTGAATTTGAACTTTTGACAGTTAATACAGAGTGGCATTATGAGCATTATTATTGAAACAATCACAATAGATTTGATAGTTTACTGGAAGTGTTGTATTTTTATTAGGGGACGGCGTGGCGCGGTTGGGAGAGTGGCCGTGCCAGCAACCTGAGGGTTCCTGGTTCGATCCCCACCTTCTACCAACCTAGTCACGTCCGCTGTGTCCTTGAGCAAGGCACTTCACCCTTGGGTGGTGGTTACGGCCTTGCATGGCAGCTCCCGCCATCAGTGTGTGAATGTGTGTGTGAATGGGTGAATGTGGAAATAGTGTCAAAGCGCTTTGAGTACTTTGAAGGTAGAAAAGCGCTATACAAGTATAATCCATTTCACCTTTTTTTTCCCCCATTTTTTTTTTAAACTTCATTCCTGGACTACCTGTAGACTAAGAAGTGCGTATGAGCAAACGTATTTACAACAGACCTATTATGCAAAACCAACTTTTCATACCTATTGGCACCTGATGTTGTGTATTTGGGATCTGCATTAGTCCCGAATATTTGAAATCAAACTGTAGAGACATTACGGAGATATTTATATATTCATACTATCGGGAAACGAGCGGTTTGGAATTGACCCCATTTGTGACGTCAGCCGATTTATCCATGTATGGTAGAAACTTACCCAAAGTGCTTTGAGCAAGTCCGCCATTGTAGTCAATAAGCTCCTTTTTCTTATTGTAGGGCAGACTGGCACATGCATCCTCCACTATTGTCATTTTTAATACAAAGTAGCATATAGTTCTAGCTTATATCTGCCAGTAGCCTCGCTATGGACGCGCTAAAAACTACAACAGAACATGGCGGGCAAGATGACGCTGTCGAAGTGAAGGCACGTAATGGTCATAAAATTGTCTGTAAAACATAATTTATACAACATCTGGACCAAAAAAATACCATTACATGTTACGTAGACCCCAATTTCTTGACCCGTTTAAAAAATCCTGTCAATCCAAGCAGTGCTTGTCATGCACTTGTGAGGAAGTCTGTAAAGTGAATTAAGAAATGACGCAGAAAAATGCTTAATTTGAACTATTTTTTGACTGTAGCTGGCTGCATCAAGTCACACACTTCCACCGTAAATTCCAGACTATAAGCTACTACTTTGTTCCTACTCTTTGAACCCTGTTTTTAAAACGGTGCAGCTAATTTATGGATTTTTCTTCGCTGACAGCCATAATGCAAACAAGCAAAGACAGTGAAAAGGTGTGTTATTTCTTGTGCTACGGCTCCATCTTTTGGACGAGTTCGCTCACTGCAGGAACTGCAGTGCTCTTCTGTTTTGCGCTTTCAACTGGAAGTGCAAGTGCTAGGGGTGTAACGGTACGTGTATTTGTATTGAACCGTTTCGGTACGGGGGTTTCGGTTCGGTGCGGAGGTGTATCGAACGAGTTTACACACGGACATATTAAGTAGCGTAACGCACGTTGTGTAAACAATACTCAAAATGCCGGACTATTGAGGCATTTAAGAAACTCCGCCCGGACAGCCCCGCAAAAGAGGACATGTGGTCAGTCTATCCTAGCCGGTCGGTGCTAGCATGCTAGCAAAAGAGGACATGTCCGGTGAATCCGATCGCTGCTAGCATGCTAGCAGCTAACGGGCTACGATAGACTGACCACATGTCCTCTTTTCACCGGACATGTCCTCTTTTGCAGAGCTGTCAGGACGGAGTTTCTTAAATGCCTCAAATGTCCGGCATTTTGAGTTAGGGTTGCGTGTATTAACAATGTACGTTCAGGGTTAAGAAGGGGTTAAAAACAAAACAAAATGTGCGCGCAGCAGCATTGGTGAGGGAGGGGCAGAGACAGAGAGAGTTATGATAAACGCGCATGCGTTGCCAGGCTCTGCTTTTTATCCATAGATTTATCAGATTTAATTTATTATTATCTATAGCAGGGGTGTCAAAAGTGTGCCCCGGAGGCCATTTGAGGCCCACAGCTAATGTTTTAAAAGGCCCACGGCACATTTTAAAAATACTATTAAAATAAACAAAAACATAACAAAAGTGAAATAAAAAAGCTTAAAGGTTAAATGTAATTTAGAAAAAGTTGCAATGTTGACTAATAAAACAAAGCTGTTTTTTTTCCCTTTCAAACTGTCATTGCTCAAAACATAATATTGAATCAAAATCAATGTTATTATGAATTATTGACCTATCCAAGGTTCCCATTACTTCACATCAAATATTTCGCGAAGAAAAATATTTTTGGTGGATGATTTTGCAAATTTGGTAAATAAATACCCAAAAATGTATAATTTGTTGTTTTCTTACTGTACCGAAAATGAACCGAACCGTGACCTCTAAACCGAGGTACGTACCGGACCGATATTTCTGTGTACCCTAGCAAGTTCCGTTCCGTCCTCTAGTCGTGCACAGCGTTTTTACTTGTATTTTTTATTCATTACTCCAAGCAACGTGTGTGTGTTTTAAAATATAACAAACAGTCCCATGTGTGATGTCTGTAGGAGGGTTTTAATGCGTATTTGTAAATGAAGCTAGCGTCAGTAGCATTAGCTAGTCTGCTAACACGTTTTCTTATTATTAACTTACGTTGGCATTCTTTTTGTATCGTTTTCGTTTCACTAATTCCTCAATAAATTCCCCAAAACGTCACTGTGGAGTTATTGAGTCTGTTTAGCTGATAGGAGAGCTAGCTTCTGCAGCTAGTGGGTCCATGACGATGACTTCTGTTTTGTTTGATCACCCGTTTTACTGCCGTGTTACAGACACCGTTTGGAAAAAATTCAGGTATGTAAATAAACATTTACAGAATCTTTCTGTGTAAATAACTAATTTCACAACGTATATATCTGCGGCTTATAGTCCGGTGCGGCTAATATATGTAAAAAAAAAAAAAAATTCTAAAATTTAGTGTGTGCGGTACCGGTGAGCTCTATAGTCTGAAAAATATGATCATTCTGGAGCCTCTGTCTTGTTAACTGCCCATTTATCTGTTCACTAATGCATTTTAATTTTCCTGAGGGAACTCTCCTGAAGGAATCAACAAAGTACTATCTATCTATCTATTTGATCAATGATAATGTATGCTTAAATAAAAGACACAAAAATAAAAATCATATTGGAAAAAAAAGTCTAAACAATCAGAAGTGGATGGCAGAGGGTCTGGAAAGTACCCGCACTCTTTTTTTTTACGAAGCCACGCTGTTGTAACACGTGCTGAATGTGGCTTGGCATTATCTTGCTGAAATATGTCGGGGCATCCATGAAAAAGACGGCGCTTAGATGGCAGCATATGTTGTTCCAAAAGCTGTATGTACCTTTCAGCATTAACGGTGCCTTCACAGATGTGTAAGTTACCCATGTCTTGGCCACTAATACACCCCCATACCATCACACATGCTGCCTTTTACACTTTGCGTCGATAACAGTCTGGATGGTTCGCTTCCCCTTTGGTCCGGATGACACAATGTCGAATATTTCCAAAAACAATTTGAAATGTGGACTCGTCAGACCACAGAACACTTTTCCACTTTGCATGAGTCCATCTTAGATGATCTCGGGCCCAGAGAAGCCGGCGGCGTTTCTGGATGTTGTTGATAAATGGCTTTCACTTTGCATAGTAGAGCTTTAAATTGCACTTACAGATGTAGCGACCAACTGTATTTAGTGACAGTGGTTTTCTGAAGTGTTCCTGAGCCCATGTGGTGATATCCTTTAGAGATTGATGTTGGTTTTTGATACAGTGCCGTCTGAGGGATCGAAGGTCACGGTCATTCAATGTTGGTTTCCGGCCATGCCGCTTACGTGGAGTGATTTCTCCAGATTCTCTGAACCTTTTGATGATATTATGGAGCGTAGATGTTGAAATCCCTAAATTTCTTGCAATTGCACTTTGAGAAAGGTTGTTCTTAAACTGTTTGACTATTTGCTCACGCAGTTGTGGACAAAGTGGTGTACCTCGCCCCATCCTTTCTTGTGAAAGACTGAGCATTTTTGGGGAAGCTGTTTTTATACCCAATCATGGCACCCACCTGTTCCCAATTAGCCTGCACACCCGTGGGATGTTCCAAATAAGTGTTTGATGAGCATTCCTCAACTTTATCAGTATTTATTGCCACCTTTCCCAACTTCTTTGTCACATGTTGCTGGCATCAAATTCTAAAGTTAATGATTATTTGCCAAAAAAAAATCATCAAATATGTTGTCTTTGTAGCATATTCAACTGAATATGGCTTGAAAATGATTTGCAAATCATTGTATTCCGTTTATATTTACATCTAACACAATTTCCCAACTCATATGGAAACGGGGTTTGTAGTAAATGTTTCTAAGGTGTCTCTGAAGACGATCTAAGCTCACCAGAGTCATGAGGCAGATTCCGATGCCGACGTCCCACATCTTAATAGTTTTGTCTCTGGATCCAGATAAGAGGAAAGGTCCAGGCTTTCCACTCTTCTTGTTCTACAATCAGACAAAGTGTGAGGAACGCCAATCTTTAGCTGTAAAGAAAAAAGGTCAAAGGTTGAATCACCTCAGAGCCCGTGGCCTCCAGGATGGTGGGGTGTGCACTGTCGGGGGCCCATGAGATACATTCCACCACGTGTTCGTGCTCACGCAGCTCAGCCTTGCACTCTTTGGAGGAGACCACCCAGACGCGCACCGTCTGGTCGTTGGAGCAGCTGGCGAGCAAGGAGCCGTCCTGGTTGGGGCGCACCATCCTCACCCACTCCCTGTGGCCCGTGTAGGTCTTGACACAGTACCTGCGTGTGCACCCGTGCGATGCATTAGCACACGGCAACTGGCATAAAGAGAAGATGCTGACGGGAAGAGTTTGCTACCCAGTGGCCACCTCCCACATCTTGATGGTCTTGTCTCTGGACGCGGACACGATGTGGTCGGCGTTGGGCATGATGGCTACAGACGACACGTTGTGGTCGTGGCCTACATGGCGACACACACGGGTCATAAACCTCAACAGGGCTGCCGGTGACGTAAACGTTTCCTACCGTGCATAGTCCTGATGCACTCGAAACCCTGGAAGTCCCAAAGTTTGATGCTCATGTCGGCAGAACACGAAGCCAGCAGCTTCCCGGTCTGGTCAAAAGAGATGTCCTGCACGGAGTCCGTGTGGCCTTTTAGGGTCCGCTCAAAGTCCCCCGCCTCGTAGTCCCACACCTGACATACACACACACGCCATTTATTCAATTTGAAGCTCATTCAGCTGTCGGATAGTTGCCCCTGACAACAAGAGTGTCAGCATGTCTGACAAAGACGAGCCGTGACAAAGCAGAAAAAAAGAAGAGGAAGTGGAGGAGGAGGCATTGAAGCAGAAGTGCTGACACCAAGTACCTTAATGGTAGCATCCTCGGAGGCTGTGACCATGACGGAGAAGACGGGATGGAAGATGACCCTCGTGACGGGCGCACGGTGCCCACTGAGAGCGTATCTCTCTGGGGGGCGGGGGATCCACTCCTTGGGGTCCCTCTTGTGACCCACTGGTCCGCAGTGTGTCATCTCCTCCTTTGCTTCATTCAGTTTAGACTCCAACTCCATCACCTGAAACATGCCAGCAACATTAACACCTGAGCTAACAACATTAGCACCTGAGCTAACATGCTAACAACATTAACACCCTAGCTAACATGCCAACAACATCAAGACCGAAGAAAACACGCAAATCTTAGCACCCGAGTTTGCACGTTAACAACATTAGCACCACAGCTAACATGCTTACAACATTAGCACCTGAGCTAACAACATTAGGACCTGAGGTAATATGCTAACAAAGTTAGTGCCCGAGCTAACATGCTGACAACATTCGCACATGAGCTAAGATGTTAACAACATTAACACTTGAGCTAAAATGTTAAACAGTATTAGCACCTGAACTAACATGTTAAGTTAACACTTGAACTAACATGCTAACATAATTAGCACCAGAGCCAACACGCCGACAACATTAGCACCTGAACTAACACGCCGACAACATTAGCACTTGAACTAACATGCTGACAACATTAGCACTTGAACTAACATGCTGACAACATTAGCACTTGAACTAACATGCTGACAACATTAGCACCTGAACTAACATGCTGACAACATTAGCACTTGAACTAACATGCTGACAACATTAGCACTTGAACTAACATGCTGACAACATTAGCACTTGAACTAACATGCTGACAACATTAGCACTTGAACTAACATGCTGACAACATTAGCACTTGAACTAACATGCTGACAACATTAGCACTTGAACTAACATGCTGACAACATTAGCACTTGAACTAACATGCTGACAACATTAGCACTTGAACTAACACGCTGACAACATTAGCACTTGAACTAACACGCTGACAACATTAGCACTTGAACTAACACGCTGACAACATTAGCACTTGAACTAACATGCTGACAACATTAGCACTTGAACTAACATGCTGACAACATTAGCACTTGAACTAACATGCTGACAACATTAGCACTTGAACTAACATGCTGACAACATTAGCAGTTGAACTAACATGCTGACAACATTAGCAGTTGAACTAACATGCTGACAACATTAGCACTTGAACTAACATGCTGACAACATTAGCACTTGAACTAACATGCTGACAACATTAGCACTTGAACTAACATGCTGACAACATTAGCACTTGAACTAACATGCTGACAACATTAGCACTTGAACTAACATGCTGACAACATTAGCACTTGAACTAACATGCTGACAACATTAGCACTTGAACTAACATGCTGACAACATTAGCACTTGAACTAACATGCTGACAACATTAGCAGTTGAACTAACATGCTGACAACATTAGCACTTGAACTAACATGCTAACAACATTAGCACCTGAACTAACATGCTGACAACATTAGCACTTGAACTAACATGCTGACAACATTAGCACTTGAACTAACATGCTGACAACATTAGCACTTGAACTAACATGCTGACAACATTAGCACTTGAACTAACATGCTGACAACATTAGCACTTGAACTAACATGCTGACAACATTAGCACTTGAACTAACATGCTGACAACATTAGCACTTGAACTAACATGCTGACAACATTAGCACTTGAACTAACATGCTGACAACATTAGCACTTGAACTAACATGCTGACAACATTAGCACTTGAACTAACATGCTGACAACATTAGCACTTGAACTAACATGCTAACAACATAACATCTGGGCTAACATGTAACAACAAAAACATTGTCATCTTCACCTTCTTCTGTAATCTGATGACTGATGTCCATTTCTTCTCCAGAAGGCCTGCATACTTTTTGTCCACTTCTTCATTCTGTTCATTGAAGCAGACACACGTCAGCATGGGGTTTCATTTTATTTTGAAAAGACATGTGGCGCTTACATTGTCTAGCTCGGCTTCTTTCTTGAAGGTGGAGTAGGCTCCATCGTAGCCATTGGAGCGCAGATAGTCAGCGATGGCACGGTTTCTAAATAAACACAACGTGAAGACCACATGACTTTGCCGTCGCCATGGCGACCGCAGACACGTGCACACATACAGTGAAGACCTTGGCTGTATGAAACAGTGCAACACATCCTCGATAAATATTTCATTAGTTTAGGAGAAAACTTAGTATGATAAGAAGAAAGTTGATACATCGACTCCATCATGCATCACGCTAACTAAAGTTCTTGTTCTAGTCGATTGCGTCGTTAAGATGGACGTCGTGACACTAAATGAGTGAATGAAAAAACATGAACAGGTTTAAAGATAGAAAATAGCGAAGATTTGAGGTGTTTTAGATGGGACAGGGGCCACAGCAGGATCTGCTGCTGGTTAAAAGGAATGATATGTGCGTCCCTGTCAGTATAAAAGTGTGCAATAAGCTAGAAAAATAAATGTTGTTACCCAGCATGCCTTGCACGGCTTGCAGTGTTCGTAGGGCTATACAGTCGTCCCTTGCTACATTGTTGGCTTTTTCTTTTAAACCATATTCTACATGTTTTTGGCATAAACTAAGTGTTTAATTGGGTTTTATTTGTTTATTATAAGTATTACAGTACAGCATTTGACTTATTTCTACTAATTGAAAAAAATATTCACCAAGCTGGGGTCCGTTAGAGTACAACCAAGATTAGCCGCCTATCTTCTTTCTTTACCGCGACAATCTCAAGTAAACTCTTGGCAGAACAACTTTTTGATGGACTTCCTCTTACTCCTGCCTCATCGATAACACATCTGCACATTTGTAGCCTTTAATGCGGGCGAGTGTTGGGGAACATCTGGACATTGAGAGGACTACCTGAGACTGCTGCCAACCATTAACTATCCACAAACTGTCCAGTCAAAGTGGAGATTAACTATTTTGGATGGTCTCTACCTTTGTATGACATTAATAACACAGATTTGACGTGATCGGTGTGAAACGACAACGCAGACAAGCAAAGCCAACGCAGAATGCTAACAACACAGGTGATGGTTGTAGCCGGGACTGTCAAGTTGACCAACTTTGTGTAGAAACATTTACGCCTGTGATTTCTGCACATAGAAGTCCCATCTTAAAACTCATTTGTATAATCTAGCCTTTAAATAGACCCCCCTTTTTAGACCAGTTGATCTGCCGTTTCTTTTCTTCTCTCCTCTTCTCCCCTGTCCCTTGCGAGGGGGAGTTGCATAGGTCCGGTGGCCATGGATGAAGTGCTGGCTGTCCAGAGTCGGGACCCCGGGTGGACCATTAGCCTGTGCATCGGTTGGGGACATCTCTGCGCTGCTGACCCGTCTCCGCTCGGGATGGTTTCCTGTTGGCCCCGCTGTGGACTGGACTCCCGCTGATGTGTTGGATCCACTGTGGACTGGACTTTCACAATGTTATGTCAGACCCACTCGACATCCGTTGCTTTCGGTCTCCCCTAGAGGGGGGGGGTTACCCACATATGCGGTCCTCTCCAAGGTTTCTCATAGTCATTCACCGACGTCCCACTGGGGTGAGTTTTTCCTTGCCCGTATGTGGGCTCTGTACCGAGGATGTCGTTGTGGCTTGTAAAGCCCTTTGAGACACTTGTGATTTAGGGCTATATAAATAAACATTGATTGATTGATTGATTGATTGATAGAAGGCCAGTTCTAACTTGGAGTAATTATTGGATGTGATGAAGTATTTCCACGTAGTGGTCGTGTTGTAGTAGCCGGGTGACAACCATAGCAATGACGCTTTGAGGATTCCCCGGGCTACCGGAAAGTACCTTAATCTACAGTAGACAACCGCAAGGCTACTGTATTGGGTAAAATACGTGAAAAGGTGACCGTATGGATGTTATTTCATGTTCAGAGTGCTCCAACTATGTTAAAAAATACATTTAGAACAGTTGTTATGCTCTCATTATGAAAATATCCATTTTGCTAATAATCCTACTTCAGGTTGCACGCAAAATTTGGGTTACGAGCCTTCCCACCACTAGTTGGCGTCTTGAGTACCAGTGAACCACCAACCAAAACCTTATGAGCCATTATATAGCCAGAGATCAACATAACGATGGACGCTATTCATTAGTGATGGGAATCGAAAACCGGTTCTTCTTCAGGACCGGTTTCCAGTGTATCAATTCCTTGGAATCGCTGGCCATTTTTTCGCACGGTTCCTTAAACGATTCTTTCGAGTGGGGATGACGTCATGTCGCAACGTGCATAGTGACGTCAGATCGCAAAAAGGCGGTGCCAGGGCTGAACAAACACTAACGTTCTACAAGAAAAAATTGCAACGGCGCTACTTGTAATAATTAAAAGGTCGCCATTTCATCAAGAGGAGAACATAGGAGCAATATACTGAAACATTTGAACGCAGCATGCAATAATTATTAATTAAAGTCGCGTTTTTAACCGCTCCTCTCATCCCAGCAGCAGTGAAGCCATCACAACAGTTAGTAACTCACACCTAGGGATGATGTCCGAAAAACCGGTTCTTTCTACCGATTGTTCGATAAAAAAAGGAACCGATTCCATTTTGAGAAACGGTTCCCGTTATCGTAGCCACTATAGTAAAGAAAAAGATTTGGTTCTTTATTCGAATCCCTGGGAACGAATCCCGTGTCACAGGAAATGTCCTGTGGCACGTCACAGGAAATGACATAGCTCAGTCATTCGGCGGAAGATACAGAAGCAGCAACAACAATGGACCGGAAAAAAAAAGGTCCAAAGCATGGCTTCACTTTACTAAGAAATACGACGAGGAAACGGCTATCTGCAATTATTGCCAGGCTTTGCTTTCCTTTAAGGCGAGCAGTACAACAAATATGTTGAAACATGTTCAGGCCGTACATAACCTGAAGGTTAGAGAAGCATGTCGTGTCTTCGACACGTGGAGAAGCAGCGACAGAGATGACGAAGCACGCCCCTCTTCCTCTGCTTCAACCTGCAGTCCCAGTGATAGTGCCGGTAAGTAACTAACGTTAACTGTTGCCGGTTAATTTCCATATCTGCTCACTTATAGCCTTTAGGCTAAAAAAACATTACCTCTTATGTCAACCAGGACTGCAGTAATGTTAGCTAGATGTTATGCTAGCTTTTTTGTATGTGTCTGATAACGTTAACGTTATCTTGTAGCCTACACCACTACAGAATTTGCAGGTCTGTCTAATAAACTAGTGCTTGCAAGATGTGAATTAAGATAATGTTAACGTTATCCTATTTCAGATGATGACATTCATGACGGACAGAGTGACCAGGGCAGTGTTTGCTCTGTAGCACAGAGCGTTAACCCATTTACCATGGCGAGGTATAACGCAGAGCGCAGCAAGATGAGTGAGGAGGACAGTAACAACATTACTCGCAAGCTAACGAGAATGATGGTGAAAAATATCCTCCCCTTCAACTTGGTAAACACAGACGAATACAAGTAGGTTAATAATTGTATTTTGCTGACATGTAATGGAGCAAAAAGTAAACAACACCATTACTCTGAGATTTGTTTCAAATGTAAAGTGCTGTACAATACAAATGAATGCAGGATTTTCCCTGCATGTATTTTTCGTAGGTGGCCCACTTAAAAGGGGCACTAACAGTCAATATTTATTTATTTTATTAAAAATGTTTTTGGGGTAACAACAGTCAATATTTATTTATTTATTTTATTTTTTTCTTAAAAAATAAAAGTGAGCTTTTGTCAAACCAAGTATTGTGTGTTTTTTTCCATATACAACAACCTATCTGGATTCGATAAGAGGATTCGATTAAGGCATCGAAATCGATAATTTCTTAAACATCATCCCTACTCACACATCCTATCATCTTAGCGCTATTTGTTCAATTGAAATGAATGCCTTCTCATTTAGATGAGCATGACGAGAAACAGATTCTGACTGCCTCCGAGGCGGGAAGCCACTAGACGGATGTCACAGAGCGGCAACTAAGTTTGTGGTCAAAAGCTTGCATCTATTTGCTGCAGTAGACACTGGCATCTGCTTCCTGGGTCCTCTCCAGCCGCACACACCCACTCCAGAGATCTGGGGCCGTACTTATCAAGCTTCTTAGAGTGCCATTTTACACTTAAGTCCTGAGAATTTGCAAAATTTAGTCCTACTCTCAAACTTAAGAATAAAAGCTTTTTATCAACGTTCTTAAGTCTAAGAATCACTCCTACTCTCCACGATATTTAAGAGACCTTCAGAGGTGTCTTAAGTGGTTAGGAGTCGCCAGCAGGGGATGGCACTGAGGCGAGAGAGACGTGCGCCAACGTTCAGGGAGCGGAACAATGTTGTTTTTTTTTTGATGACGAGCAGCTGATCAAACGGTATCGTTTAGACCGGGGGTCGGCAACCCGCGGCTCTAGAGCCGCATGCGGCTCTTTAGCGCCGCCCTAGTGGCTCTCTGGAGATTTTTCAAAAATGTATGAAGAATGGAAAAAGATGAGGGGAAAAAAAATCTATTTTTTTGTTTTAGTATGGTTTCTGTAGGAGGACAAACATGACACAAACCTCCCTAATTGTTATAAAGCACACTGTTTATATTAAACATGCTTCACTGATTCGAGTATTTGGCGAGCGCCGTTTTTGTCCTACTTATTTTGGCGGTCCTTGAACTCACCGTATAGTTTGTTTACTTGTATAACTTTCTCCGACTTTCTAGGACGTGTTTTATGCCACTTCTTTTTCTGTCTCATTTTGTCCACCACACTTTTAACGTTGTGCGTGAGTGCACAAAGGTGAGTTTTGTTGATGTTATTGACTTGTGTGGAGTGCTAATCAGACATATTTGGTCACTGCATGACTGCAAGCTAATCGATGCTAACATGCTATTTAGGCTAGCTATATGTACATATTGCATCATTATGCCTCATTTGTAGCTATATTTGAGGTCATTTAGTTCCTTTAAGTCCTCTTAATTACATTTATATCTCATGACACATGTAATATGGCTTTTAATTTTTTGCGGCTCCAGATATATTTGTTTTTGTATTTTTGGTCCAATATGGCTCTTTCAACATTTTGGGTTGCCGACCCCTGGTTTAGACAGACCGGATATTATTTTTGTCACAGATTTAATACTTTTCGCTTCCTTGTTGATTTCTGCATGTGGCTGCAGTGGGCTAGTATATATAGAGCCACCCACACCAGTTTCAAATTAGTTGCCTAATTAATGAATTGGAAAGAAAATGTTATGACAGTAGCGTATGTGTGTGGCCGTGAGGTGAGTGACGTCAGTGAGTGTGTGGGCGAGAGAAGAGAGGGAGCGGTAGCGTGAGTGCCGGCGGGGACTAGTTTGTTTTGTATTATTTTGTAGTTTATTGTCAAAATATACACTCCCATTGTCCACTTAAATATTTCCAAGATATTTCTTTATTCTTAGACAACGGATTCCCTTCCGTGATTGGTCATTTCTATGGACACAGAAATGACGTCACCTAAAATTGCGTTTACGGCACATAGTAATGTCGTAATTCAGCTCTGAGTGTGACACTTAAGATTCAGTCCTACACTTCGCTGAAAGTGTGAGTAAGACGCTTGATAACTAACTTTTAAGTGCAGCTTTCAGCGAAGAATTTATTTACTCTTAAGTCAACTCTTAGCAGACTTCTTAGGAGTAATTCTAAGATGCTTGATAAGTACGGCCCCTGGTTTCCAATCGCATAAGTGTGTTAGTCCGACTTTTACAAAAACAAACACGATCGGATTAAGGTGTTTCCATGAGAAGCAGGATGCTTATTCAGAGACGAACTATTCGAGAAATCGGACTCATTTGGTGCATGGACACGTACTGACTAATGATATTTACGCCATCAAACACTCCATACTATTGAAGTATTTAAAGTTTTCCATCATTGTAGTTGTTTCCTTCAAACCACACAAACTTTTTAGCGCCAGAATTGGACCATATGCCAGGGGACTTATGTGGCTTTTTAGCAACAGGAAAATGGCCTCCATTCGGAATAGGCAATGTGAAAGATATCTCCATGTGAAATGTGCTACTGGAATATTGTTTGCATGTAAAGATGGCTCAAGCATCCTGCCGGTCGTACTCACAGTTCATCTCGTTGTCTCTGTGACAGCACCATGGCGGCGCTCTCCCTCTCGGGGGAGCCGAGGCGGGTCAGGTGGCAGGGAGGTGGGCGGGGTCAAGCTGGCAGTTGGAAGGTGTGTGGACTCAGATGTTGTGTCAAGTGCAGGACAAGAAATTTTCTCTGAAGACTTTCTCTCACGACGAAGCGGTGGCCATCACCTGAGGAAGACGAGTGATGAAAGTCAGCAAGTTTGGGCACAACCATTTTACTACTAAAAGATATTTTTTAAGGTTATTTTTCTTTCTTTTGGACTTTTATACGCACGCAAACATTCTTTCCTTAAAAACTAAGTTTATTGTATCTCATTTATCACTATATTATATGCAATATACTTTTTTTTCCAGAGTTGTCGTAGGACAAAACATGCAAGATAGTCATTCAATGTATTTTTATGTGGACAGAGATTTTTTTTAATACTCCACTTCTGCGGATGTATATTGTTTTTAGCACCTAGGATGGAACTGTGCATTTTAGACCACAGTCTTGGTGTGAACATGGCCAAATACATGTTCTAGAATGACTGAGCTTTACCGGGATCCGCGCGTTGAAGTTTTTTTATTTCTGTGTTGGAAGAGCTGACCCGAGGTGAAGAAAATGTCGCTAAAAGCCGCCTTTGAGCACCTCAGCGCTAAGCTGCTTAGGACCAGTCCAGACAACCACAATACGTGTTCCAAGTAGTTGAGTTATCTGAAATAGTGGATGTTAGCTAACAGGATTATTCACAACAACTAGTGACTAGTTTTGACCCGATACCTATATTTTGGTATCGGTACCAAAAGGTATTTTGATACATTAAAAATAAAGTGAACCACAAAAAATGTCATTATTGGCTTTATTTTAAAAGAAAACCTTGATACATTAAACATACTTTTTTAATTGCACTCAAAGAACAATTTTGGCATTAAAATTACATAGTTGGGGCGGCGTGGCTCAGTTGGAAGAGCGGCCGTGCCAGCAACTTGAGGGTTCCAGGTTCAATCCCCACTTCTGCCATCTTAGCCTCTGCCGTTGTGTCCTTGGGCAAGGAACTTTACCCACCTGCTCCCAGTGCCCCTCACGCTGGTTTAATGTAACTTAAAGATGTAGGTAATGGGTTTCACGATGTAAAGTACCTTGAGTCTCGAGACAAAAGCCCTATAGAAATATAATTCCCTTCACAATTGAACATACTAGAAAATTTCACTTATAGTAGTAAGAAAGCAAACTGGTTACAAAAGCTCCTAGTTTGGCGTATGCACAAACATATTGTGTCATTTCCCATTGTATTATTTGGTCAAAATAATGAGGGACAAACTGTAGAAAATTTATTAACCTACTTGTTCATTTACTGTTAACATCTGGTTACATTCTGTTTTAACATGTACTATTTAAACTTCTGTTAAAATGTAATAAAACACTTATTTTTCGGTTTGGTTACTTCACATAAGTTTTGGGTCACACTACAAATTTGGGTTGGATCAAATACCAAGAAGTTACAGGGTCATAATTAAAGCTTCTCCTGTGTCCAGGGACACACTGTATTTTCTGAGTTCATAAACAATCCAAAAAAATGACAAGAGATTTTGTGATAATAAAAATATAGATGTAATCATTGTATCGACTCGATACGGCTCTTGTACTTGATATTGTTGCAGTTATTTGTATAGATCCACACATTAGTTTACATTCAGGAGCACTAGCTGGCAGTTAGCTATTGTATCCTCCTATGATGTGTAGTGAGATTTATCACCCTGCAGGGATGATACTTTTGATAAATGTAGTTTACATTAGTGAGGATTGGTGATTTAGAAATAGCTAAAACACTGTAGGGACGTTGGTCACTCGCTAGCTTGTGAGGACTTGAGGAAGATTTCAATTAATCAATCAAGTTTACTTACACTACCGTTCAAAAGTTTGGGGTCACCCAAACAATTTTGTGGAGTAGCCTTCATTTCTAAGAACAAGAATAGACTGTCGAGTTTCAGATGAAAGTTCTCTTTTTCTGGCCATTTTGAGCGTTTAAATGTGATGCTCCAGAAACTCAATCTGCTCAAAGGAAGGTCAGTTTTGTAGCTTCTGTAACGAGCTAAACTGTTTTCAGATGTGTGAACATGATTGCACAAGGGTTTTCTAATCATCAATTAGCCTTCTGAGCCAATGAGCAAACACATTGTACCATTAGAACACTGGAGTGATAGTTGCTGGAAATGGGCCTCTATACACCTATGTAGATATTGCACCAAAAACCAGACATTTGCAGCTAGAATAGTCATTTACCACATTAGCAATGTATAGAGTGTATTTCTTTCAAGTTAAGACTAGTTTAAAGTTATCTTCATTGAAAAGTACAGTGCTTTTCCTTCAAAAATAAGGACATTTCAATGTGACCCCAAACTTTTGAACGGTAGTGTATATAGCCCTAAATCACAAGTGTCTCAAAGGGCTGCACAAGCCACAACATCCTCGGCTCAGATCCCACATCAGGGCAAGGAAAAACTCAACCCAATGGGACAATGAGAACCTTGGAGGGGACCGCAGATGTGGGGACCCACCACCCCCTGGGCGACCAGGCTTTCATTCTCTTGTCACAGTCAAATTTGCCGGGTATCAACATGCATTATCATGATATACCATAATTTCCGGACTATAATCCGCACCTGACTATAAGCCGCACCAGCTAAATTTAGGGGAAAATACAGATTGCTCCATATATAAGCCGCACCCGACTATAAGCCGCAGGGTTTTGATGTGTAATTAGCGTAGTATATAGGGGTTCCTGCTACCACGGAGGGGATTGTCGGGACAGAGATGACTGTTTGGGAACGCAAAGCGTCCCATTTATTAACAATAAATCTTTCAATCATTCAATCAAACTTTCACATCTTTGACATGGCGAACAGCATTCGTGCAGAGTACAAATAATACAACGGTGCAAAGTAATACAAAGTGCTCGCCTATACGTTATCAAAATAACCAGCCTACCGGTATATGAAAAGTCAGTCTTTAATCATTGTGTCATCGTCTTCCTCTTGTGTACTAAAACCACCGAAATCCTCTTCGTCGGTGTCGGAGAAGAACAGGCCGTAAATAAGCCGCACCCTTGTATAAGCCGCAGGGACCAGAACAAGGGGGAAAAGTAGCGGCTTATAGTCCGGAAATTACGGTAATGATAGTATTAAATGTAAATGTTCTGTTTTTGCATTGCGCATTATTATGGTACACTCTTTTAGTGTATTTACGGTAATTCCCAGCATGCATTGCTCTATGCGCGGGCTCCGGTGTTTTTGTCGGTTACGTGAACGGCAGTGGCCGGTTTGTTATTGTGTTCCCTCAGTAAAGTATACGTATAAAAAGAAGGTTGTCGTCATTGAGTTATCATTAAAAACTATCGTCAGACGGGTTGATATCACTTATATCGTCTATATTGCCCAGCGGCTCAGTGTTTATATCTTCACCTTTATTAGTTTGGAGGACAAAATACGGCCATTCTCCCTCTTCTTGTCTCCACACTGTTTCCACTTGCAAGTGCTGTGTGTTGACTCACATGTGCCTCGGCTCATGTTACCTGCAATGTCAACACGCCGCGATAAAAAGTACTGATATTTTTCAGAGGCAGGATAGTAGTTTTTAATTCATTCGTACCTGTGTAGCATACAACCCTACTAGTGACTGCACAGCTCTTGTAGGCTGCATGCTGCTGAATCATTGTCAATTATTGATAATATTGTTTCCCTTCCACAAACATTTTAATAGAACATTAGGGCAAAGAGGAAGTGCGTGACAAACAATTCACTGAGACGTTTCTTTCAGCCTGGTTTAAAGTCATGATGCCCTGAGTCTGGTTTGCCTGTTTTGGACGTAAACAAGATGTTTGGTCTCATTTACAGAGTTGAACACTGCAAAGTGAAAGCAGTGACATGCAGAGAAAGTGATGACTACGCCACAACCTTTGGGACAGCGCACACAATTATTATTTCCTCGTTACGCAACATTATTGAACTCTGCTCCGACAAGTCCTTGAAAGCAAAAAGACAATATTTATGTAAAAATTAGAGATGTCCGATAATGGCTTGATTACTGATTCCGGTATCAACCGATACCAATATATACAGTCGTGGAATTAACACATTATTATGCCTAATTTTGTTGTGATGCATTAAACAATGTAACAAGGTTTTCCAAAATAAATCAACTCAAGTTATGGAAAAAAAATGCCAACATGGCACTGCTATATTTATTATTGAAGTCACAAAGTGCATTATGTTTTTTAACATGCCTCAAAACAGCAGCTTGGAATTTGGGACATGCTCTCCCTGAGAGAGCATGAGGAGGTTGGGGTGGGCGGAGTTTGGGGGGGTGGTGGGTAGCGGGGGGTATATATTGTAGCGTCCCGGAAGAGTTAGTGCTGCAAGGGGTTCTGGGTATTTGTTCTGTTGTGTTTATGTTGTGTTACGGTGCGGATGTTCTCCCGAAATGTGTTTGTCATTCTTGTTTGGTGTGGGTTCACAGTGTGGCGCATATTTGTAACAGTGTTTAAGGCCTACTGAAAGCCACTACTACCGACCACACAGTCTGATAGTTTATATATCAATGATGAAATCTTAACATTGCAACACATGCCAATACGGCCGGGTTAACTTATAAAGTGACATTTTAAATTTCCCGGGGAACTTCTGGTTGAAAACGTCTATGTATGATGACGTTTGCGCGTGACGTCGATGGTTGAGGCGGAAGTATTGGGACACCATTGTATCACAATACAAACAGCTCTTTTCATCACAAAATTCCACAGTATTCTGGACATCTGTGTTGGTGAATCTTTTGCAATTTGTTCAATGAACAATGGAGACAGCAAAGAAGAAAGCTGTAGGTGGGATCTGTGTATTAGCGGCTGGCTGCAGCAACACAACCAGGAGGACTTTGAGTTGGATAGCAGACGCGCTATCCGACGCTAGCCGCCGACCGCATCGATGATCGGGTGAAGTCCTTCGTCGCGTCGTCGATCGCTGGAACGCAGGTGAGCACGGGTGTTGATGAGCAGATGAGGGCTGGCGTAGGTGGAGCGCTAATGTTTTTATCATAGCTCTGACGAGGTCCTGTAGCTAAGTTAGCTTCAATGCCGTCGTTAGCAACAGCATTGCTAGGCTTCGACAGGCGGCACAGCATTAACCGTGTAGTTACAGGTCCAGTGTTTGGTTCGGTGTCTCCTGATAGTAGTATTGTTGATCTTCTGTCTATCCTTCCAGTCAGGGGCTTATTTCTTTTGTTTCTATCTGCATTTAAGCACGATGCTATCACGTTAGCTCCATGGCCAAAGTGCTTCACCGATGTATTGTCGTGGAGATAAAAGTCACTGTGAATGTCCATTTAGCGTTCTCGACTCTCATTTTCAAGAGGATATAGTATCCGATGTGGTTTAAAATACAAATCCGTGATCCACAATAGAAAAAGGACAAAGTGTGGAATCCAATGAGCCCTTTTACCTAAGTTACGGTCAGAGCGAAAAAAGATACGTCCTGCACTGCACTCTAGTCCTTCACTCTTCACGTTCCTCATCCACAAATCTTTCATCCTCGCTCAAATTAATGGGGTAATCGCCGCTTTCTCGGTCCGAATCGCTCTCGCTGCTGGTGTAAACAATGGAGAAATGTGAGGAGCCCTTCATCCTACGACGTCACGCTACTTCCGGTACAGGCAAGGCTTTTTTTATCAGCGACCAAAAGTTGCGAACTTTATCGTCGATGTTCTCTACTAAATCCTTTCAGCAAAAATATGGCAATAACGCGAAATGATCAAGTATGACACATAGAATGGATCTGCTATCCCCGTTTAAATAAATAAAAATTCATTTCAGTATGCCTTTAAAGTTGTTTATACGGTCACCCTCAGTGTGACCTGTATGGCTGTTGACCAAGTATGCATGCATTCACTTGTGTGTGTGAAAATCCGTAGATATTATGTGATTGGGCCGGCACGCAAAGGCAGTGCCTTTAAGGTTTATTGGCGCTCTGTACTTTTCCCTACGTCCGTGTACACAGCGGCGCTTTAAAAACTCATACATTTTACTTTTTGAAACAGATACAGATAATTTTGAAACCGAAATTTCCGATATTACATTTTAAAGCATTTATCGGCCGATAATATCGGCAGTCTGATATTCTCTGACATCTCTAGTAAAAATTATAATTTTTCTTAAATGAGCACAGTTTAGCAAACATGTACAGAATACAGTGTTTCCCACACATTCATTTATTTGTGGTGGCCCGCCACGAAAGAATTACGTCCGCCACAAATAAAAATAAATAAATAAATAATTTATTTTATTTATTTTTTGTCCTGTCCAGCTTCTCAGGTAAATCATATAGTTGATGTAGATGCCCATATAGGCTGTTCAGATTTACTTTACAAAAGAGAAGTGTAGGATACTTCTCTTGTTGCCTTATTTGTATTTGACCACTACTGTTTTCTGTTTATTTGTTACTGACTGTGGCAGGACACCTCTGCCTCTGTTTCACTTTATGTTGCTGGTAAATAATATGGTTGTAGTAGTAGGCTAAAGTTAAATTATTTAGTATGCACTAATTAAAGGGGGAGAGCTTTAAGAGACATTTTAGCTTTTATATTTTATAAGATATATTTTTTGTAAGAACCACAATTAATAAATATATTTCAGTGAATAACTTATTGTTCAAATCTGTATATAAATATGTACATAAAGAGTTGTAATTATATTGTAAAATGGATGGATGGATGGACGTTTAAAACAAAACTTATTAATTAGTAAGTATACATTTTTTGAGCCTTTTTAGAGAAAATCATATCATTGTAGTAAATTATGCAAATTACTCGATGATGTCATGGTGACCACGCCTATAGCCACGCCCATATCCACGCCCCCACCGCCACAGGTATCTTGGCAGTTTATAGGAAACACTGGAATATAAATGTGCAAATAGAATACAATTAAAAAGTTAAGACTGATTGCTCTTTGGTTGGATGTAAAATCAAATGTTTGGACGCTGTAATGTCACATAACTTGACATTTAACTGTTAGCACACAGGCCTGTCTTGTGAGGGATTGCATTAGCAAACATTAGGGGTGGGCCGATAAAATGATATCAATATATATCATGACAGACTATCAATATCAATTAAAAAAGCGTTGGATAAAATGTTCGATATAGATTTTTTTTTTGGTTACGAAGCAAAGTTTGTTGCATGAATAACGTACTCCCTCTATGGTAACAGTAACCCAACAAAGCAGGAAGTGATCACTGATCAGTGAGAGGGACATGCTAACAGCCAATCAGCTAACAGTATCGACTATCAAGTTTGGTTGAACTGTACTGTCTTGTTGTTGATTCTTTGCATGGAGTAAGAGAAACTAAAAAGGAGGGCTGCAGAGAGCGAAGAAGTTATCGATAAAACAGTTTTTTGGATTTCTTTAAAAACAGACCATAGTCCTTATCTGTACTCACCGCTTTTCTTTTCAACACTTGTCCACTCTCTATACGTGTATGAATAAAATTCATTACAAAATAACAAATGTGCTACTTAAAAAATATTACCGGAAGTAATATGGTCCAATAATATTTAAATAATGATTAGTCATTCACATCGACGTCCCACTGGGGTGAGTTTTTCCTTGCCCGTATGTGGGCTCTGTACCGAGGATGTCGTCGTGGCTTGTGCAGCCTTTGAGACACTTGTGATTTAGGGCTATATAAATAAACATTGATTGATTGATTGATTGATACTGCACAACAAATTCCTTTCATGCTTAAATAATACCAGAGCAAAATAAAGTTACACAGCTGTATATTTCTGGCATTAAACTGCAGAAAATACTTCTTGGTTTACATCTTCATACTTTGCACTATTTTGTTGCACTTTATTAAACATTTCTTACATATTCCCTATTTTTGCACCTTCATTTTAAGAGGTTATTGTTTACTGTTCAATGTGATTTTAGAATGTTGTTTACATTTATTGTTTTCCATGGCGGTGTTGACATTTCCTTTCTGCCTTGACAGCTGAGGGGATTATAATAAGAGGAAAGTTACATTAGAAATAAAAATGTTTACATTTAATATGTTTCTCCTGGTCCTTATTTTCGATTAGTCATAAAAAAAAAAATCAATTATGGATATCGACTGAAATAAAACACTTATATTGCGATACAGTTTTCAGCCATATCGTCCAGCCCTCGTAAAATAACACAACAACCAGCAGGCTAATAAAAGACAAGATAGAGGACTTTGAGAGCCAGAACAAGCAGTTGTCATGTTTGCACCTATTCACGTGTATCATCATAAAATGTACGTGTGTATTTGCTGCTGGCTAACCTCAGTGGTCACTCAAAGCGTTTCACGCTCGATCACGCTATCGTGAGTAGCGATTGGATCGCTGTTTTCAGAGTTCAACTGCGTTCGCATTGTTTTCGTCACCACTACGGTATACACCTATACTCATGACGTACAACACTTATCGTAGTTTATCCAGAACATCGAAATGTTTGCATTAGACAAGTACCTGCGCCACAAAGCTCCGTCAAAAATTGTCACTTTACCCGACAAAACTCCCCTGCAAAAAATTATTGGAATTCCTTTTAAAGTTATACGTGCATTTGTGAGTCTACTAAATATATTTTAAATTGATGGATTCGCACACTGATTTTTTTTTTAGACTTGCCAACCTCCTTTTTCTGGTCGCTGTGATGTGGAGTCAAATCACAAGTCGAGTCGGGCCAATCATGTTTACTCAGACTTTCCGTCACTTCCTACGCCGAATTTCATGAAATTGATCAATTAAAAATACACCTTAACTGTGAAACCTATTTCCTGTTCCAATTATCCTGTTCACCTGTGGGACGTTCCTAACAAGTGTTTGATGAGCATTCTCAACTTTCTCAGTCTTTTTTGCCACTTGTGCCAGCTTTTTTGAAACATGTTGCAGGCATCAAATTCAAAATGAGCTAAAATTTGCAAAAAAAATAAAGTTTTCCAGTTCAAACATTAAGTATCTTGTCTTTGCAGTCTACTCCATTGAATATAGGTTGAGAATGATTTGCAAATCATGCTATTTCGTTTTTTTTTACACAACGTGCCAACTTCACTGGTTTTGGGTCCATCCATCCATTTTTTACTGCTTGTCCGGTTCGGGGTCGCGGGGGTGCTGGAGCCTATCTCAGCTGCATTCGGGCGGAAGGCGGGGTACACCCTGGACAAGTCGCCAACTCATCGCAGGGCCAACACAGAGAAAACATTCACACACTAGGGCCAATTTAGTGTTGCCAATCAACCTATCCCCAGGTGCATGTCTTTGGTCATGTAAATAAATGTTTTTATTTTTATTTTACACACACATACCGACAACATTAGCAGTACTATTCCACATCATTCAATAGGATTGAACTAGAGATGTCCGATAATATCGACCGATAAATGCTTTAAAATGTAATGTCGGAAATTATCGGTATCGGTTTCAAAAAGTAAAAATTATGACTTTTTAAAACACTGCTGTACGGAGTGGTACACGGACGTAGGGAGAAGTACAGAGCGCCAATAAACCTTAAAGGCACTGCCTTTGCATGCCGGCCCAATCACATAATATCTACGTATTTTCACACACACAAGTGAATGCAATGCATACTTGGTCAACAGCCATACAGGTCACACTGAGGGTGGCCATATAAACGACTTTAACACTCTTGCAAATATGCGCCACACTGTGAACCCACACCAAACAAGAATGACAAACACATTTCGGGAGAACATCCGCACCGTAACACAACATAAACACAACAGAACAAATACCCAGAACCCCTTGCAGCACTAACTCTTCCGGGACGCTACAATATACACCCCCCGCTACCCACTACCCCAACCCCGCCCACCTTAACCTCCTCATGCTCTCTCAGGTAGAGCATGTCCCAAATTCCAAGCTGCTGTTTTGAGGCATGTTAAAAAAAATAATGCACTTTGTGACTTCAATAATAAATATGGCAGTGCCATGTTGGCATTCTTTCCCATATCTTGAGTTGATTTTAGGGCTGCAACAACTAATTGATTAAATCGATTAAAATCGCTTAAAATCGATTATAAAAATAGTTCATTAATTTAGTCATCGATTCGTTGGATCTACGCCATGCGCATTTTTTTTTTTTTTATAAACCTTTATTTATAAACTGCAACATTTACAAACAGCTGAGAAACTATAATCAAAATAAGTATGGTGCCAGTATGCTGGTTTTTTTCCCCAATAAAATACTGGAAAGGATAGAAATGTTGTTTGTCTCTTATCCGATTAATCGAAGTAATAATCGACAGATTAATCGATTATCAAATTAGTTGTTAGTTACAGCCCTACCCAGAACCCCTTGCAGCACTAACTCTTCCGGGACGCCACAATATACACCCCCCGCTTCCCACTACCCCCCATATTCCTCATGCTCTCTCAGGGAGAGCATGTCCCAAATTCCAAGCTGCTGTTTTGAGGCATGTTAAAAAAAACCAATGCACTTTGTGACTTCAATAATAAATATGGCAGTGCCATGTTGGCATTTTTTTTCCCATAACTTGAGTTGATTTATTTTGGAAAACCTTATTACATTGTTTAATGCATCCAGCGGGGCATCACAACAAAATTAGGCATACCGTATTTTTTGGAGTATAAGTCGCTCCGGAGTATAAGTTGCACCGGCCGAAAATGCATAATAAAGAAGGAAAAAAACATATATAAATCGCACTGGAGTATAAGTCGCACTTTTTGGGGAAATTTATTTGATAAAAACCCAAACACCAAGACTACACATTTGAAAGGCAATTTAAAATAAATAAAGAATAGTGGACAGTCTGAATAAGTGTACGTTATATGAGGCATAAATAACCAACTGAGAACGTGCCTGGTATGTTAACGTAACATATTATGGTAAGAGTCATTCAAATAACTATAACATATAGAACATGCTATACGTTTACCAAACAATCTGTCACTCCTAATCGCTAAATCCCATGAAATCTTATACGTCTAGTCCAGTGGTTCTTAACCTGGGTTCGATCGAACCCTAGGGGTTCGGTGAGTCGGGCTCAGGGGTTCGGCGGAGGTCAAGACACACCAGACTCATCGTGTAAATACTAACTTCTCCCTATCGGCGTATTACGGATACGGCAAAAGCAGAAGTCACACTGATTTGCAGGTGTGTAATTTGTTGTGAGTTTATGCACTGTGTTGGTTTTGTTGTTTGAACAAGGTGATGTTCATGCAAGATTCATTTTGTGCACCAGTAAAAAAACATGGTAACACTTTAGTATGGGGAACATATTCACCATTAATTAGTTGCTTATTAACATGCAAATTAGCAACATATTGGCTCTTAACTAGTCATTATTACGTACTTATTAATGCCTTATTCGGCATGGCCATATTATAACCCTAACCAAAAAACTCTAAATTAAGTCTTTGTTACTTAGAATATGTTTCCCTAGTGTCCAAAAAACTCTAAATTAAGTCTTTGTTACTTAGAATATGTTCCCCTAGTGTCCAAAAAACTCTAAATTAAGTCTTTGTTACTTAGAATATGTTCCCCATACTAAAGTGTTACCAAAAACATATAACTTGGTCTTGAATTTGACAACAAAAATGTTTTTATTTTTCACTAAAGAAGGGTTCGGTGAATGCGCATATGAAACTGTTGGGGTTCAGTACCTCCAAAAAGGTTAAGAACCACTGGTCTAGTCTCTTACGTGAATGAGCTAAATAATATTATTTGATATTCTACAGCAGTGGTTCTCAACCTTTTTTCAGTGATGTACCCCCCTGTGAACATGTTTTTAATTCAAGTACCCCCTAATAAGAGCAAAGCATTTTTGGTTGAAAAAAAGAGATAAAGAAGTAAAATACAGCACTATGTCATCAGTTTCTGATTTATTAAATTGCATAACAGTGCAAAATATTGCTCATTTGTTGTGGTCTTTCTTGAACTATTTGGAAAAAAAAGATATAAAAATAACTAAAAACTTGTTGAAAAATAAACAAGTGATTCAATTATAAATAAAGATTTCTACACAAAGAAGTAATCATCAACTTAAAGTGCGAGAGATCCATCTGGATTCATGAACTTAATTCTAAACATTTCTTCACAAAAAAATACATCTTTAACATCAATATTTAGGGAACATGTCCACAAAAAATGTAGCTGTCAACACTGAATATTGAATTGTTGCATTTCTTTTCACCGTTCTTTTTGACAGACTTTTAAAAAAATCTCACGTACCCCTTGGCATACCTTCAAGTACCCCTAGGGGTACGCGTACCCCCACTTGAGAACCACTGTTCTACGGTAATGTGTTAATAACTTCACACATAAGTGGCTCCTGAGTATAAGTCGCACCCCCGGCCAAACTATGAAAAAAAACTGCGACTTATAGTCCGAAAAATACGGTAACAATGTGTTAATTCTACGACTGTATATATCGGCTTCGGTTGATATCGGAATCGGTAATTAGACATTTTGCCGGAATCGGCAAAAAAGACATTTTCGGACATCTCTAGAATGAACGTCTATTTTTGTACATACACATTTTGCCTTATATTATTGCTCTTTTTTTATTACATATATTTATATATATATACCGCAAGGTTTTCACCTTCATTGTATTGAACAACTTTCATTCTCCAGCACAAGATCTCTCGTGGAAGCTTCTTGTTGCCCCCAGTGAGACTGTTGTTTACTGGCTGCTGCATCATCATCATCATGCATTTCATGGCTCCACCCTGCCTCTGCCAGCCTGCTAAAATCCCCACCACCACCCCCCCCCCCCCCCCCCCCCCCCCAAAAAAAGGACTTCGACGGAAGACGACAACCAGCCTGTAAGATTCATTTGCTGACGTCCTAATCAGCTTGGGACCGCCACAAGGGCAAAGTTGCAAAGTTGCAGTCATGGCTCAGCAACGCCCTTTTTTTTTTTTTTGTCTGACGTTAGCTTAGCCGCTAGCCACACCTGTCAGACCACACTGATTTACTTGCAACGGAACATTTTTTTTTAAAGAAAAACACACACCGACCTACCTGCAAAACATGCAAAGGGCGTTAGTCTGGGGGGTTTACGACTGGTGGTCCATCATCATCATCATGCTCAGGGACTTAGCACATTTATTATGGATGACAAGTTGAGCCGTGTTAGCTGTGCACCAAGCAGGACGTCACTGATTTAAGGATCGCCGGAGTCTCTAAAATACACACATGACGTCATCGTTCCTATTATTTGACGAGGGGTTGGAGGCGGGAACGTCAACATATTAGTATGACGTCGAAATATTAGCCATGCTAACTCGCCGCTAGCATCCCAACACAACTTTATTGACGCTAGCCTGGTAAAAAACAAACAAGTGTGTGACGACACGCCGCCGCGACATACATGACGTGTGTTAATAAGTTGTGAAAATAGTCCATATCCCCGTTCGTTGAAAGGAGGTTGAGCGAACGACTACTATTAGCACTTAGCCTAGCCTAGCTTGCGGCCTCTCCGCCATTTTGAGAAAAGGGGGCCGAGAAAGCGCACACACTGCGGGGCAGAAACGTCGTTAAAAACAGCCAGTCTGACGAAGGTCTCCTTTTATAGAGGCGCGCCGGCAGTGGGAGACACTCACCCCGGGGCGAATTGCGACTGTCATGTCCTCTGGAAAGGTCTGCGGGGCGCGGCAGTAGAGTCAGCTCAAAAGTCTCATCAGCCGGCGACTCACATCGGGGGATCTTCTCTGATGCTGCCGCCGCCTGTGCACGCGCACGCTCCGGGCTAACGGGCGCTGAACGGCGGCGGGGGCGCGCACGCTGAGGTGCACAGGGAGCGCCGCAAAAAAAGAAAAGAAAAGACAAACGCTCTTAAAGAAGCTAATATTGACATTTATTTTGTTTTACGACATTGTGTCATAGTGAGTGTGGCGTATGATTTATAACAATAATAAATGTTCTTTTGATTGATTGATTGAAACTAGGGATGTCCGATAATGGCTTTTTTGCCAATATCCGATGTTCCGATATTGTCCAACTCTTAATTACCGATACTAATATCAACCAATACCGATATATACCGTTTTGGAATTAACACATAAGTATGCCTAATTTGGACCACCAGGTATGGTGAAGATAAGGTCCTCTTTTTTTTAAATTAATAAAATAAAATAAGATAAATTAAAAACATTTTCTTGAATAAAAAAGAAAGTAAAACAATATTTAAAACAGTTACATAGAAACTAGTAATTCATGAAAATGAGTAAAATTAACTGTTAAAGGTTAGTACTATTAGTGGACCAGCAGCACGCACAATCATGTGTGCTTACGGACTGTATCCCTTGCAGACTGTATTGATCTATATTGATATATAATGTAGGAACCAGAATATTAATAACAGAAAGAAACAACCCTTTTGTGTGAATGAGTGTGAATGGGGGAGGGAAGTTTTTTGGGTTGGTGCACTAATTGTAAGTGTATCTGGTGTTTTTTTATGTTGATTAATGAAAAAAAAAAACAACAACAACAAAAACAATACCAATAATTTAAAAAAACGATACCGATCATTTCCGATATTACATTTTAAAGCATTTATCGGCCGATATCGGCAGGCCGATATTATCGGCCTGCCGAAATCATCTCTACACTTGATGCATATAATCCCAGCAGTATGATGATTCTATGTGTCTACATTAAAACATTCTTCATACTGCATTAATATATGCTCATTTTAAACTTTCATGCAGAGAGGGAAATCACAACTAAGTCAATTTAGCAAAAGTGTATTTATTAAACAGTTATTAAGCAGTGGCACAAACATTCATGTCATTTCCAAAACAGAAAGTGCAAGATTGTCAGAGACATTTTAAAACAAGCTATTAGTGCACTTATATGATACATTGATATATATATATATATATATATATATATATATATATATATATATATATATATATATATATATATATATATATATATATATATATATATACATATCCAGCGGTCTAATTGCTGCCATTTTGTCACCTTATGGTGGACAACAAAAGTAACTCAGCCATTAATTGAACCATCAGGTCATAGAAGAACCGCATTTATTTTTATAACCCAAACAACCTTCCCTAGTCACGGTACAGAAAGCAAAAAAATAACCAGTACAAAAATTCAACAAATTTGGTCACACATTATAGTCACACCTGCTCTTTAAATGTTGTGGATATTATAAAAAATCAAAATGGCACCAATTTAAATCCATTAAAATGGATAGGGGAAAAATATGAAACACTCTCTCCACACTTCCACATACTCATAATATCCAATTGTAATAATTATCAGTTATATATATATATATATATATATATATATATATATATATATATATATATATATATTTATATATATATATATATCCATTTTATTATTTATTTATATATATATATATATATATATATATATATATAGCGGTGTATCCATTGTATATATATATATATATATATATATATATATATATATATATATATATATATATATATATATATATATATATATATATATAAATAATACAATGGATATATATATATCATATATATATATATATATATAATGATAAATGATGAATGGGTTATACTTGTATAGCGCTTTTTCTACCTTCAAGGTACTCAAAGAAGGCTTTGACAGTATTTCCACATTCACCCATTCACACACACATTCACACACTGATGGCGGGAGCTGCCATGCAAGGCGCTAACCAGCAGCCTTCAGGAGCAAGGGTGAAGTGTCTTGCCCAAGGACACAACAGACGTGACTAGGATGGTAGAAGGTGGGGATTGAACCCCAGTAACCAGCAACCCTCCGATTGCTGGCACGGCCACTCTACCAACTTCGCCAAAGGACCGTTCACCTAACCCAAGATTCATAAAGCTTATATATTTACCCAAAGTTACGTACGTGACACGCACGTACGGGCAAGCGATCAAATGTTTGGAAGCGCAGCTGCGTACTTACGGTACCGCCTCTGCATATCCAAATCAAAGTAATCCTGGTAAGAGTCTGTGTTGTCCCAGTTCTCTACAGGCGCCTGTGTATCGAAGTCAAAGTCCTCCTTGTAAGAGTCTCTGTTGTCCGAGTTCTTCCATCTTGACTGCATCTTTCGGGAATGTAAACAATGAAACACCGGCTGTGTTGTGTTGCTGACTTCCCTCGCAAAATACTCCGCTTCGCACCGACAACTTTCTTCTTTGCTTGCTCAGCTTCTTTCTCCATAATGCAATGAACAAATTGCAACAGATTCACCAACACAGATGTCCAGAATACTGTGGAATTATGAAATGAAAACAGCTATTTTGTATTGGCTTCAATGGGCTACCGATACTCCTGTTTCACTTGCTACGTCACGCGCATACGTCATCATCCAAAGGAGTTTTCAACCGGAAGCTTAGCGGGAAATTTAAAATGTCACTTTATAAGTTAACCCGGCCGTATTGGCATGTGTTGCAATGTTAAGATTTCATCATTGATATATAAACTATCAGACTGCGTGGTCAGTAGTAGTGGCTTTCAGTAGGCCTTTAAGTTTATCATTCAACACTGTCATCCCGTTTAAGTTAGTAAACAAACTTACAGACCTGTGAATCACAGCTCACATCTGCACCTGGTTAGACTTTTGTGTCCCCTTCGACGACCACTGCTCCTCCACCCCAGCATGAACACTGGCAAACCGTTGAGGCTGTTCCTCTACTCCCTCGTCACTCACGTCTGCAGAGCTGGACATGGCTCCAACGCCATCATCAAGTCTTCAACAGTGACTGGCTTCATCAAGGACGACGACGAGTCGGGCTACAGGGAAAGCGGTGGATCGCCTGTCTGCGTACAAGGACAATAACCTGCTGCTCAACACCTCGAAAACAAAATAACTCAGTTGACTTTAGAAAGAATGCAGTCACTCATCCACCAATCCACTGTGTGTCAGTGGACAAGAGACAACCAACTGCACCTACCAGTCAAGAAGGCTTACCAGCGCCTCTTTTAAGAATCTGAAGAAAAAACACCTCTCACCAGACATTCTGGTGAACTTCCACCTTACTAACTGCATCACAGTTTGGTATAGAAAGCAATGCAGAGGGTGGTGAAAACCACCCAGTGCATTGCCAGAGCTGAAGTATGCTGATAGAAACCCAACCTAACCCCCCCGTCCCAACCCCCCTCCGCATCCCACCCCCCGGATTGTAAATGTAAATAATTCAATGTATATACTCTGATGATTTACTTTATTATGCTGATAGCATATATTTGTACCATGAATTGATTAACATGGACCCCGACTCAAACAAGTTGAAAAACTTGTTCGGGCGTTACCATTTAGTGGTCAATTGTACGGAATATGTACTGTACTGTGCAATCTACTAATAAAAGTCTCAATCAATCAAAAAAAGCTTCACTCCCTACCATCGATGACATCTCCAGAAAGTGTTGTCTCAGAAGGGCCACCAACTGTTTGCCCTCTTCCCATCCAGAAGGCGCTACAAGACCCTCCGAAGAAGAACCACCAGAATCAGGAACAGCTCCTTCCCCATAGATGTCTCCCTACTGAACTCTACACCCCCTTTTCTGCACACATACTAACCCCCTCATCCCTACACCACACCAGGAGGTCAAAGTCAATCAATCAAAGTTTATTTGGGTGACCTGGACTAATTCCCACTACTTCTTTGCACTGCTGTACATACTGTAAATCCTATAAATATATCTGTATAGTTTTTAACTTGTTCTGGTCTGTAAATACCCTTAACAACAGAAAACATTTAATTCTCTTTCATTTCAAATACTTAAAGGCCTACTGAAATGATTTTTTTTTATTTAAACGGGAATAGCAGATCCATTCTATGTGTCATACTTGATCATTTCGCGATATTACCATATTTTTGCTGAAAGGATTTAGTAGAGAAAATCGACGATAAAGTTCGCAACTTTTGCTCGCTGATAAAAAAAAGCCTTGCCTGTAGCGGAAGTAGCGTGACGTCACAGGAGCTAGTATTCCTCACAATTCCCCGTTGTTTACAATGGAGCGAGAGAGATTCGGACCGAGAAAGTGATGATTACCCCATTAATTTGAGCGAGGATGAAAGATTCGTAGATGAGGAACGTTACAGTGAAGGACTTGAGAGGCAGCGATGGACGTATCTTTTTTCGCTCTGACCGTAACTTAGGTACAAGCTGGCTCATTGGATTCCACACTCTCTCCTTTTTCTATTGTGGATCACAGATTTGTATTTTAAACCACCTGGGATACTATATCCTCTTGAAAATGAGAGTCGAGAACGCGAAATGGACATTCAGTGCCTTTTATCTCCACGACAATACATCGGCGAAATGCTTTAGCTACGAGCTAACGTGATAGCATCTTGCTTTAACTGCATATAGAAACAAAATAAATAAACCCCTGACTGGAAGGATAGATAGAAAATCAACAATACTATTAAACCGTGGACATGTAAATACACGGTTAATGCTTTCCAGGCTGGCGAAGGTTAACAATGCTGTGCTAACGACGCCATTGAAGCTAACTTAGCAACCGGACTGCACAGAGCTATGCTAAAAACATTAGCTCTCCACCTACGCCAGCCAGCCCTCATTTGCTCATCAACACCCGTGCTCACCTGCGTTCCAGCGATCGGCAGAAGGACGAAGGACTTCACCCGATGCGTTTGGCGGCCCGGAGACGTAGGAAGTCAAGGTGAAGTCGGCGGCTAGCGCGGCTAGCGCTCCAACAAAGTCCTCCTGGTTGTGTTGCTGTAGTCCGCTGCTAATACACTGATCCCACCTACAACTGTCTTCTTTGCAGCCTTCATTGTTCATTAAAAACATTGCAAAAGATGTCCAGAATACTGTGGAATTATGAAATGAAAACAGAGCTTTTTGTATAGGATTCTACGGGGTACCATAACTTCCGTTACTCGGACATCGTCACGCGCATACGTCATCATACCGCGATGTTTCAGCCGGATATTTCCCGGGAATTTTAAAATGTCACTTTATAAGTTAACCCGGCCGTATTGGCATGTGTTGCAATGTTAAGATTTCATCATTGATATATAAACTATCAGACTGCGTGGTCGCTAGTAGTGGCTTTCAGTAGGCCTTTAATTCACAGCTTATAAGCACCTCTGGTTAAATGCTAACTGCATTTTGTTGCTCTGTAATTTTGACACGTGCAATGACAATAAAGTAATCTAATAGTAATGTGACTTGATGTCATATTCAAGTCATGTGTTCCAGTAAGACCTCCATGGAACAGACATGAAGTCCGGTAGACACTAAAGGGACTGCAGGAGTACAACAAAACTGCTGTCCAATACTTCGGTCTCCTCCATGAAGGCAACACTAGATGTTGGACGACAACAGCTTCTCCAGGTCTTGAACGTTGACTTCTCGCACTCTCAGCTGTGCGTTATCTTCAGCACTAAGTGAAGGAGAAAAAAACAAGTTATTTTTCACAACATGTCGTTTATGAGAAGATCCCCACCTGGGAGGAATAAGTACGTGTCCACAGGTCATGTTGAGCTGTTGAAGCATCTTGTGGAAGAACTGGAAAGACACAAACATCACCAAAGTGTAAGTCTGTGGTGGCGCTCATTTGCATGCACGCACCTGAGGAGGCGGAGTCAAGTTGCTGTCCTGCTGTTGAGTCAGGTCTTTCAGGTACTCGGAGCTCTCCCTGCTCCTCACGTGGCCCTCCAACACCTTCAACATGGTCATGTGACAAAGCGGAACACAGGCCGTGAGACATCGGCATCGATCAACTCACCTGTGTCTCGTATATCGAACGCGCCTTGTTCTCGTGGCGCAACGCTGACTCAAAGTCTCCTCTGCTGTGGTGCAACGTGGCCAGAAGATGATGGCTGAGTGGAAGACAAAAAAAAAAACATGATTGTGAGGTGAACCTCCACCATGACACCTCCCACCCATCACCAGGAGGCACCTGTGTGCGTGCTTCGTGGACATGTCACCGTGGTACTTGGAGGTTAGAACTGAGGCATTGTGCAGGAACTTCAAGGAGAGGTCCAACTCCATCAGGCCGTGAAGGACCACACCCAGCATGCTCTGAGGACAACGCAAGTGTCTTGAATACAAGTTTTTAAGAGGGGGTTTGAAATGTCAACTCACATCCAGCTGCGCCACGTGGGGATGATCCTCCCCGGTCACCAGGAGGGCGAGGTAGCGAGCGCGATACAGCAGATGCAGAGAGGCGACCGGTTGGCCTGCAGCCGCGCAGTACAGCGCTAGCAAGGTCTGCTTTGCACAGGAGCGACGTTAGCATTAGCTAACATGTGACGCAGGCACTTGTTAGCGTCAGCGAAGTGGAGGTTCAGTGGCACTCACGTAGTCACGAATGGTTTGTGGGTGATCGACGCCTCGCGTGCGCTCACTGCTCATCACTGCCCGCCTCTGGTGGCTGACGGCCTGACACACACAGCATCATACTGCTCTCAGCCACAAGCTAACTTCAATTCATGATCTCTGCATGTAAGTGTTTGTGAGCCCCCTACTGGCCGGAGAAGCCATTTAGTATCAGGAGACACGCCTCTGATAGGCTGAGACGTATTGACCGAGTTCCTACCCTCACTTATGGTCACAAGCCCAGAGTAGACCCAGAAACGCCTCGGAAGAAGTTGCCAGAGACCAGGAAGTCTGAACTTCCATACTGAGACGATGTCCCCCGTGACCCTGACCCGGATGAATTTTGATGGGTATGTGCCAAATGGTTGGCCACCGGTCAGTATCGACTAATTGTTGTGAAAAACGAAGTGATCGCCATTGCCGGTTAATGCCTTTTAAAGCCGATCACAAACGTTGGCTAACCCTGAATTTATTTTCAGTCCCCCCGCCTGACAAGCACTTAGCAGCTGATTGTGTCTACATAAACAGTTAGCAGCTAGCCTAAGTTAATAATTATAACCTACTTGGATGAGAGGCAAAAACGTCTTCTAAGACAAACTGAACAGTCCAGTTGCGATCAATTGAATGCCCTGAGAATATTATGACCGGGATGAAGGACAACATCCATAGACATTGAATAAATGGCGAGTTAGTGTGTTGAGTACTTACAAGTGCATGTTGTCCTAGCATGTAGCTCAGTCGTCCCAGCACTCGCTGGCACGTGCACGTGTCCTCGTGCAAGGCGCCGCACACGCTGGTGAAGAGTGTCAGAGCTTGGCTGACTAAGTCAAAAGCTGCGCTGACACGCCCTGCAAACAAGCCCACAACACCCCTCCGATGGCTGCGAGAACCCACATCAACTAAGTGAGTGAGTGGCTTGTCGCTTACCTTGCTGCACGGCTGCATGCGCTTGCTCCAGCAGCCAGGTGGCGCCGCTGGCTGTGTACGTGACATGCTTGACCACGGCCAACATGTTGACCACGTCTTCTTCTCCGAACACGGCTCGCAGTCGGGAATCCAAAGGGTACTCCCTCATGCGCACCTGAGTGGACGTGATGAAGATTTTAGAACTTGTTGTGTTCCAGTCGACTCGACTTTGTGGGTCAGACCTGAACACCAGTCTTGATGGTGAACTCTCTCAGCAATGAGACCCTCTGCAGGCCGTAGTCCTCCATAAAACCACTGAGGACCGAGAGGACACAACCGTGTCACACTTTTTCGCTGTATCTCACATGCACGGACACACACCTGTCAAGTGTGTACTGGTAGACATCTTCGGCGTCGGTCCGGATCTTGACCCACAGCTCACCCGGGGTCAGTCTGGCCCAGGTGGCATCTGAAGCTCGGCTGCCGTGGCTACGGCGGCGACGGCGACTCCTGCGGCGGGACAGCATCTGGTCTGAAGAGTCGAGCGCGGAGGACGTCAGGAGACAGTTGAGAAAGTGGCTGACTGCGGCAGAGAGAGTCGCAGCTTCCACTTCCTGTTCGACAGCGCCAGTGACCGTATTAGGACAATGGTTACAAATCAAACTTACTATAAGACGTTCACCTGAAGATACATCCTGAAGACATGCTTTGCACTTCGGCTGACCACCTCACTGACACAAACTCTCTGTGAACAAGAAGGAAAGGTTCTTCCACAAAGTTCAAATCGATAGTTTTGTCCATGACACCAGGAGTACCCGAACGAGACAGTGTGCCCCACGGTCCTCCACGTTGTCCAACTGCCTCAGCAAGGTTCCCAAATAACGAACGTTAACGCCTCGCTGGTGCAGCACTAACGTCAGAGCGGCTCCGTCCATTGGCGCCATTCGGTGGTCCAGACAGTCCTGCAGCTTTGTGCGCACACACATACAGGTCTTCCCATTAAACATGGACATGACACAGATGAAGGTGAGTGAGTCAGACCACAAGTGGAATTTGACTGGAAAGGAGAAAAGCAGCAGCGTCCCACAGCAGGCGACGCTGACAGTGAAGGTCCTCAGAAGAAGCAAAGCGGACACCTGCAAAAAAGAATCCTTCAAGGCAAGAAGACGCTGATGTTCTCTTCCTGAGGACACGGCAGTACCTGGAGAGCAGAGGTCAGGGTTGAAGCAGATGTTGAAGTCTCTCACTGATCCTCTGTCAGGATATCCTACAGGAAGGCCAAAACAACATCAGATGAAGATGTCCTCCAAGGACATCACTCTTCAGGTCCAGTTACCAGTGTCTTTTTGGTTGTCAAAAGGCCGATTACCCGCCTTCTTGATGAATGTATCAAACCTGAAACCAGAAGGTGATGGTTGAAACGATCACCCAGCAGCTAACCGCAGGTCTCCTCTCACCTGTGCTGGACAAAGGCATCTATCAGTTCTGGCCTCAAACTGGCCAGGCTGTGACGATGTCGCTTAGGGTAACCAAAGCTCTGGCATTCCTTTGGCACCTCCACCATGTTGACTTGGGTCTTCTCTGAGTACTGGAAATTAAGGTCCGCAGGGAAGGTACGCATAAGGTCCAAGATGTAGGGTCTGCCGTCATTACCTAAGATTCCTTTGGTCTCAACGCCAGAGTAGAGCTCCACTTGGGTGTTGTGGTGGTCCAGCACCAGGTGAGGTTGGACTCTTAGAGGTTTGCTGGCTTTTTCCAAAAGCTGCACAAATCTACAGACATCACATCAGCATGAGAATGCTTAGCTGTGTGAAAACAGTGTGTGCAGTTCCTTACCTTGGGTGCGTCATAATAGTTTGGCCATGGTCAGTAGAACCGTAAAGAACGCTTTGCTCCTGGTTCTTTTCCAGAATACCAGGTACAATCGACTGGGCGATCACACGGGAGCCACGATAGTCCACCACCGTAGTCCCGAGAGTATGTAGACCCTCTGTGTCCACAGAGGTGTACGCCTGCAGTTGACAAGTCCTGCAAGTCATCTCATCCCTACAAAGGACATGAAGACTTTATCGTCATGACTACCTGAACTCCTCTCAGGTCACAGCTGGCAGCAGTGTGTGCGGCAGCATCGCCCCCTAGTGGTCTGTAGTGCTGAGATATGTCACGAGCGAGGCTGAAGAAGATGTTGTTCCATATGAACATCTGCATGTGAGGAGGCTCCCCCGGGTTCAGCGGCATGACGTGACCGTCAATGACTGCCACTGCTCCTCTTCTGGAAGCTTCCACAAAGTCTCTGTTGGTCTACAAGCAAGGATAACATCTCATTCTGCTCTTCATAGACATACACATGGACTTCACCTTGAATAGGATCCTGTCTCTGTGCAGGCGGTCCCGAGGGGAGTTTCTGGAAAGTTCTTTTGCTCTCTGCAGCTCCTCGTTCCAGTCGCGACACTGCACTCAGAACACACACCCCATGGTCAGCCTCAGCACCAGAACCAGTCCCAGCACCAGACTACAAAGTATCTCCAACCTTCCCAGTTGTGTTCTGGTCCTGATCCACGCGGCACGCATGGACATTCTCGACTCTGATGCGGTCCAAACTGTGGCCTTCCTGAGGAGCCATCCAGGTGAACGCTGGGAAAGGTGCAGGAATCCGCTCAAACGGATGCAGCTGGACCCTGGTCAACAGGAAGTACTTCATGGACTTTCATTATGGTGTGAGGGTCACATGCGGCTGATTCCTCACCTTCTCTTCTGCAGGTTGTTGAAGTTATTCTTGAAGGCAGGACTGACCTGAGTCAGCAGTTCCACCAGCGAATGGCAAATGATTGTGGGACGAGCAGGTTTGGGGTTGAAGGTGAAAGGTGTTGACCTGCGAGATGAATCCAAGGAGATCGTTCCTCAAGCCAAGATTTCAAAGTATAGAAGACTCACTGGTTGGGATAAAAGCCACGTGTGGACGACGTGATGTTGACTTCTCGGCCCTCCATGGTCACAGCGTGGAGGTACATCAGGTCTCCATGCATCCTCCTGTTCCCCGGAGGAGGGTTCCAGCTGCTGGAGGTCAGCTCCCTCACACATTGGAGATGCTGCTTTTAGAGCAGGAACATCAGCACTTTATTCAGCACCAACAATAAAAGATGATCTCTTCATTTGTGGACCACAACGCACCTTAGACTCACTGTGGACAGGGTGCAGAGGAAGAAGAGGGCGCTTGAGGCTTCCAGGGAGAAGGAAGTCTGGAGGAGCTCGCCTGGATCCCTCACTCTCACCCACTGTAAAGTGAATATGGAGGTCAGAACATGCAGATAGAAGAGGAGGAGCTGGAGGACAGTGTTGTTAGCCTTCCTGTTACCTTGGGTGAAGAAAGCGAGGTGAGACACAGAGCGTCCATTGTCTCCATTGAAGGCCTCTGTGGGGTCAAGACTTCTTAGAAGCTCCTGGACGTGTCTCAGATGGAAGGTAGCGTCCCGTATGGAGTAACACTCTGAGTGGATGATGAAGATGACTCCTTGCTTTACACTCACAAGCTACAATGAAGACAATAGCAGCTACCTTCTACCACCTGGACTACGCCTCCATGGAGACCCTCCATGGAGTTTAGCTTTCTGGCAGCATCCATCACGGTGTTGTCCAGACGGAGAGAGAAGCACGTGCGATGGCAGGTCAGCTCGTGACCCATCAACATCTGCTGAAGCTCTGCCACAGACATGGAACTTGACACCTAAAAGTCCACAAGGACCCTCAGCTTCCTGGGAGAAGATCTTTCATCTTGTATCATCACCAGCACCTGCAGTTCTAAGATGTCCGCTTCAGGAGGTTTGATCCTGACAGCAAAGGTCATCTCCAGGAGGTTGATAATGTCACAGAGTTGGTGCTTGCGGTCGTCCACATCTTCACACGAGACGTCTTCTGAGGACGCATGACATGACAGATAAGGACAGAGCGAGGACAATGAGGACGTCAGCAAAGATCAGTGACATACCTGCTTGCAACCTCAGGTCATCTGCGCCCACATCTCTTTGTGACGTCTTCGTCTTTGATTGTAGAAGAAGAGAACTTCTCTGCTCGTCTTTTTCTCCTTCGTTGATGTTCCCTGCAATCCCACCTGGCTTGTCTTTGGACCACACTTTACCATCTGTTGACCTGCATGCTAACTTCCTGTTAACAAACGTATGATTTTCTTGCATCACGAAGACCCCGTGGTCATCCTGGACAGGACGCTGCGTGGGACAGGTGGACACTTCCTCCTGCTCTACGTTCTGCGGGAACACCGGTGTCATCTTTTCAACCACAGCCTGCGTCTGGACCGCCGTACCGGCCTGTGTCTCCTGCTCCGTTTGCGTCTCCAACTCCATCCGCCTCTCCTCCTCGTCGGACACCAGCAGACACACCATGGGCTGGGCGTCGCCCCCAAAGTGGCTGCTCAGGACGATGTCCGGGAACAGGGAGTGCAGGGAGGCGTCCGGGACGTCGGTGGAAATGGTGGGGACCTCGTCCTCCCAGTCGGAGGGCGTGGTCGTGGCGGTGGAGCTGCACTCGCTGTCCTGGCTGGACAGAAGGGGAGACCTCTCGGCGGCGCCCCCCGATGGCTCGTCGTTGCACTTGCAGAACCCCGACAGCGTGTGGCAGCATTGGACCATGTTACCCATGATGCTTTGCAGCAGCTGAGCTCTTCTCTAGCTTGACTAATAAAGGGGCGTGTTTGGTGGGTTGTGGGCGTGGCTACAAGACTGGGTCACGCCTACTGGCTGCTGAGTAAGGTCATGTTTATTAATGTCAGTTTGATTGATCTGTGCTAGCTTGTGGATTATCGCTAAAGATCAAGTCCTCAGAGTTGGAACAAAACCCTGCAACACACGTACGCACACACTATTCTATTTTGATAAGTAGACTTTGTGAAAAAGTGAAGAAAATGCGACTTACAACTTACCGAATCATCTTCAACGTTCCTCCCCAACAAGTGTGTCCTTGTCCTTGTCTCATGCTCGTCCAGGAGGGGGCGACCTCTCAGCCAGGCACGATGTCACTTCCTGTGTTTGTCTCCGTCAACCTTGAGTGGCAAATGCGTGCACATTGAGCACGCGCACGCACGGCCGGTGTATAAATAGGAAGTCTGTCACCTGCCGGCGGCTCAGCGTCCCGGTCACACGAGGGACGCGGCACATCCCCCCTTCCGGCCCTCCACGCACTGGAAGGCCGACACAGTTACCGTGGCAACGCTGCAGCGACGCATTAGGATTCTGAGCACGCTCAGTGTGGGAAGGTTCTGGAAATGGAACTAGAGGAGAGGGGGGGGTGAACGCTGTCATGGCAACATCAGCTGTTGCTTCTCGAGTCGGATTTCAAAATAAAAGCAGCCATACAAATGATTTGATGCATTTTTTTCCGAGTCTCATAGAAATTCATAATTTAAACTTTTTCAAAGATGAAAATGTGACAAAAGACAACAGATTAATTGCTGTCACAACAATGCATCAATTTAATAAACTTCCTGCTAGAAAGCGCTCACATTCATAGCAGGCTGGGAGGCGGGGCTTCTGCTACATCAACAGCCAATCAGTGTCCTCCTCCTACACGCCAATCGCTCCAAAAGACACTTCCTGAATGAAGTAGTAGACGACGTTCCTCTTATCCTATTGGGCGTGGCTGAAGGCTGACTCCGCCCCTCCGCCGTCATCACAGCGCCGTCTCTCCCTCGGCGGTGCCCATGTCCACCCTCCCGTGCAGCCCGTCCTCGTCCACGTCCTCCCAGTCGTCCTCGGCATCCTGCAGTCTGATTGGCCGGCTCCAGCGGAGGAGGCGGAATCTGAAGGGCACCAGGAAGAGGGCGGGGTCAGGCATGGGGTGTGGCCTCTGTGGCGATGTCACTCTCTCCTGGGGGACGCAGGCTCGGACCCGCGCCTCCCTCACGCCGCGTCTCGCCGCGGGGTGGCCGGGGGAGGCGGGAGGCGGTGGGGTCAGCAGCCACTCCGCGGCCTCGCCTTCCTCCTCTCGTCCTTCCTCCTCCTGAGCGGCGCCCGCCGCGTACCCTCGCTGCTGCTCGAGTTTGGCGCGGGCGGCGTGCAGCTGACGGCACAGCGCGGACGTGGCGGCGTTCTGGCGCTGCAGCTCCCGATTCAGCAGCGTGATCTTGTGGCTGCGCCGCTTCAGCTCCTCCAGGAAGTGGCGCTCCTCCTCGCGCAGGCTCCGCCCCAGTTCGGACGCCCTCGCCCGTCCCAGGCGCACCTCCCCGCGGGCGGCGACCATCATGCACTGCCGCTCCTCTAGGAGGCGCTGTGCCGCTTGGCAGCGCGCCGCCAGCTCCGCCTCCTTCTCTGAGACACATGCAGACACGTTAATAACAACTTGATGACAATTAATCGATTAATGTCACCATAGAAACAAAAAATACATTACTGCATATGCAAACATGCCCCCTAGTGGCTATGAGGTGTAAAGTGATGACATTGAATCACCATTATGACATTATGACTAGGGATGATGTTTGATAAGGAATTATCGAGTTCGAGCCCATTATCGAATCCTCTTATCGAACAGATTCCTTATCGATTCTCTTATCGAATCCAGATAGGTTGTTGTGTATGGAAAAAAAACACAATATTTGGTTTAACAAAAGCTCACTTTTATTTTATAAGAAAAAAATTAAATTAAATAAATAAATAAATATTGACTGTTACCCCACTAAAATTAAAAAAAAAAAAAATTAAATATTGACTGTTGTTACCCAAAGTATATTAAGTGTGATTTTTTAGAAAAACAAATATATACAGTAACACAAAAACAACCTGTCTCTGTGATCACTATAGGTCAGGGGTGTCCAAACTTTTTCCACTGAGGGCCGCACATGGAAAAATTAAAGCCTGCGGGGGCCATTTTGATAGTTTTCATTTTCAAATCATAACAAAATATATGGATTTTTAAAAATTTTTTTTTACCTTTAGGGCTTCCGTGGACCATAAAGGGTCTAAGTCATTAAAATGTTAAAAACAAGTCAAATCATTTTTTTTTATTAACGCCTACAGTAAATCTCTACAGTATATCAACTTCAGGTTGATATAAAATTGAAAAAAACCCAAAAAGATTTTATGCCTTTTCTGTCAAGACAACTTTGTTTTTTATAATAAAAGTGAAATATGCAGTATTTCCCCCACTGCCCAAAACCTTCAGAAAGCAATGTTTGATGTGAAGTAATTAGAGCCTTAAAAACATCAATAATGCAAGACAACATTGATATTAATTCATTGTTATTTTTGAGTAATCACAGTGAAAAGATAAATAAAATCCCATTAAATATGTTTAGGATCCAAAAGGTGGCCCGCTCATAAAGTGATACATTTGTATTGTTTTTTCTTACTTTCAACACTTAAGTTACGAGATCAACTTCAGATATATCTGCCAATTTTACGTTTGAACTATTATTTTGTTTGTTTTATGCTCTTTTGTCAAAGAAAACAATGTTTTTGTATGGCAACCACACAATATATGCGATATTTTCCACATAAAACATTTTAAAATGACATTTTTCAAATAATTAAAGCCTTGAATAGTTCAATAATTCATTATAACATTGACTTTTTTTTTGTTTTTGAGCAATGGCAAAAAAGAAAAGTAAAATAAAGATAGACAAAAGAAAAAAAACAGCCTGCATGGCAGCTTTGTGTCAACATTGCAACTTTTTCTAGTCAGAATTCACCTCATTCCACTTTTTAAAATTTTTTCTTTTATTTTTGCAATAGCATTTCCGGAATGCGTGGCGGGCCGCTAAACAATTAGCTGCGGGCAGCAAATGGCCCCCGGGCCGCACTTTGGACACCCCTGCTATAGGTGAATAGCCATGCCTTGAGGCGTTTTTTCCGGTCCATTATTTTTGCTGCTTGTGTGACATCACAGGAAATGACGTAGCTCAGTCTAATGACTGAGCTACGTCATTTCCTGTGATGTCCCACAGGGCATTTCCTGTGGGACGGGATTCGCTCCCAGGGATTTGCTCTTTTGTCAAAGAAAACAATGTTTTTGTATGGCAACCACACAATATATGCAATATTTTCCACATAAAACATTTTAAAATGACATTTTTCAAATAATTAAAGCCTTGAATAGTTCAATAATTCATTATAACATTGACTTTTTTTTTTTTTTGAGCAATGGCAAAAAAAAATAAAAATAAAGATAGACAAAAGAAAAAAAACAGCCTGCATGGCAGCTTTGTGTCAACATTGCAACTTTTTCTAGTCAGATTTCACCTCATTCCACTTTTTTAATGTTTTCTTTTATTTTTGCAATAGCATTTCCGGAATGTGTGGCGGGCCGCTAAACAATTAGCTCCGGGCCGCAAATGGCCCCCGGGCCGCACTTTGGACACCCCTTCTATAGGTGAATAGCCATGCCTTGAGGCGTTTTTTCCGGTCCATTATTTTTGCTGCTTGTGTGACATCACAGGAAATGACGTAGCTCAGTCATTAGACTGAGCTACGTCATTTCCTGTGATGTCCCACAGGGCATTTCCTGTGGGACGGGATTTGTTCCCAGGGATTTGTTCTTTTGTCAAAGAAAACAATGTTTCTGTATGGCAACCACACAATATATGCAATATTTTCCACATAAAACATTTTAAAATGACATTTTTGAAATAATTAAAGCCTTGAATAGTTCAATAATTCATTATAACATTGACTTTTTTTTTTGTTTTGAGCAATGGCAAAAAAAAAGAAAAATATAGACAAAAGAAAAAAAACTTTGTGTCAACATTGCAACTTTTTCTAGTCAGAATTCACCTCATTCCACTTTTTTTAATGTTTTCTTTTATTTTTGCAATAGCATTTCCAGAATGTGTGGCGGGCCGGTAAACAATTAGTTGCGGGCCGCAAATGGCCCCCGGGCCGCACTTTGGACACCCCTGCTAAAGGTGAATAGCCATGCCTTGAGGCGTTTTTTCCAGTCCATTATTTTTGCTGCTTGTGTGACATCACAGGAAATGACGTAGCTCAGTCTAATGACTGAGCTACGTCATTTCTTGTGATGTCCCACAGGGCATTTCCTGTGGTACGGGATTCGTTCCCAGGGATTCGAATAAAGAACCAACTATTTTTCTTTACTATAGTGGCCTCGATAACGGGAACCGGTTCTCAAAAAAGGATTTGAGTCCATGGAATCGGTTCTTTTCTTATCGAACAACCGGGAGAACCGGTTTCGAACATCATCCCTAATTATGACACCATGTGATCACATGACCTCTGACCCCCGTTGTCTCACCTGTGGTGGTTCTGTCAGGGAACCTGGAGTCCAGCTCACAACTCAGCTCTGCACACACACACACACACACACACCAAGCGATGACTGACTGCAGTGTGTGTGTGTGTGCGCGCGTGCACGTGTGTGTGTGTGTGTGTGTGTGCGTGCAGGTACCATGGCAACGTCTCTTCAGGTGTGCGATCTCCACGTGCAAGCCAGCCAGCAGGGTCACGTGCTCCTGCTCGAGGAAGACTATTCCTCTGCGCACGCTGGCCACGTGCTGCTCCAGCCTGCCCGCGTCCATGGCCACCGCCGCGGAACGACGTGCACGCGCGAGGCTGCTGTGCGGGAGAAAGGGGAGGTGCGTGCACGCGCGTCCAAGAAACATCAACACGCGCTCACACTTCTTTTGTTTTGAGTGCACGCGGTGCGCGGAGGCCTACCCAAAAGTGACGTCGGCTGCGCAGTTCCGCGCGCGTGTCCTTGGCACACAAAAGGTCCAGGCGAGACGTGGCGGCACGCACGCGCCCGCGCGCGCTACCGAGCCAACCGGGAGCGTGCAGCGGCGGGCTGCCTTCGCGGTGAAGCTGCTGAGGAAGATGAGGAAGATGAGGACAAATAACCTCGTCTTCACCTACCGCGCGCACGCGCCTAGGTGACACGGCCAGCTGCGTGCACGACAAAGCAGCAAGCTTTGTGTGTCAGGAGACTAGTGCCCCCCTGCGGCAGGAGGAGGAACCTCACATGCACGCTCAAAAAATGTTACTTTGATGCGACTTAAAAAAAAAAAAATCCTATTAATTTTTGTTAACTTTATGTTTTTTAAATTGTTAAAATTTGGTATAATTAAGTTGGTGATAAGTTAAAGATACAACAAAAACGAGGAAAAAAGGCTGCAAATCAATTACAGAGGACCTAATTAAATGTAGTATATAGGTTGGTAAAACGTGATAAAATTAGGTTGGTGATAAGCTGAAGATGCAACAAAATTAAGTCAAATCTTTCCAAAAGTTGTCCAAAAATTAAGTCGGACAAAAATGAAAGAAGACAGCAAATTAATTACACCACACCTAATTAAAATATATATAGCTAAAAAATGTTACCTTAATGGAACTTTAAAAAAAAAAAAAATTGCAACATTTTCCAAGCTTTGACAACTTTCTATTTTTTAATTTGTTAAAAGTTTGTATAATTAAGTTGGTGATAAATTCAAGATATAACAAAAATTAGGTTTATTAAACATGCAAAAAGGCAGCAAATTAATCACAGCGGACCTAATTAAATGTATTTTATAGGTTGGTAAAACTTGATAAAAAATTACGTTGGTGATAAGCTGAAGATGCAACAAAATTAAGTTATATTTTCCAAAAATTAAGTCGGACAAAAATGAGAGAAGACAGCAAATTAATTACACCACACCTAATTCAAATATTTGTAAGTTAAACATTTTTACTTTGATGCAACTTTTTAAAAAATTGTTGCAAAATTAAGTAAAATGTTCCAAAAATTGTCCAAAAAATAAGTCGGACAAAAATGAAAGAAGACAGCAAATTAATCACACCACACTTAATTAAAATTTATGTAAGTTAAAAAATGTTACCCTGATGCAACTTAAAAAAAAAAGTCAACATTTTCCAATCAATTTTTGCAAGTTTTGGGAACTTTCTGTTTTTTAGTTTGTTAAAACTTTGTATAAATTAAGTTGGTGATAAATACAAGATATAACAAACATTAGGTTTAATAAACATGAAAAAAGGCAGCAAATTAATCACACTGGACCTAATTAAATGTAGTTTATAGATTGGTAAAACTTTATAAAATTAGGTTAGTGATAAGTTGAAGATGCAACAAAATTAACTCAAATCTTTCCAAAAATTGTCCAAAAAATAAGTCGGACAAAAATGAAAGAAGACAGCAAATTAATTACACCACACCTAATTAAAATACATATAACTAAAAAATGTTACCTTAATGAAACTTTTTTTTTTTTATATTGCAACATTTTCCAATAAATGTTGGCAAGTTTTGAGAACTTTCTGTTTTTTAATTTGTTAAAACTTTGTATAATTAGGTTGGTGATAAATTCAAGATATAACAAAAATTTGGTTTAATAAACATGAAAAAAGGCAGGCAATTAAATGTATTTTATAGGTTGGTAAAACTTGATAAAATTAAGTTGGTGATAAGCTGAAGATGCAACAAAAATAAGTTACATTTTCCAAAAATTAAGTCGGACAAAAATGAAAGAAGACAGCAAATTAATTACACCACACCTACTGTAATTAAAACATTTGTCAGTTCAAAAATGTTACTTTGATGCAACTTTAAAAAAAATTGTCGCAACATTTTCCAATACATTTTTGCAAGTTTTGGGAACTGTCTGTTTTTTAGTTTGTTAAAACTTTGTATATTTAAGTTGGTTATAAATTGAAGATATTACCAAAATTTGGTTTAATAAACATGAAAGAAGACAGCAAATTAATTACACCACACCTAATCAAAATATATATAACTAAAAAATGTTACCTTAATGCAACTTTTTTTAAAATATTGCAACATTTTACAATCAATTTTTGCAAGTTTTGAGAACTTTGTTTTTTAATTTGTTAAAACTTTGTATAATTAAGTTGGTGATAAATACAAGATATAACAAACATTAGGTGTAATAAACATAAACAAAGGCAGCAAATTAATCACACTAGACCTAATTAAATGTATTTTATAAGTTGGTAAAACTTGATCAAATTAAGTTGGTGATAAGCTGAAGATGCAACAAAATTAAGTTACATTTTCCAAAAATTAAGTCGGACAAAAATGAAAGAAGACAACAAATTGATTAAACCACACCTAATTAAAATATTTGTAAGTTAAAATTTTTTTACTTTGATGCAACTTTAAAAAAAATTGTCGCAACATTTTCCAATACATTTTTGCAAGTTTTGGGAACTTTCTGTTTTTTAGTTGTTAAAACTTTGTACAATTAAGTTGGTTAAAAATTCAAGATATAACAAAAAATTGGTTTAATAAACATGAAAAATTACAGCAAATTAATTACAGCGGACCTAATTAAATGTATTTTATATGTAGGTAAAACTTGATGAAATTAAGTTGGTGATAAGTTGAAGATGCAACAAAATTAAGTAACATTTTCCAAAAATTGTCCCAAAAATGAAAGAAAACAGCAAATTAATCACACCACACTTAATTAAAATCTATGTAAGTAAAAAAAATGTTACCCTGATGCAACTTTAAAAAAAATAGTGACAAAATTTTCCAATACATTTTTGCAAGTTTTGGGAACTTTCTGTTTTTTAATTTGTTAAAACGTTGTATAATTAAGTTGGTGATAAATTCAAGATATAACAAAAATTAGGTTTAATAAACTTGAAAAAAGGCAGCAAATTAATTACACCGTACCTAATTAAATGTATTTTATAGGTTGGTAAAGCTTGATTAAATTAAGTTGGTGATCAGCTGAAGATGCAACAAAATTAAGTAAACATTTCCAAAAATTAAGTCGGACAAAAATGAAAGAAGACAGCAAATTAATTACACCACACCTAACTAAAATATATGTAGGTTAAATTTTTTTTTACCTTAATGCCAAATGTTACCTTAAATTGTCGCAACATTTTCCGATCAATTTTTGCAAGTTTTGGGAACTTTCTGGTTTTTAGTTTGTTAAAACTTTGTATAATTAAGTTGGTGATAAATTCAAGATGCAACAAAAATTAGGTTTAATAAACATGAAAAAAAGTAGCAAATTAATCACACCTGACCTAATTAAATGTATTTTATAGGTTGGTAAAACTTGATCAAATTAAGTTGGTGATAAGCTGAATATGCAACAAAATTAAGTAAACATTTCCAAAAATTAAGTCGGACAAAAATGAAAGAAGACAGCAAATTAATTACACCACACCTAACTAAAATATATGTAGGTTAAAAAAAATGTTACCTTAATGCCAAATGTTACCTTAAATTGTCGCAACATTTTCCGATCAATTTTTGCAAGTTTTGGGAACTTTCTGGTTTTTAGTTTGTTAAAACTTTGTATAATTAAGTTGGTGATAAATTCAAGATGCAACAAAAATTAGGTTTAATAAACATGAAAAAAAGTAGCAAATTAATCACACCTGACCTAATTAAATGTATTTTATAGGTTGATAAAACTTGATAAAATTAAGTTGGTGATAAGCTGAAGATGCAACAAAATTATGTAACATTTTCAAAAAATTGTCCAAAGATTAAGTCAGACAAAAATGAAAGAAGACAGCAAATTAATTACACCACACCTAATTAAAATATATGTAAGTTAAAAAAATATTGCTTTGATGCAACCTTAAAATAAATTGTTGCAACATTTTGCAATCAATTTTTGGGAACTTTCTGTTTTTTAGTTAGTTAAAACTTTTGTATAATTAAGTTGGTGATAAATTCAAAATGCAACAAAAAATTATGTTTAATAAACATGAAAAAAGGCAGCAAATTAATTACACCCAACCTAATTAAATGTATTTTATAGGTTGGTAAAACTTGATAAAATTAGGTTGGTGATAAGCTGAAGATGCAACAAAATTAAGTAAAATCTTTCCAAAAATTGTCCAAAAAATAAGTCGGACAAAAATGAAGGAAGACAGCAAATTAATTACATCACACCTAATTAAAATATATATAACTAAAAAATGTTACCTTAATGCAATTTTTTTTTTTTAAAATATTGCAATATTTTCTAATACATTTTTGCAAGTTGAGAACTTTCTGTTTTTCAATTTGTTAAAACTTTGTATAATAAAGTTGGTGATAAATCCAAGATATAACAAAAATTTGGTTTAATAAACATGAAAAAAGGAAGCAAATTAATCACAGCGGACCTAATTAAATGTATTTTATAGGTTGGTAAATCTTGATAAGATTAAGTTGGTGATAAGCTGAAGATGCAACAAAATTAAGTTATATTTTCCAAAAATTAAGTCGGACAAAAATGGAAGAAGACAGCAAATTAATTACACCACACCTAATTAAAATATATGTAAGTTAAAAAAATATTGCTTTGATGCAACTTTAAAATAAATTGTCGCAACATTTTGCAATCACTTTTTGGGAACTTTCTGTTTTTCAGTTTGTTAAAACTTTGTATAATTAAGTTGGTGATAACTTCAAGATATAACAAAAATTAGGTTTAATAAACATGAAAAAAGGCAGCAAATTAATCACACTGGACCTAATTAAATGTATTTTATAGGTTGGTAAAACGTGATATAATTAAGTTGGTGATAAGCTGAAGATGCAAAAAAATTAAGTAAAATTTTCCCAAAATTTTCCAAAAAATAAGTCGGACAAAAATTACAACTTAAAATATATATAAGTAAAAAAATATTACTTTGATGCAACTTTTTTTTAACATTTTTTAAACATTTTCCGATCAATTTTTTTTACAAGTTTTGGGGAACTTAAGGTTCTTTTAAATTTGTTAAAACTTTTAAGTTGGTAATAAGTTAAAGATGAAACATCGTGGATAAAACCTTAGCCGTGCTTCATGTTCCCAAGACGATCCAGCAGTGATGACAAAGGCCTGACTTGCATGCTGATCATCATTTCCCAGGGTTCTGAGGTTCTGTCAACAACATGGAGAATATGAAAGTAAAAAGTAAAATGAACCCCAAAGAGGGACAATTACAGGAAAGGAACTTTCTTTAATAGTTTTAGACACTAAGAAGCATGAGGGGCGTTTAAAGGGACAGTACGTGTCTCTCAGAGACGTCCAGATGTGAAATGTGTGACCAGACTAGGCGTCTTAAGACCGCCATGTTCCTCGGTCACGCTGAGGAGGGCCACAGGCTGACTGGGCAAGGCGGTCTCATAGAAAGGACAGACTTTAAGGTGGGCAGACATCGGGGGGGCGTCCGTCATCCGCCACGAGTCCACCGAGGAGAAGAGACGACTGAACTCCCACACCTAACAGACGAGGAGCATGAAGGGAACGTGAGAGTCGTCATGGTCATCACGAAGGACGAGCACGGGTCGTTCTTACTGGCTGAGCCGTCCACCTGACCCCCCCTTGAGGGCGGGACGTCCTCTCCCAGCGCAGCGTGACCATGCCTCGGGCCGGCAGCAGGGAGCAGCACACCTGCCTCATGAGGCGGGACACCAGAGCCAGCTGGGACAATGACAGGCTGTCCAGGAAGCTGGCCACGTGACGCAGAACCTCGAAGGGCAGCGAGCTCAGAGCGGAACCGGCGACTGCAGATAGATCGTCACCGCTGGGACGCAAGTTGAAAGTACGCAGGTGTCGGCTGTAGAAGAATAGAAGGGTCCAGGTTTCACCTTTGTACTCTAACTCCAGTGGTTGGTGAGAGTATTGAGAACATTTCATGGAAAGAACATGTTAGAGAACGTCATTTTAGAGAATGTCCCGTTAGAGAACGTCCCGTCAGACGACGTCACGTTAGATAACATTACGTTAGATAACATTATGTTAGATAACATTATGATAGAGAACGTCACGTTACGAGAACGTCACGTTACGAGAACGTCACGTTAGATAACGTCACGTTAGATAACGTCACGTTAGATAACGTCACATTAGAGAACGTCACATTAGAGAACGTCACGTGAGAGAACATTACGTTAAGAGAACGTAGCGTTAAGAGAATGTCACGTTAGAGAGCGTCACATTAAAGAACTTCACGTTAGAGAACGCCAGGTTAGATAACGTTACGTTCGATAACGACACGTGAGGAAACATTACGTTAAGAGAATGTCACGTTAAGAGATTGTCATGTTAGAGAACATCACGTTAGATAACATAACGTTAAATAACATTATGTTAGAGGACGTCACGTTACGAGAACATCACGTTAGATAATGTCACGTTAGAGAACGTCGCGTTAGAGAACGTCGCGTTAAGACAATTGTCATGTTAGAGAATGTCACATTAAAGAACGTCAGTTTACATAACGTTACGATAGATAATGACACGTAAGGTAACATTACGTTAGAGAACGTCACGTTAAGAGAATGTCATGTTAGATAACATTACGTTAGATGACGTCACGCCAAGAGAACGTCACGTTTGAGAACGTCACATTAGATAATGTCACATTAGATAATGTCACATTAAGAGAACGTCATGTTAAGAGAACGTCACCTTAGAGAAAGTCACCTTAGAGAAAGTCACCTTAGAGAACGTCACTTTAGAGAACGTAACCTTAGAGAAAGTCACGTTAGATAATGTCACGTTAGAGAACGTCGCGTTAGAGAACGTCGCGTTAGAGAACGTCGCGTTAGAGAACGTCGCGTTAGAGACTGTCGCGTTAAGACAATGTCATGTTAGAGAATGTCACATTAAAGAACGTCAGTTTACATAACGTTACGATAGATAATGACACGTAAGGTAACATTACGTTAAGAGAACGTCACGTTAAGAGAATGTCATGTTAGATAACATTACGTTAGATGACGTCACGCCAAGAGAACGTCACGTTTGAGAACGTCACATTAGATAATGTCACATTAAGAGAACGTCATGTTAAGAGAACGTCACCTTAGAGAAAGTCACCTTAGAGAAAGTCACCTTAGAGAACGTCACTTTAGAGAACGTAACCTTAGAGAAAGTCACGTTAGATAACGTCACGTTAGAGAACGTCACGTTAGAGAACGTCGCGTTAGAGAACGTCGCGTTAGAGAACGTCGCGTTAAGACAATGTCATGTTAGAGAATGTCACATTAAAGAACGTCAGTTTACATAACGTTACGATAGATAATGACACGTTATGTAACATTACGTTAAGAGAACGTCATGTTAAGAGAATGTCATGTTAGATAACATTACGTTAGATGACGTCACGCCAAGAGAACGTCACGTTTGAGAACGTCACATTAGATAATGTCACATTAAGAGAACGTCATGTTAAGAGAACGTCACCTTAGAGAACGTCACCTTAGAGAACGTCACTTTAGAGAACGTAACCTTAGACAAAGTCACGTTAGATAACGTCACGTTAGAGAACGTCGCGTTAGAGAACGTTGCATTAGAGAACGTCGCGTTAAGACAATGTCATGTTAGAGAATGTCACATTAAAGAACGTCAGTTTACATAACGTTACGATAGATAATGACACGTTATGTAACATTACGTTAAGAGAACGTCACGTTAAGAGAATGTCATGTTAGATAACATTACGTTAGATGACGTCACGCCAAGAGAACGTCACGTTTGAGAACGTCACATTAGATAATGTCACATTAAGAGAATGTCATGTTAAGAGAACGTCACCTTAGAGAAAGTCACCTTAGAGAAAGTCACCTTAGAGAACGTCACTTTAGAGAACGTCACTTTAGAGAACGTAACCTTAGAGAAAGTCACGTTAGAGAACGTCACGTTAGAGAACGTCGCGTTAGAGAACGTCGCGTTAGAGAACGTCGCGTTAGAGAACGTCGCGTTAAGACAATGTCATGTTAGAGAATGTCACATTAAAGAACGTCAGTTTACATAACGTTACGATAGATAATGACACGTAAGGTAACATTACGTTAAGAGAACGTCACGTTAAGAGAATGTCATGTTAGATAACATTACGTTAGATGACGTCACGCCAAGAGAACGTCACGTTTGAGAACGTCACGTTTGAGAATGTCACATTAAGAGAACGTCATGTTAAGAGAACGTCACCTTAGAGAAAGTCACCTTAGAGAATGTCACTTTAGAGAACGTAACCTTAGAGAAAGTCACGTTAGATAACATTACGTTAAGAGAACGTATCGTTAGCGAACGTCAGGTTAGATAACGTTACGTTAGATAACAACACGTGAGGTAACATTACGTTAAGAGAACGTCACGTTAAGAGAATGTCATGTTAGAGAACGTCACGTTAGATAACATTACGTTAAATAACATTACGTTAGATGACATCACACTAAGAGAACGTCACGTTAGAGAACGTCACATTAGATAACGTCACGTTAGATAACATTACGTTAAGAGAATGTCACATTAGAGAACGTCACCTTAGAGAAAGTCACCTTAGAGAACGTCACCTTAGAGAAAGTCACGTTAGATAACATTACGTTAAGATAGCGTCACGTTAGAGAACGTCAGGTTAGATAACGTTGCGTTAGATAACAACACGTGAGGTAACATTATGTTAAGAGAACATCACGTTAAGAGAATGTCATGTAAGAGAACGTCACGTTAGATAACATTACGTCAGATAACATTACGTTAGATGACGTCACACTAAGAGATAGTCTTGTTAGAGAACGTCACATTAGATAACGTCACGTTAGATAACATTACGTTAAGAGAACGTCACGTTAAGAGAATGTCACATTAAGAGAATGTCACATTAGTGAACGTCACGTTAGATAACGTGACGTTAGATAACATTAGTTAAGTGAACGTCACGTCAGAGGACGTCACGTTAGATAACATCACGTTAGAGAATGTCACTTTACATAACGTCAGGTTAGGTAACATTACGTTTAGAGAACGTCACGTTAAGAGAATGTCACATTAGATAACATTACGTTAAGAGAACGTGTTGTTAAGAGAACGTCACCTTAGAGAACGTCACTTTAGAGAACGTCACCTTAGAGAAACTCACGTTAGATAACATTACGTTAAGAGAACATCACTTTAGAGAACGTCATTTTAGATAACAGTACGTTAAGAGAACGTCACGTTAGAGAAGGTCACGTTAGATAACCTCACGTTAGATAACAACACGTTAGATAACATTACGTTAAAAGAACGTCACGTTAAGAGAACGCCACTTTAAGAGAATGTCACGTAAGAGAATGTCAGGTTAGATAACGTCACTTTAGATAACGTGACGTTAGATAACATTACGTTAAGAGAATGTCACATTAGATAACGTCACGTTAGAGGACGTCCAATATGGCTCTTTGAACATTTGGGTTGCTGACCCCTGCTTTAGGGACTGTCACATTAGAGAACATCATGTCAGAGAACGTCCCGGTTTGTCCAAGCGTTGTGTATGAAATATAAAAAGATCTGACTTAGAGAACATCAGGTTAGATAACGTCACTTTGGATAACATTCGGTAAGAGAATGTCACATTAGAGAACGTCACGTTAGATAACATCACGATAGATAACATTACGTTCGGTAACATTAGTTAAGAGAACGTCACTTTAAGAGAACGTCACTTTAAGAGAATGTCACGTAAGAGAACGCCAGGTTAGATAACGTCACTTTAGATAACATTACGTTAAGAGAATGTCACATTAGAGAACGTCACGTTAGATAACATCACGATAGATAACATTACGTTCGGTAACATTAGTTAAGAGAACGTCACTTTAAGAGAACGTCACGCAAGAGAACGTCAGGTTAGATAACGTCACTTTAGATAACATTACGTTAAGAGAATGTCACATTAGAGAACATCACGTTAGATAACATTACAATAGATAACATTACTTTCGGTAACATTAGTTAAGAGAACGTCACTTTAAGAGAACGTCACGCAAGAGAACGTCAGGTTAGATAACGTCACTTTAGATAACATTACGTTAAGAGAATGTCACATTAGAGAACATCACGTTAGATAACATCACGATAGATAACATTACGTTCGGTAACATTAGTTAAGAGAACGTCACTTTAAGAGAACGTCACTTTAAGAGAACGTCACGCAAGAGAACGTCAGGTTAGATAACGTCACTTTAGATAACATTACGTTAAGAGAATGTCACATTAGAGAACATCACGTTAGATAACATCACGATAGATAACATTACGTTCGGTAAAATTAGTTAAGAGAACGTCACTTTAAGAGAACGTCACTTTAAGAGAATGTCACGTAAGAGAACGTCAGGTTAGATAACGTCACTTTAGATAACATTACGTTAAGAGAATGTCACATTAGAGAACATCACGTTAGATAACATCACGATAGATAACATTACGTTCGGTAACATTAGTTAAGAGAACGTCACTTTAAGAGAACGTCACTTTAAGAGAATGTCACGTAAGAGAACGTCAGGTTAGATAACGTCACTTTAGATAACATTACGTTAAGAGAATGTCACATTAGAGAACGTCACGTTAGATAACATCACGATAGATAACATTACGTTCGGTAACATTAGTTAAGAGAACGTCACTTTAAGAGAACGTCACGTTAGATAACATCACGATAGATAACATTACGTTCGGTAACATTAGTTAAGAGAACGTCACTTTAAGAGAACGTCACTTTAAGAGAACGTCACGCAAGAGAACGTCAGGTTAGATAACGTCACTTTAGATAACATTACGTTAAGAGAATGTCACATTAGATAACGTCACGTTAGAGGACGTCCAATATGGCTCTTTGAACATTTGGGTTGCTGACCCCTGCTTTAGGGACTGTCACATTAGAGAACATCATGTCAGAGAACGTCCCGGTTTGTCCAAGCGTTGTGTATGAAATATAAAAAGATCTGACTTAGAGAACGTCAGGTTAGATAACGTCACTTTGGATAACATTCGGTAAGAGAATGTCACATTAGAGAACGTCACGTTAGATAACATCACGATAGATAACATTACGTTCGGTAACATTAGTTAAGAGAACGTCACTTTAAGAGAACGTCACTTTAAGACAATGTCAGGTTAGATAACGTCACTTTAGATAACATTACGTTAAGAGAATGTCACATTAGAGAACATCACGTTAGATAACATCACGATAGATAACATTACATTCGGTAACATTAGTTAAGAGAACGTCACTTTAAGAGAACGTCACTTTAAGAGAACGTCACGCAAGAGAACGTCAGGTTAGATAACGTCACTTTAGATAACATTCGGTAAGAGAATGTCACATTAGAGAACATCACGTTAGATAACATCACGATAGATAACATTACGTTCGGTAACATTAGTTAAGAGAACGTCACTTTAAGAGAACGTCACTTTAAGACAATGTCAGGTTAGATAACGTCACTTTAGATAACATTACGTTAAGAGAATGTCACATTAGAGAACATCACGTTAGATAACATCACGATAGATAACATTACGTTCGGTAACATTAGTTAAGAGAACGTCACTTTAAGAGAACGTCACTTTAAGACAATGTCAGGTTAGATAACGTCACTTTAGATAACATTACGTTAAGAGAATGTCACATTAGAGAACATCACGTTAGATAACATCACGATAGATAACATTACGTTCGGTAACATTAGTTAAGAGAACGTCACTTTAAGAGAACGTCACTTTAAGAGAATGTCACGTAAGAGAACGTCAGGTTAGATAACGTCACTTTAGATAACATTACGTTAAGAGAATGTCACATTAGATAACGTCATGTTAGAGAACGTCCAATATGGCTCTTTGAACATTTGGGTTGCTAAACCCTGCTTTAGGGACTGTCACATTAGAGAACATCATGTCAGAGAACGTCCCGGTTTTTAAAAGCGTTGTGTATGAAATATAAAAAGATCTGACTTGTAGGTGACTGAGGCGTCATGGCTGGCGGGTCGGAACCTCCTCCAGGTGTAGGTGCAGCCCAGGTAGGCCAGGGGACACCTCTGCACAAACCAACCGCTCAGACATGACTGAATGTCAGCGTGGACGTTCCTGAGGGACACCATCAATCAACTTATTTGGGTCATATTAAAAATGACACATGACGCAAAGGGGACGTCTCGGTCCACCAGGAAGGCGGCCATGTTCCTGGTACCTGACATGTGAGGAGAACTGGTTACGCAGGAAGCAGTGGCCGCACAGGAAGTTGAAGACGCAGCAGGCTCGGTTGTGTCGGCCGCTCACGCTCTCGTCCTGCAACCGCAGGTGGAGCTTCTGCGGCTTGCCGGACGTTACATCCGCCAAGGTGGTGTCGCGCTTAAACGGCGCCGAGCGGAACGAGTGCGTCTGCGTTCCCACGTCCACGTAGAGCCCGTCCGCTGCTTTGGACTCGCTGATCTTGAAGACGTCATCAAAAAGTTCACGGCGTTCGGAAAACATTCCAAGGGATGTAAATCAGAAGTCACCTGACCTTGTGCCCTCGGACCTCCCTCTCCGCGTACACCAGCAGGGTGTCGGCCGCTTCGTCGCCGAAGAAGTCTTCCTCGCCGACCTGGAGCTCAGACGTGTCCACGCTGCGGGTTTCAGTGGGGGCCGGGGCCTGGTCGTACAGATGGAGCCGCCGCTTGTGGTGGTAGCTGTCTGGAACCTGCAGGAGAGCGCACGTGAGCGTGACATGCCAGCAGGAAACATGGCGGCTTGTCGCGGCGGTCACCTTGAAGGAGCGCAGGGTCTGGACGGGAATGGGCTCCAGGTTCCCGTAGACAAAGTCCTTGTCTCGGGGCGTACACGGTTGTATATGTCCGAACGTCATCAGCATGCGGCCATGATGGACGATGTACATGTTGTACTCCTGTGGGCTCAGATCCTCGCTCAGACGCTCTAGAACCCCCTCCTGCCACGGCGCATGGCCCATCTTACTGGTGTCTGGGAGCACTCCAGCACCGTCTTCTTTCACGTCCACACTCGTTTTCTTCCCGCCACTCTTTGAACCATCGCCCGCTCTATGAACCGAGTCCGATTTTGGTTCTGATTGGTTCTGCTTGGCCTCAGCCAGAGCACAGCCGCCTCTCTCCATCCCGAACATCATCTCACTCAGCTTCAGTTTCTCCTGGTTGACCACCAGAGACCCCCTGGCTCCGCCCCCATCTGTCTCCGTGGTCACCACGTCCTCGCAAGCACCGTCTTCTTCAGTGAGGGACCCTGTGAGAGAACGTCAAGGACTTCAAGTTAGGGAACGTCAAATTAGGGATTAAATTAGAGAACGAACATCAAGGGAATGTAAAGTTAAAAGCATCGATTTAGGGATTAAGTTGAAAGAACATCAATTTAGTGAACATCAAGTTAGAAATTAAATTATAGAACGTAAAAATAGAGAACATCAAATTAGAGAAATCTAGTTAGTGAACATCAAATTAGAGGATGTCAAATTAGACAACATCAAAAGAACATCACGTTAGAGAAAGTCAAGTTACAGAATAAATCAGACAACGCCAAATTAAAGAACATCAAATTAGAGAACATCAAGTTAGAGATTAAGATAGAGAATGTCAAATTAGAGAACACCAAATTAGAGTTAAAGTTAGAGAACGTCAAGGTAGAGAACGTCAAATTAGAGAACGTCAAGTAAGAGAATTAAATAGAGAATGTCAATTTAGAGAATATCAAGTTAGATATTAAATTAGAGAACGTCAAATTAGAGTACATCAAGTAGGAGAACATCAAATTACAGTATGTTTAATTAGAGATTAAATTAGAGAACGTCAAATTAAAGAACATCAAATTAGATATTAGGTTAGGGAACATCAAGTTAGAGAACATCAAGTTACAGATTAAATTAGAGAATGTCAAATTATAGAATAACTCAGAGAATAAATCAGGGAACGCCAAATTAAAGAACATCAAATTAGAGATTAAATTCGAGAACATCAAGTTAGAGTTAGGTTAGGGAACATCAAGTTAGAGAATATCAAATTAGAGATTAAGTTAGAGAATGTCTAGTTAGAGAACGTCAAGTTAGCGAATTAGTTAGAGAATGTCAATTTAGAGAACATCGAGTTAGATATTATATTAGAGAACGTCAAGTTAGAGTTCATCAAGTCGGAGAACATCAAATTAGAGAACGTCAAGTTAGAGATTTAGTTAAAGAACCTCAAATTAGAGAACATCAAGTTAGTGAACATCAAGAGAATGTCAAATTAAAAGCATCAATTTAGGGATTACCTTTAAAGAACATCAAGTAAGTGAACATCAAAATAGAGATTAAATTATAGAACGTCAAATTAGAGACTACCAAATTAGGGAAATCCAGTTAGAGAACGTCAAATTAGTGAACATCAAGAGAACGTCAAGATAGAGAACATCAAAAAAGCATCAACTCAGAGAATGTCAAATTATACAATAAATCAGAGAATGCCAAATTAGAGAACATCAAGTTAGAGTTAGGTTAGGGAACATCAAATTAGAGAACATCAAGTTAGAGAACATCAAGTTAGAGTTAGGTTAGGGAACATCAAATTAGAGAACATCAAATTAGAGATTAAGTTAGAGAATGTCAAGTTAGACAACGTCAAGTTAGAGTTCATCAAGTAGGAGAACATCAAATTAGATATTAAATTAGAGAACGTCAAGTTAAAGAACATCAAATTAGATAATACATTTGAGATTAAATTAGAGAACATCAATTAAGAGATTAGGTTAGGGAACATCAAGTTAGAGAACATCAAGTTACAGATTAAATTAGAGAATGTCAAATTATAGAATAAATCAGAGAAAGCCAAATTAGAGAACATCAAATTAGAGATTAAATTAGAGAACATCAAGTTAGAGTTAGGTTAGGGAACATCAAGTTAGCGAGCATCAAGTTAGAGATTAAATTAGAGAATGTCAAGTTAGAGAAAGTCAATTTAGAGAACATCGAGTTAGATATTAAATTAGAGAACGTCAAGTTAGAGTTCATCAAGTCGGAGAACATCAAATTAGAGTATATCAAGTTAGAGATTAAGTTAGAGAACATCAAGTTAGAGATTTAGTTAAAGAACCTCAAATTAGAGAACATCAAGTTAGTGAACATCCAGAGAACGTCAAATTAAAAGCATCAATTTAGGGATTACCTTTAAAGAACATCAAGTAAGTGAACATCAAAATAGAGATTAAATTATAGAACGTCAAATTAGAGACCACCAAATTAGGGAAATCCAGTTAGAGAACGTCAAATTAGTGAACATCAAGAGAACGTCAAGTTAGAGAACATAAAAAAAACATCAAGTCAGAGAATGTCAAATTACACAATAAGCCAGAGAATGCCAAATTAGAGAACATCAAGTTAGAGTTAGGTTAGGGAACATCAAATTAGAGAACATCAAGTTAGAGATTAAGTTAGAGAATGTCAAGTTAGACAACGTCAAGTTAGAGTTCATCAAGTAGGAGAACATCAAATTAGAGTACGTCAAGTTAGAGACGAAGTTAAAGAATGTTAGGTTAGAGAACATCAAGTTTAAGATTTAGTTAAAGAACGTCAAGTTAGAGAACATCAAGTTAAAGATTAGGTTAGTGAACATCAAGCTCGACAATATCAAGTTAGAGAACATGAAGTTCGAGAACGTGAAGTTCGAGAACGTGAAGTTCGAGAACGCCAAGAGAACGTCAAATTAGGGATTAAGTTAGAGAACATCAAATTAGTGAACATCAAATTAGAGAACGTCAATATAGAGATTAAGTAATGTCAAGGTGGAAAACATCAAGTTAAAGATGAGGTTAGGGAACATCAAGTTCGAGAACATTAAATTTGAGAAGATCAAGTTAGAGAACGTCAAATTGAAAGAACATCCAGTTTAAGATTAGGTTAGGGAACATCAAGTTCGACAATATCAAGTTAGGGAACATCAAGTTAGAGATTAAATTAGAGAACATCAAGTTAGGGAACGTCATGAGAACATCAAATTAGGAATTAAGTTAGAGAACATCAAATTGGTGAACATCAAGTTAGAGAACGTCAAGTTTGAGAACGTCAAGTTATGGATTAAGTTAGAAAACATCAAATTAGTAAACATCAAATTAGTGAATGTCAAATTGGAGAACATCACATTAGAGAACGTCAAGAGAACGTAAAATTGGAGAATGTCAAGTTTGAGAACATCAAGTTAGAGAACATCAATTTAGGGATTAGGTTAGGGAACATTAAGTTAGAGAACATCAAGTTAGAGATTAAGTTAGGGAATTTCAAATTAGAGGACTTCAAATTATAGAATTAGTTAGAGGATGTAAATTTAGAGAAAATCAAGTTAGATAGTAAATTAGAGAACGTCAAGTTAGAGTACGTCGAGTTAGAGATTAAGTTAGAGAATGTCAAATTGAAAAAACATCCAGTTAAAGAATTAGTTAGAGGATGTCAATTTAGAGAATTAGTTAGAGAATGTCAATTTAGAGAAAATCAAGTTAGATAGTAAATTAGAGAACGTCAAGTTAGAGTACGTAGAGTTAGAGATTAAATTAGAGAACGTCAAATTGAAAGAACATCCAGTTAAAGATTAGGTTAGGGAACATCAAATTCGACAATATCAAGTTAGGGAACATCAAGTTCGAGAACATCAAGTTAGAGATTAAGTTCGAGAACATCAAGGTAGAGAACGTCATGAGAACGTCAAATTAGGGATTAAGTTAGAGAACATCAGATTGGTGAACATCAAGTTAGTGAACATCAAGTTTGAGAACGTCAAGTTTTGGATTAAGTTAGAGAACATCAAATTAGTAAACATCAAATTAGTGAACGTCAAGTTGGAGAAAATCACAGAGAACGTCAAGAGAATGTCAATTTGGAGAATGTCAAGTTTGAGAACATCAAGTTAGAGAACATCAATTTAGGGATTAGGTTAGGGAACATCAAGTTAGAGAACATCAATTTAGGGATTAGGTTAGGGAACATCAAGTTAGAGATTAAGTTAGAGAATGTCAAGTTAGAGTATGTCAATTTAGAGAACAACAAGTTAGATATTAAGTTACAGAACGCCAAGTAAGAGTTCATCAAGCAGGAGAACATCACTTTAGAGAACATCAAGAGAATGTCAAATTGGAGAATGTCAAGTGTGAGAACATCAAGTTAGAGAACGTTAGGTCAGAGATGAATTTGAAGAAAGTCAGGTTAGAGAACATTCACCTTCATCTGTGTTTGACCTGTCAATCACTGGTACAAGGGCGTCTAGTGTGTCCACCTGGGTCTCCTCCTCCTGTTCTTTGGGGTCCACCAGTTCAGGGAACAAAGGTTTCATCATCAGTCGGGCAAAGAGGTCTTCCTGATCCACCAGCGCCATGGCGACATCCAGGGCCTCCTCCTGGCTCTCGTTCCCCTTCAGGACGTTCTCCTGCAGGGGTTGGGAACAGTGCGGGTCGGTGTGGTCGGCGGGCCAGCGGTTCCACTCTGCGCTGCAGACCACCACGCTGGCGGGACACCCCTGCAGGTGGGACGCCTGCTGGGAGCGCCTGAGCCGGGCGGGGCAGCCGTAGGCGGCGTTGAGGCAGGGCACGCTGATGTTGGGGCACAGCAGCAGGTGGCCCTCTTCTTTGCACAGGTGGAAGAGCGCCCCGCATTGCAGGCGGCACGGGACCAAGGCGCAGCACACGCCCGCCTCCACCGGCGCCCTGCAGCGTCGGCTGTAGCAGGAGGTGCAGTGGGCGTGCTGGCGCCCTCTGCTGGCTGCATGGCGCCCGCTCTGAGAGGAGAAGACAGAATATTTGAGCGGGGTCGAGATCATGTATGACATATTGACACTGTCACAATAAAACAACACATGACACAATGAGACAACATTAAGAGTAACACAATAAAAGACGACATGCTGTCTTACCATCACATAATCCTGCTGGCTTGTGCTGAGAACAAAGAGACTGAGAGAAAGGTTCCGTATTCTCTGACCTCTGAACACCGTGTGTGTGTGTGTTTGTGTGTGTGTGTGTGTTTGTGTGTGTGTGTGGGTTTGTGTGTGGTGGTGTGTGTGTGTGTTAAAAATAGAGCCGCGTGCAGTGCATAAAATGCGGAGGTCAGAAAGCAGCAGAAGAAGGTTTGTGTTACCAGCCTCGTTCAAAACAAAGCTCATGTCCTCACTAACTTGCTGAACTCGACTACACTTGGGGACTAACATGTACTTGTGAACACATGAACATGTGAACATTAACATGAATAACATGTGAATGTATAAACATGTGAACATGAACGTACAACATGTCAACATGTGACCATATGAACACCTGAACATGAATTATAACATGTAAACATATGAACACCTGAACATGAATTATAACATGTATACATATGAACACATGAACATAAACATATGAACATGAATGTATGAACATGTCAAAATAGATGTAGAACATGTGAACATATTACATGAAGTTTATACATGAATGTATGACATGTGAATGTTTGAACATGAATGAACAACATGTGAACATGCACATGAATGTATATAACATGTGAAAGTATGAACTTGTGAACATGAATGTATATAACATTTGAGTGTATAACATGTGAACGTATGAACATGTGAACCCATGAACATGAATGTATATATGTGAAAGTATGAACATGTGACCTTGAATGCATATAACATGCAAATGTATGGACATATGAACATGAATGTATGAACATGGATGTATATAATATGTGAAAGTATGAACATGTGAGCATGAACGTACAACATGTCAACATGTGACCATATAAACACCTGAACATGAATGTATAACATGGAAACATATGAACACCTGAACATGAATGTATAACATGTAAACATATGAACACCTGAACATGAATTATAACATGTATACATATGAACATAAACATATGAACATGAATGTATGAACATGAATGTATATATGTGAACGTATGAACATGTGACCTTGAATGTATATAACATGCAAATGTATGGACATATGAACATGAATGTATAACATGTGAATACATGAACATGAATGTATGAACATGGATGTATATAATATGTGAAAGTATGAACATGTGAGCGTGAACGTACAACATGTCAACATGTGACCATATGAACACCTGAACATGAATGTATAACATGGAAACATATGAACACCTGAACATGAATTATAACATGTATACATATGAACACATGAACATAAACATATGAACATGAATGTATGAACATGTGAAAATAAATGTGGAACATGGGAACATATTTACATGAAGTTTGTACATGAATGTATGACATGTGAATGTTTGAACATGAATGAACAACATGTGAACATGCACATGAATGTATATAACATGTGAAAGTATGAACTTGTGAACATGAATGTATATAACATTTGAGTGTATAACATGTGAACGTATGAACATGTGAACCCATGAACATGAATGTATGAACATGAATGTATATATGTGAAAGTATGAACATGTGACCTTGAATGTATATAACATGCAAATGTATGGACATATGAACATGAATGTATAACATGTGAACACATGAACATGAATGTATGAACATGAATGTATATAGTATATACTATGTGAAAGTATGAACATGTGAGCATGAACGTACAACATGTCAACATGTGACCATATAAACACCTGAACATGAATGTATAACATGTAAACATATGAACACCTGAACATGAATTATAACATGTAAACATATGAGCACCTGAACATGAATTATAACATGTATACATATGAACACATGAACATAAACATATGAACATGAATGTATGAACATGTGAAAATAGATGTAGAACATGGGAACATATTACATGAAGTTTATACATGAATGTAGGACATGTGAATGTTTGAACATGAATGAACAACATGTGAACATGCACATGAATGTATATAACATGTGAATGTATGAACTTGTGAACATGAATGTATATAACATTTGAGTGCATAACATGTGAACATATGAACATGTGAACACATGAACATGAATGTATGAACATGAATGTATATATGTGAACGTATGAACATGTGACCTTGAATGTATATAACATGCAAATGTATGGACATATGAACATGAATGTATAACATGTGAACACATGAACATGAATGTATGAACATGAATGTATATAATATGTGAAAGTATGAACATGTGAGCATGAACGTACAACATGTCAACATGTGACCATATAAACATCTGAACATGAATGTATAACATGGAAACATATGAACACCTGAACATGAATTATAACATGTAAACATATGAACACCTGAACATGAATTATAACATGTATACATATGAACACATGAACATAAACATATGAACATGAATGTATGAACATGTGAAAATAAATGTGGAACATGGGAACATATTTACATGAAGTTTGTACATGAATGTATGACATGTGAATGTTTGAACATGAATGAACATGTGAACATGCACATAAATGTATATAACATGTGAATGTATGAACTTGTGAACATGAATGTATATAACATTTGAGTGCATAACATGTGAACGTATGAACATGTGAACACATGAACATGAATGTATGAACATGAATGTATATATGTGAACGTATGAACATGTGACCTTGAATGTATATAACATGCAAATGTATGGACATATGAACATGAATGTATAACATGTGAACACATGAACATGAATGTATGAACATGAATGTATATAATATGTGAAAGTATGAACATGTGAGCATGAATGTATATAACATGCAAATGTATGAACATGTGAACATGAATGTATAACATGTGAACGTATGAACATGTGAACACATGAACATGAACGTATGAACATTAATGCATATAATATGTGAAAGTATGAACATGTGACTTTAAATGTATATAACATGCGAATGTATGAACATGTGAACATGAACGAATACCATGTGAACATATGAACACATAAACATGAATGTATGAACATGAATGTATATACTATGTGAATGTATGAACATGTGACCATGAATGTATAACATGTGACCATGTGAACACATGAACGTATGAACATGAATGTATAACAAGTGAACGTAATAACATGAAGGATGAACATGAATGTACCACATGTAAATACATTAACATGTAAACATATGAACACATGAACTTGAACCCTGTCACCACATAACAAAAGTACAGCATGTGAACGTAATAACATGAAGGATGAACATGAATGTATGTGTATGTGTGAATGTATAACATATGAACATTAACACATAAAAATGAATGTATGAATGTATGTGATTGTGTGAACATAAATGCATAACAAGTGAACGTATGAACATGTGAACACAGACATGGATGTATAAACATTATTGTATAACATGATCGTGTGATCACATGAAAGTATGACTATTAATGTATAACATGTGAATGTATGAACATGTAAACATGAATGTATATAACATGTGAACGTGTGAACACATGAACATGAATGTATAAGATGTGAATGTATAAACATGAACATGAATAAATGGGTTATACTTGAATAGCACTTATCTACCTTCAAGGTACTCAAAGCGCTTTGACACTATTTCCACATTCACCCATTCACACATTGATGGCGGGAGCTGCCATGCAAGGCCCTAACCACGACCCATCAGGAGCAAGGGTGAAGTGTCTTGCTCAAGGACACAACGGAAGTGACGAGGTTGGTAGTAGGTGGGGATCGAACCAGGAACCCTCAGGTTGCTGGCACGGCCACTCTCTCCCGTCCCCAAGAATGTACAACATATGAACACATTAACATGTAAAAGAATGAACATGTGAATGTATGAATACATGAACATGAACCCTGTCACCACATAACATGAATGGACGGCGTGTGAACGTGTTAACATTAAGGATGAACATGAATGTATAACAAGTGAATGTAAAAACATGTGTTCATGAATGTATAACATCTGAACATGAATGTATAACAAGTGAACGAATGAGCATGTGACCCCATAAACATGAGCGTATGAACATAAATGTATAACATTGTGAATGTATGAACATGAATGTATAACATGTGATTGTGTGAACACATGAACGTATGAATGTATTACATGTGAATGTATGAATAAGTGAACATGAATGTATTACATGTGAACGTGTGAAAACATGAACGCATAGACATAAATGTATAACGTCAATTTACAACATGTGAACACATTAAAATGTAAAAAAAAAATGAACATGTGAATGCATGAAGGCCCTAACCACGACCCATCAGGAGCAAGGGTGAAGTGTCTTGCTCAAGGACACAACGGATGTGACGAGGTTGGTAGTAGGTGGGGATCGAACCAGGAACCCTCAGTTTGCTGGCACGGCCACTCTCCCAACCGCGCCATGCCGTCCCCATGAATGTACAACATATGAACACATTAACATGTAAAAGAATGAACATGTGAATGTATGAATACATGAACATGAACCCTGTCACCACATAACATAAATGGACGGCGTGTGAACGTGTTAACATTAAGGATGAACATGAATGTATAACAAGTGAACGAATGAGCATGTGACCACATAAACATGAGCGTATGAACATAAATGTATAACATTGTGAATGTATGAACATGAATGTATAACATGTGATTGTGTGAACACATGAACGTATGAATATGAATGTATTACATGTGAATGTATGAATAAGTGAACATGAATGTATTACATGTGAACGTGTGAAAACATGAACGCATAGACATAAATGTACATGTGAATTTACAACATGTGAAGACGTTAAAATGTAAAAAAAAATGAACATGTGAATGCATAAAGGCCCTAACCACGACCCATCAGGAGCAAGGGTGAAGTGTCTTGCTCAAGGACACAACGGATGTGACGAGGTTGGTAGTAGGTGGGGATCGAACCAGGAACCCTCAGGTTGCTGGCACGGCCACTCTCTCCCGTCCCCATGAATGTACAACATATGAACACATTAACATGTAAAAGAATGAACATGTGAACGTGTGAAAACATGAACGCATAGACATAAATGTACAACATGTGAATTTACAACATGTGAACACATTAAAATGTAAAAAAAAAATGAACATGTGAATGCATGAACACAATAACATGAACCCTGTCACAATATTTGCTTAACATTTGGTGACAGGGTGAGGCCTCCCGCATGTTTATGAACGTCTGGCAGCTGACAAAGAGGAGGGAGCTGCCGAGCTAATTTTAAGATGAACAAGACTCGGCACACGTGTCTTGGAACATTTTTCACAGTGCAGCCAGAAGGTCCTCGGACTTCCTGTTTGCACACTTCTAGGTGCGTGCGGATCAAGTTGGACTTGATCTATGTGAGGACATTGAAGCAGTTTGAGCGCCTCTGAAGATGGTAAGTCACGCTTTGTGCAGACCAAAGTCCAACTTCCTGTACAGTTCATTACTAACAGCGTCTCCTCCTCCTCTCAGGGCGGGCGCCAGCACACCCACTGCACCTCCTGCTACAGCAGACGCTGCGGGGCGCCGGTGGAGGCCGGCGTGTGCTGCGCCTTGGTCCCGTGCCGCCTGCACTGCGGGGCGCTCTTCCACCTGTGCAAAGAGGAGGGGCACCTGCTGCTGTGCCCCAACGTCAGCATACCCTGCCTCAACGCCGCCTACGGCTGCCCCGCCCAGCTGCGACGCTCCCAGCAGGCGTCCCACCTGCAGGCGTGTCCCGCCAGCGTGGTGGTCTGCAGCGTGGAGTGGAACCGCTGGCCCGCCAACGACGCACACTCGCACCCCAACCCGGAACTGCACCGCAACCTGCTGAGCGAGCGCCAGCGGGGGGTGGGCCAGCACCTGGACCTGGCCTTGGCTCTAAAGGACCAGGACCGCTTGTTCCACTCACTGAAGATGAGAACGCTTTTCCCCGAACTGACACGCAGCGCCGGCGAGGAGGAAGAGGAGAGGCGGGAGGAGAGGAGGAAGAAGGAGAGAAAGAGGAAGGCCGCCAAGGAGAAGGAAGCGGCAGGTAAGACTTGGGAGTCTTTTGCTACCTTCCACAGGAGTGCTCCACCGGAGGAGGAAGACAAGGATGAGGAGGAGCTGACTCAGGAGGAGAGGGAGGCTCTGGCCAGCGGGGGTCTGAGCGAGGCCCTGCTGGAGAGCTACAGTGCCTGGGAGAGCATGTTCAGCATGGCCATGGGGGGATGCAGGGAGGCCCAAGAGGCAGGGGCAGCGGGCGGGGGCCACCGCCAGGCTGGAGGCGGGGCCAAGAGACCGGGCGCCTCCACGGTGGCGGCGCCAGCTGACACCTACACCCACGCTGACGCTCCCTCATCCCGCCCCGCCGGGAGGAAGGACTATGACTACGGACGCGTGGAGCCAATGAAGATCACCGCCGCGAGAACCTTCAAGGTCCCCAGCAGCTTTTCCGCCAAGCAGGGTCGCATCCGCAACCCGGGGTTCTACAAGCGGGAGAGCAAAACCGTGGACACCTGCGACCTGGGGGTGGCGCCAGAGGACACGCCCATCTGGGAGGAGGTTCAGGTGAGCCTTCAGATCAACAGTCTACATCAGATTCATCCCACTAATATACTGAGGAACCTCGAATACGAACTTAATCGGTTCGTAAATTGAAAACTTTGTATAGTGAAGCAAATTTCTCCATAAGAAACTTTCCCGTCATGAACAAACCTAAACAACGACTATGGAATATTGTAGCAAAATTACTTGCAACCGTGTGTGTGTCTGTCTATCAATCCGAGTGTGTTTTAGATCCGCGTACGTGTTTTTTAAGTCCCTAATCAGAAAAGAACCCTCGATTGTCTACTTACACGTGACTTTTGCGACGCTTCTGCCGTGTGCGATTTGAGCGCGCGCACCCAGGTTTGTGAGCGTGTAATACAACTTGTGCGTGTAACACAATCTGCGTGTGCGTATCTCAGGTGTGCCTACTTTCAACCAACCACGGAAGACGCCACAAAATTTAAAAGCAATCGGAAACAAGGTTTCTCCTGGAGCTGCAGTTCCAGTCTGAGGCTCGCTGAAACAAATAAAGCTTTTTGTTCGACGATTCCTCGTTGGCGTCTTCTTGGCTCATCACTCATCACACAGTCCTGGGAGAGTGGCACGACACGTTGCTTCTGATTGGTTTAAATTTAAATCAGGCTTAAACACAAACAAAATTAGCAAAAAAAAAAAAAAGCTAGCGTAAAATGTTAGCATGTTAACATTCCCCGCAATGCTAATGCACGTTAACAATTACCATACTTGCATGACAGCACCGAGTACCACAAACCATGATTTTTAGGTTTATAAATACAAAATTTGCAAAAAATAACAGTTAACGTAAAACATTAGCATGCTAACGTTCTCACAATGCTAAAGCACGTTAACTATTACCATACTTGCATGACACCACCATACTTGCATGACAGCACCACAAACCATGATTTTCAGGTTTAACCATACAAAATTAGCCAAAAAATAAGTTAGCGTAAAACGTTAGCATGCTTATATTCTCACAATGCTAATGCACGTTAACTATTACCATAATTGCATGACAGCACCGAGTACCACAAACCATGATTTTCAGGTTTAAACATACAAAATTAGCTTAAAAAAAAGCTAGTGTAAAATGTTAGCATGCAAACGTTTTCACAATGCTAACGCATGCTAACTATTAACTATTACCTTACTTGCATGACAGCACAGAGTACCACAAACCATGATTTTCAGGTTTAAACATACAAAATTAGCTAAAAAAAAAGCTAGCGTAAAATGTTAGCATGCTAACATTCTCACAATGCTAAAGCACGTTAACTATTACCATACTTGCATGACAGCACCGACTACCACAAACCATGATTTTCAGGTTTAACCATGCAAAATTTGCCAAAAAATAAGCTAGCATAAAACGTTAGCATGCTAACGTTTTCACAATGCTAAGGCACGTTAACTATTACCATAATTGCATGACAGCACCGAGTACCACAAACCATGATTTTCAGGTTTAAACATACAAAATTAGCTTAAAAAAAAGCTAGTGTAAAATGTTAGCATGCAAACGTTTTCACAATGCTAACGCATGCTAACTATTAACTTACTTGCATGACAGCACCAAGTACCACAAACCATGATTTTCAGGTTTAAATATACAAAATTAGCTAAAAAAAAAGCTAGCGTAAAATGTTAGCATGCTAACATTCTCACAATGCTAAAGCACGTTAACTATTACCATACTTGCATGACAGCACCGACAACCACAAACAATGATTTTCAGGTTTAACCATACAAAATTTGCCAAAAAATAAGCTAGCATAAATTGTTAGCATGCTAACATTCTCGCAATGCAAATGCACGTTAACTATTACCTTTCTTGCATGACAGCACCGACTACCACAAACCATGATTTTTAGGTTTAAAAATACAAAATTAGCACAAAAAAAAGATAGCGTAAAACGTTAGCATGCTAACATTCTCACAATGCTAACGCATGTTAACTATTACCTTACTTGCATGACAGCACCGAATACCACAAACCATGATTTTTAGGTTTAAACACACAAAATTAGCTAAAAAAAAAAGCTAGCGTAAAATGTTAGCATGCTAACATTCTCACAATGCTAATGAACGTTAACTATTACCATACTTGCATGACAGCACCGAGTACCACAAACCATGATTTTCAGGTTTAACCATATAAAATTAGCCAAAAAATAAGCTAGCGTAAAACGTTAGCATGCAAACGTTCTCACAATGCTAACGCACATTAACTATTGCCATAATTGCATGACAGCACCGAGTACCACAAACCATGATTTTCAGGTTTAAACATAAAAAAATTAGCTAAAAAAAAAAGCTAGCGTAAAACGTTAGCATGCTAACATTCTCACAATGCTAATGCACGTTAACTATTACCTTTACCATACTTGCATGACAGCACCGAGTACCACAAACCATGATTTTTAGGTTTATACATACAAAATTAGCCAAAAATAAAAGCTAGCGTAAAACGTTAGCATGCTAATGTTCTCACAAGTATATATAAATACACACAAAAAACGATCTGAATACACACACTCGGATTGATATACAGACACACAAATTAATACACATGCACGCAAATTGGGTTAAAGTTAAAAGTTAAAGCCCCAACGATAGTCACACACACACACTAGGTGTGGTGAAATTATCCTCCGCATTTGACGCATCCCCATGTTCACCCCCTGGGAGGTGAGGGGAGCAGTGAGCAGCAGCGGTGGCCACACTCGGGAATCATTTTGGTGATTTAACCCCCAATTCCAACTCTTGACGCTGAGTGCCAAGCAGGGAGGCAATGGGTCCCATTTTTATAGTCTTTGGTATGACTCGGCTGGGGTTTGAACTCACGACCTTCCAGTCTCAGGGCGGACACCCTAACCACAAGGCCACTGAGCAGGTCTTACACGCACACAGATTGAGCATACTTGCCAACCTTGAGACCTACGAATTCGGGAGATGGGGTGCGGGGTTGAGGTGGGCGGGGTTTGGTGGTAGCGGGGGGGGAGGGTGTATATTGTAGCGTCCTGGAAGAGTTAGTGCTGCAAGGGGTTCTGGGTATTTCTTCTGTTGGATGTTCTCCCGAAATGTGTTTGTCATTCTTGTTTGGTGTGGGTTCACAGTGTGGCGCATATTTGTAACAGTGTTAAAGTTGTTTATACGGTCACCCTCAGTGTGACCTGTATGGCTGTTGATCAAGTATGAGTTGCATTCGCTTTAGTGTGTGTAAAAGCCGCATATATTACGTGACTGGGCCGGCACGCTGTTTGTATGGAGGAAAAGCGGACGTGACGACGGGTTGTAGAGGACGATGAAGGCAGTGCCTTTAAGGCACGCCCCCAATATTGTTGCCCGGTGGAAATCGGGAGAAATTCGGGAGAATGGTTGCCCCGGGAGATTTTCGGGAGGGGCACTGAAATTCGGGAGTCTCCCGGGAAAATCGGGAGGGTTGGCAAGTATGAGATTGAGACACACGTTTGCAAATAATTTTGGTACCATAAACGACCAACGTGCTGCTCCGCCAACATGCGCATGCACAAAAAAGTCCCTTTGGTGCCCTCAAAAAAGATCAGAAATCACAAAACTTCTTACATTTAAAAACCACATTGCTAACATTGTAAAAGCAAAATCCACTACACTGTATTGTCTTTGCCGAGTGGCCGTTATGTCACCTTTGCACAGTATCTGGGGATTTGCTATGATATGCTGTGATGTAGCTTTCACATTGACATCGTCATCATCGGCTGTGCTCTCCTCAGGCGTCGCTGCTGTGCTCGCTGGAGAAGGAGCAGCGAGGTCACCTGATCGCGGAGAAGGTGTGCACGGACGGTCTCCTGCAGGACGAGGGCACGCAGACGTACAGCTTCCTGTCGGCCCCCTTCGGGAGGAACGCGTCGCTGGCGGACCTGACGGCCGAGAAGACGCCGGAGCTTCACCTCCAGCTGCAGGTGGAGAGTGTGAGCAACCGCCACCACAAAGCCAGCTCCGCCTTCACCTCGCTGTGCGGACACGCCGTCCAGAGGAGGGACTACGCCGCACATTACAAGTTGGTCTTTTACTCGTCACTTCATGGTCGGACTTCCATTTGCCCGCTGATGTTGTGATGTTGACGCAGGAACGTGCACAGTGACATCCAGATGTGCGTGAACGGCTGGTTCCAGCAGAGATGTCCTCTGGCGTACTTGGGCTGCACCTTCAGCCAGGGAAGGTTCCGACCATCCGGCCCGGAGGCCCGCGTGGTCTTCATGTGAGATGTTCTTCCTCCAACCTGAGCAACGGCGGAATCATTTCAGTCTTCTCCTTCCTCAGGGAGGATCTGGGCTGCTTTCAGCTCCGTCCCAGCGGCGTCCCGCAGGCCACGCCTCCCTCGGACGCGTCCGCCCTGAGCTCGCTGCCCTACGAGGTTCTGTGCCACCTGGCCAGCTTCCTGGACAGCCTGTCCCTGTCCCAGCTGGCTCTGGTGTCCCGCCTCATGAGGCAGGTGTGCTGCTCCCTGCTGCCGGTGCGAGGCATGGTCACGCTGCGCTGGGACAGGGCGTGCGGCCCTCAGGGGCGGGTCAGGTGGACGGCGGGACAGAAGGTGAGACGGGTGGCAAAGTGGGGGGCGAGTGCACCGCACACCCACACACACCCACACACGCATGTCCGTCTCTGCAGGTGTGGATCTTCAGCTCAACTTTTTCTCCTGTGGACACTTGGTGCTTCCGGGACGTTCCGTCCATGTCGGAACATCTGAAGGTGTGTCCGTACTATGAGAGAGAGTCCAGACTGGAGCGGGTTCGGCTGCCAACCCTCACCCAAAGTGCAAAGGTCAAAGGGTAACACAGTGATGGAACTCTGAGACTAGTGACAGGAAAATTATTTGTACAATGTGTGGCATTATTTATTTGAATAAAATCATCAATATTCCCAGCATGACTCGTCATTATTCATCTCAATAAAACTATCAATACTCAAAACATGACTCGTCATTATTTATTTTAATAAAACTATCAATACTCAAAACATGAAACTATCAATATTCCCAGCATGACTTGTCATTATTTATTTTAATAAAACTATCAATACTCAAAACATGACTAGTCATTATTTATCTCAATAAAACTATCAATATTCCCAGCATGACTCGTCATTATTCATCTCAATAAAACTATCAATACTCAAAACATGACTCGTCATTATTTATTTTGATAAAACTATCAATATTCCCAGCATGACTCGTCATTATTCATCTCAATAAAACTATCAATACTCAAAACATGACTCGTCATTATTTATTTTAATAAAACTATCAATACTCAAAACATGACTCGTCATTATTTATCTCAATAAAACTATCAATATTCCCAGCATGACTCGTCATTATTCATCTCAATAAAACTATCAATACTCAAAACATGACTCGTCATTATTTATTTTAATACAACTATCAATACTCAAAACATGACTCGTCATTATTTATCTCAATAAAACTATCAATATTCCCAGCATGACTCATCATTATTTATTTTAATAAAACTATCAATATTCCCAGCATGACTCGTCATTATTCATCTCAATAAAACTATCAATACTCAAAACATGACTCGTCATTATTTATCTCAATAAAACTATCAATATTCCCAGCATGACTCATCATTATTTATCTCAATAAAACTATCAATATTCCCAGCATGACTCGCCATTATTTATTTGAATAAAACTATCAATATTCCCAGCATGACTCGTCATTATTTATTTTAATAAAACTATATATACTCAAAACATGACTCGTCATTATTTATCTCAATAAAACTATCAATATTCCCAGCATGACTCATCATTATTTATCTCAATAAAACTATCAATATTCCTAGCATGACTCGTCATTATTCATCTCAATAAAACTATCAATACTCAAAACATGACTCGTCATTATTTATTTTAATAAAACTATCAATATTCCCAGCATGACTCGTCATTATTTCTTTTAATAAAACTATCAATACTCAAAACATGACTCATCATTATTTATTTTAATAAAACTATCAATATTCCCAGCATGACTCATCATTATTTCTTTTAATAAAACTATAAATACTCAAAACATGACTCATCATTATTTATTTTAATAAAACTATCAATATTCCCAGCATGACTCGTCATTATTCATCTCAATAAAACTATCAATACTCAAAACATGACTCATCATTATTTATTTTAATAAAACTATCAATATTCCCAGCATGACTCGTCATTATTCATCTCAATAAAACTATCAATACTCAAAACATGACTCGGTAGGGTAGCGGGGGGTGTATATTGTAGCATCCCGGAAGAGTTAGTGCTGCAAGGGGTTCTGGGTATTTGTTCTGTTGTGTGACGGTGCGGATGTTCTCCCAAAATGTGTTTGTCATTCTTGTTTGGTGTGGGTTCACAGTGTATCGCATATTTGTAACAGTGTTAAAGTAGTTTATACCTCCACCCTCAGTGTGACCTGTATGGCTGTTGACCAAGTATGCCTTGCATTCACTTGTGTGTGTGATAAGCCGTAGATATTTTGTGACTGGGCCGGCACGCAAAGGCAGTGCCTTTAAGGTTTATTGGCGCTCTGTACTTCTACCCACGTCCGTGTACACAGCGGCGTTTTAAAAAGTCATAACCGGTACCGATAATTTTGAAACCGATACTGATAATTCCCGATATTACATTTTAAAGCATTTATCGGCCGATAAAATCGGCAGTCCGATATTATCAAACATCTCTAGTAATATTGTACATGGTAATTGGGATGTTATATATTGTGTATATCAGTGGTCCCCAACCAAAATTAAAAAAAAAAAAAAAAAATTTTTTTTTTTTTTTTTTTTAAATGAAATCAACATAAAAAACACAACATATACATTCTATATCAATATAGATCAATACAGCCTGCAGGGATACAGTCTGTAAGCACACATGATTGTATTTATTTATGTTAAAAAAATAATAAAAAATAAAAAAAATTTTTGGGGACCACTGGTGTATATGATATAAACATTTTATATAATATAATAATATAATATATCAGTATATTTTATATACTGTATATATAATATGTCAATATTACATATATGTTATATTTTATATTGCTACTATGGTACATTTTTAGTCTATCATTTGGTTTTCGCCCTCTTTTTGTGCCCTTTGTGTGCATTATCCTTTCCATCCCTTGTAACTGAGCTACTGTGTGGAACAATTTCCTTTGTGGATCGTTAAAGTTTGTCTAAGTCTAAGTCTATTTGGCACTAGGGATGTCCGATAATGGCTTTTTGCCGATATCCGATATTCCGATATTGTCTAACTCTTTAATTACCGATACCGATATCAACCGATACCGATATATGCAGTCGTGGATTTAACACATTATTATGCCTAATTTGGACAACCAGGTATGGTGAAGATAAGGTACTTTTTAAAAAAATTAGTAAAATAAGATAAATAAATTTAAAAAAATGTCTTGAATAAAAAAGAAAGTACAACAATATAAAAACAGTTACATAGAAACTAGTAATGAATGAAAATGAGTAAAATTAACTGTTAAAGGTTAGTACTATTAGTGGAGCAGCAGCACGCACAATCATGTGTGCTTATGGATTGTATCCCTTGCAGACTGTATTGATATATATTGATATATAATGTAGGAAGCAGAATATTAATAACAGAAAGAAACAACCCTTTTGTGTGAATGAGTGTAAATGGGGGAGGGAGGTTTTTTGGGTTGGTGCACTAATTGTAAGTGTATCTTGTGTTTTTTATGTTGATTTAATAAAAAAAAAAAACCCCAAAAAACCCCAAAAAAAACCAACCCGATATCGATAATAAAAAAACCGATACCGATAATTTCCGATATTACATTTTAACGCATATATCGGCTGATAATATCGGCAGGCCGATATTATCGGACATCTCTAATTAGCTGTGAATCTTTGGGCACCACCCGACTCGATTCAATTCGATTTTTGGGGTTAACGATTCGATTCAGAGGATGCAGATGTTATTTTTCTTGCCTTCACTGACGTGTTGCTGCATCCGTTGTCACGTGGTCCACCTTAATGCAGGTGGTGAGCATCTTGAAACGAGGTCGGTACCAAAGCGTGCAGGTCGGTCTTTGTTCGTCTCCATTCAGAGTGACGCCTGCCTGCTCAGCGTTTTGCACACAAAGCCGGGCGCCTCCGCCTGGAACAACAACACGGTCGCACTGTGAACGCGGACATCAACGCCATTGCATCAGAAGACACTTTTTTTTCTCTTTTTTTTTGACAAAACAGACGTCCCACAGTCCACTCTTGGAGGCGGGTGAAGGTTCGACATGAAGATGTTGCCATGGACACAGAATGGCATCCCGTCATAGGCTGATGAAGTGTGACAGTGAGACCGTGTCAGCGACAAACATGGCTGCCAACCAACCACGTGAGTCAATCGGGTCAGAACTTTTAGAGACTGTCACTTAGTTGATACTAGTTGTGTGCGTGTGTGTGTGTTTAGAACCTCAGGACTTTGTAGACTCTGATCAAGAAGACTTGTCAGGGGAGCTGGTCCAGGCCGTGTGTCTTGAATCGGACCTGCAGGACGGACAGTGAGTGTCAGACGGACCTGAAGATTCTGTGTGTACTAGAAGTGTGTGCGCGTGTGTGTTTTGTGTCAGGATGCTGGAGGTGGAGGTGGGTCACCACAGTGTTCTGCTGACCCGCACCGAGGGTCAGTACAGCGCCATCGGTAACCAGTGCACACACTACGGCGCTCCTCTTAGCAAAGGTGAGTGCAGCTGAACACACATTTTTTATGTGTAAATATATACAGTATGATTGTGTGTGTGTGTGTGTGTGTGTGTGTGTGTGTGTGTGTGTGTGTTTAGGCGTGATTTCGGGGCACCGTGTGCGCTGCCCGTGGCATGGCACCTGCTTTAATGTGCACACTGGAGATGTGGAGGAGTTTCCCGGAATGGACGGTTTACCCTGCCACAAGGTGCACGTGTCTCACACACACACACACACACACACACACACACACACACACACACACACACACACACACACACACACACACACACACACACACACACACACACACACACACACATACATGTCTTGCCTACTTTGTGTGGACCCACGTTTGGTTAGTGGGTTGTGAGGGCCCCCCTTTCCACTATAGCTAGAATGATGAAAAAATATACATCTAGCCCTAGATGGGAGTAGAGAGTTGCAACTAGGGATGTCAGATAATGGCTTTTTGCCGATATCCAATATTCCGATATTGTCCAACTCTTTAATTACCGATACCGATATCAACCGATACCGATATCAACCGATATATGCAGTCGTGGAATTAACACATTATTATGCCTAATTTGGACAACCAGGTATGGTGAAGATAAGGTACTTTTTAAAAAAAATAATAAAATAAGATAAATAAATTAAAAACATTTTCTTGAATAAAAAAGAAAGTAAAACAATATAAAAACAGTTACATAGAAACTAGTAATTAATGAAAATGAGTAAAATTAACTGTTAAAGGTTAGTACTATTAGTGGACCAGCAGCACGCACAATCATGTGTGCTTACGGACTGTATCCCTTGCAGACTGTATTGATATATATTGATATATAATGTAGGAACCAGAATATTAATAACAAAAAAGAAACAACCCTTTTGTGTGAATCAGTGTAAATGGGGAAGGGAGGTTTTTTGGGTTGGTGCACTAATTGTATGTGTATCTTGTGTTTTTATGTTGATTTAATAAAAACAAAAAAAAACAAAACAACAACAACAACAAAAAACAATACCGATAATTAAAAAAACGATACCGATAATTTCCGATATTACATTTTAAAGCATTTATCGGACATCCCTAGTTGCAACCTCACTTCAGAATGCAAAACACACAAAGTAAAAAAAAAGTTTACTTTTGTAGTTGTGAGGACCAGGCAAATGTCCTCACAAGTCAAAAGATCCTCACAGAAAGGGTGTGGTTTATCAAGTGTATGTCCACACAAGGATGGTGAGACAAGTGCACACACACACACACACACACACACACACTTTTAACATATTTTTGTATCTTGAAGGTGATGATCCACAACAACAAAGTTTACGTGTCAGTCAACAAAAAGGTGAACTGCTCCCACAACTTCTTTGTGTGCGTGTACATACGTGCTGACAAGTGTGTGTGTGTGTGTGTGTGTGTGTGTGTCTGTGTGTGATGCTGGTGTAGACATTAGAGCAGCAGAGAAGAATGAAAAAGATGGGGGCTGCGGTGTCAGGGGTCACTCACACCATGCTGCTGCTCGGGGGAGGTGAAACACACACACAAACACACACACATTCTTGGATTTGTTGCCTTCTTGAGACCCTCGGAAAAATGCCTGCCTCTTTAGGACCACCCTTTCTAGATATATAAAGATGTGTATTTACAACATTATTTATTATATACATACTCATACTTGCCAACCTTGAGACCTCCAATATCGGAAGGTGGGGGGTAGGGGGTGGGGGTGGGGCTTGGTCGGGGGTGGGGGGTGGGGGGGAGGTTGGTTGGGGGCGGGGGGCGTGGTTGGGGCGTGGTTATTTACAGCTAGAATTCACCAACTCGAGTATTTCATATATATTTCATATATATATATATATATATATATATATATATGTATGAAATACTTGACTTTCAGTGAATTCTAGCTATATATATATATATATATATATATATATATATATATATATATATATATATATATATATATATATATATATATATATATATATATATATATATATATATATATATATATATATATATATATATATATATATATATATTTATTTTATTTACATATATATAAAAGAAATACTTGAATTTCAGTGTTCCGGTGGCTATCCATTAGATGGCAGTATTGTCCTGTTTAACTTCTCCGTTCATGATGAGTATATCATTTCGGCCACCGTGTTCAATGGAGAAGTCTGTTCTACATATTTACAGGCAACATACACCTTCCCCTTCGAACTGTCCTGGATGAACTGAAATTCTTGTTTCCATTCGTTTTGGAACTTGCAAGCGTATTTCTTCATCTTGCTCGTCGACGGCGTCGCCGTGTCTGCAATTTCCTCGTTCTTCTGCTTCGTCTCCTTGTTGTGTGCGCAGTTGTGCACTCTACGCTCTAAAAGCCCTAGATGTTATGACGTCATTGGGCAGGCAAGCTGTTTATATTGCGGGAAAGCGGACGTGAGAACAGGCTGTCCCCGCTCAGTCTCAGGTCCGCATTGAGCTGGAGGGGGCGTGGCCTCCAGCTCCGGCTGAATACCGGGAGTTTGTCGGGAGAAAATCTCTGCCGGGAGGTTGTCGGGAGAGGCGCTGAATACCGGGATTCTCCCGCTAAAAACGGGAGGGTTGGCAAGTATGTACATACTATGCAAATATAAAAAAGGTAAGCTTTTGGTAATTTTTTTTGGTTTTGTTTGTAAGTGTTTTTTAATCTTCGTTATTTACTTCAAGTTATTACAGTATGTCTCTATATACATATTTATTTATTTATTTTTATAAAAAATTTTGGCCAAAGGGTGTCGCATTTCAATTTCTTAAACGCACTTGATATTTCATATGTTGACCAGAGGGGGAGCACTTTTAAAACCGAAACACAGTCAATTTGAAAAATCCCTCCTTTTTGGGACCACCCTAATTTTGATAGATTTCACCACCGGGGGTGCAAATGAGATCTCTATTTTTTGTAATGTGCTTAATTAAGGCCGATGACAAACAAGTCACGGACCACAGATGGGAGCCATTACCTCCCTGCTTGGCACTCAGCATCAAGGGTTGGAATTGGGGGTTAAATCACCAAAAAAGATTCCCGGGCGCGGCACCGCTGCTGCCCACTGCTCCCCTCACCTCCCAGGGGTGAACAAGGGGATGGGTCAAATGCAGAGGACAAATTTCACCACATCTAGTGTGTGTGTGTGACAATCATTGGTACTTTAACTTTAACTTTGCACCCGTCAATGTTTACTTTTGTATGAACATTACCGTATTTTTCGGACTATAAGTCGCAGTTTTGTTCATAGTTTGGCCGGGGGTGCGACTTACACTCAGGAGCGACTTATGTGTGAAATTATTAACACATTACCGTAAAATATCAAATAATATTATTCAGCTCATTCACGTAAGAGACTAGACGTATAATATTTCATGGGATTTAGCGATTAGGAGTGACAGATTGTTTGGTAAACGTATAGCATGTTCTATATGTTATAGTTATTTGAATGACTCTTACCATAATATGTTACATTAACATACCAGGCACGTTCTCAGTTGGTTATTTATGCCTCATATAACGCAGTGGTCCCCAACCACAGGGCCGCGGCCAGGACCGTTTGGTACCGGGTCGCACAAGAAATTAAAAAAATAATAATAATTATTTTTATTTTTTTTAAATCAACATAAAAAACACTCATATATCAATATAGATCAATACAGTCTGCAGGGATACAGTCCGTAAGCACACATGATTGTATTTCTTTATGAAACCCCCCCCCAGCCCTCCCCGGTTTTTCAAGCGTTGACCGATCCGCAGCTACAAAAAGGTTGGGGACCACTGATATAACGTACACTTATTCAGCCTGTTGTTCACTATTCTTTATTTATGTTCTATTGCCTTTCAAATGTCTATTCTTGGTGTTGGCTTTTATCAAATAAATGTCCCCAAAAAATGCGACTTATACTCCAGTGCGACTTATATATGTTTTTTCCCTTCTTTATCATGCATTTCCGGTCGGTGCGACTTATACTCAGGAGCGACTTATAGTCCGAAAAATACGGTATATCAACCAAAAATCCTGACTTTGGAGCAATGTTCACGGACTCTAGTATTTGACTCTCTATTATAGGGGTCACCAACCTTTTTGAAACCAAGAGCTACTTCTTGGGTAGTGATTAATGCGAAGGGCTACCAGTTTGATACACACTTAAATAAATTGCCAGAAATAGCCAATTTGCTCAATTTACCTTTAACTCTATGTTATTATTAATAATTAATGATATTTACACTTAACTGAACTGTTTAAAAGAGGAGAAAACACGAAAAAAAAGACAATTAAATTTTGAAACATAGTTTATCTTCAATTTCGACTCTTTAAAATTCAAAATTCAACCGAAAAAAAGAAGAGGAAAAACTAGCTAATTCGAATCTTTTTGAAAAAATTAAAAAAATAATTTATGGAACATCATTAGTAATTTTTCCTGATTAAGATTAATTTTAGAATTTTGATGACATGTTTTAAATAGGTTAAAATCCAATCTGGACTTTGTTAGAATATATAACAAATTGGACCAAGCTATATTTCTAACAAAGACAAATCATTATTTCTTCTAGATTTTCCAGAACAAAAATTTTTAAAAGAAATTCAAAAGACTTTGAAATAAGATTTAAATTTATTCTACAGATTTTCTAGATTTGCCGGAATAATTTCTTTGAATTTTAATCATAATAAGTTTGAAGAAATATTTCACAAATATTCTTCGTCGAAAAAACAGAAGCTAAAATGAAGAATTCAATTAAAATTTATTTTTTATTCTTTACAATTAAAAAAATAAATTTACTACATTGATTTAAATTGTCAGGAAAGAAGAGGAAGGAATTTAAAAGATAAAAAGGTATATGTGTTTAAAAATCCTAAAATCATTTTTAAGGTTGTATTTTTTCTCTAAAATTGTCTTTCTGAAAGTTATAAGAAGCAAAGTAAAAAAATTAATGAATTTATTTAAACAAGTGAAGACCAGGTCTTTAAAATATTTTCTTGGATTTTCAAATTTTATTTGAGTTTTGTCTCTCTTAGAATTAAAAATGTCGGGCAAAGCGAGACCAGCTTGCTAGTAAATAAATACAATTTAAAAAATAGAGGCAGCTCACTGGTAAGTGCTGCTATTTGAGCTATTTTTAGAACAGGCCAGCGGGCTACTCATCTGGTCCTTACGGGTTACCTGGTGCACGCGGGCACCGCGTTGGTGACCCCTGCTCTATTAGATGCAATGGTTTTCCGTATTGGGACCATGATTTTGGTCCTAACTTGTTCAACGGTCCTCATAAGGAAGGTACTTTTCCTTGTTGATGTCTCAAGAAGGGTACAAATACAAGAACACACACACACACACACACAAACACACACACAGCGTAGCTCGGTTGGTAGAGCGGCCGTGCCAGCAACCTGAGAGTTCCAGGTTCGATCCCAGCTTCTGCCATCCTAGTCACAGCTGTTGTGTCCTTGGGCAAGACACTTCGCCCACTTGCTCCCAGTGCCACCCACAGTGGTTTAAAAATTTAACTTTTTCACTACGTAAAGCGCTTCGAGTCACTAGAGAAAAGCGCTATATAAACATAATTCACTTCACACAGGTGTGGCGTCGCTGATCTGCGCGGAGACATTACGCCAGGAGAACTTTGGGGGAAGAATCGTCATGGTAACCAGAGACGAGCTTCTGCCTTATGACAAGACGCGACTCAGCAAGGTGGGAGTGTGACACAACAACAACACAACTGCAGGTACATAAGTGACCCCCCCCCCCCACACACACATACACACACACACACACACACACTCCAGGTGATGAACGTGGACAGTGAGAGCATCTTGTTGAGGAGGATGGACTTTTACCACAAATACGACATCGAAGTCCAGCTTAGGAAAGAAGTGAGTCTACTCCATGTTGTGTGTGTTTATGTGTGTGTGTGTGTGTGTAGTGCACGTCACATGGACACTCACTCTGGCTGTGCAGGCGGTGTCTGTGGACACGGACAAGAAGACGGTGACGTTTGACGACGGCTCTGTGCAGCGTTACGATCAGCTGCTCATCGCCACGGGCTGCAGGTGACAACAAACACACGACGGTTAGTGTGATAGAGTGCATGTGTGTGTGTTTGTGTGTGTGTGTGTGTGTGTGTGTGGTGCACGTGAGTCAGCGCGAGTGTGTGTGTCGCGCAGAGCTAAAGGTCTGGATGTCTCCGGCATGGAGTTGGACAACATCAAGAAGTTGGAGACGCCAGAGGACGCGCGTCAGATCCACACCTCCTGTCTGGGTTGTGACGTGGTCGTCGTGGGGACCTCCTTTGTTGGTAAGAGCCGTGTGTGAAAACAAGAACAAGGTGTGGTGCATTGTGGGAAAAAAGTCTCACCGCTATGGGTTTCAATCGAAGCGCTTCCGTTCCTTGGAACCTCGATTTACAAACACAATTGGCTGTTGAATGGGTTCGTAAATCAAAAAGTTTGTACATAGAAGCACATTTCTCCATAAGAAACAATGTCAATAATTGATTCCAGCCTCAACAAAACCGTGTGTGAGAACAACAACGTGGTGTGGTGCATTGTGGGAAGAAAGTCTCACGCTATGGGTTTCAATCGAAGCGCTTCAGTTCATTGGAACCTCGATTTACAAACACAATTGGCTGTTGAATGGGTTCGTAAATCAAAAAGTTTGTACATTGAAGCACATTCCTCCATAAGAAACAATGTCAATAATTGGTTCCAGCCTCGACAAAACCGTGTGTGAAAACAAGAACGTGGTGTGGTGCATTGTGGGAAGAAAGTCTCACCGCTATGAGTTTCAATCGAAGCGCCTCAGTTCAGTGGAACCTCGATTTACGATTGGTTGTTCAACAGGTTTGTAAATAAAAAAGTTTGTACATTGAAGCAAATTTCTCCATAAGGAACAATGTTAATATTTGGTTCCAGCCTCGACAAAAGCCCATATTTTAGTGAAGATTTGTAGACTTTGAACACAATATAAAATGCTAGACAGCAATGGTCCCCAACCTTTTTGTAACTGCGGACCGGTCAACGCTTTAAAATTAGTCCCACGGACCGGGTGGGGGGGTGGGAGGGGGTGATTTATTTATTTTTATTCATTTTTTTGTCATTAAAAAATACAATCATGTGTGCTTACGGACTGTATCCCTGCAGACTGTATTGATCTATATTGATATATAATGTTATGTAATTGTAAGTGTATGTTGTGTTTTTTATGTTGATTTAAAAAAATAAAATTAAAAAAAAAAAATATATATATATATATATATATATGTATATATATATATATATATATATATATATATATATATATATATATATATATATATATATATATATATATATATATATATATATATATATATGTATATATATATATATTTTTTTTTTCTTCTTTTTTTTCTTGTGCGGCCACGGACCGGTACCGGTGGTTGGGGACCACTGCTATACAGTACTGTACGTCAAACAAACATTTCCAGCGGTGATGGATCACTTCCATTTGTCAACAGGCCAAAACATGCTAAAGTGTGCTGTGTGCGCTGCTCTGTCGACATGCACACACACACACACACAGAACTCCCTTTGGTGCCCTCATAAATGATCAGAAATCACAAAAGTCCTTCACAATCGTCTTGCTCCAATAGTAAACGTTTAAAAAAGTCAAATCCACCCACATTGACATTGGCAAGGAGACCGACAGAGGGAGAAGGGACGGAGTGGTACACGCAAAAACCTTGAAAGACACAATAAGTCTGCTCTGGCATGTTTTTCCAGAAAAGTCTGATCTCATCACAAATAAAACTTGTATTTGTGAGCGCCATTAAAGGCCTACTGAAACCCACTACTACCGACCACGCAGTCTGATAGTTTATATATCAATGATGAAATCTTAACATTATAACACATGCCAATACGGCCGGGTTAACTTATAAAGTGACATTTTAAATTTGCCGCTAAACTTCCGGTTCGAAACGCCTCTGCGGATGACGTATGCGCGTGACGTAGCCCGGCGAACACGGGTATGCCTTCCACATTGAAGCCGATACGAAAAAGCTCTGTTTTCATTTCATAATTCCACAGTATTCTGGACATCTGTGTTCGTGAATCTGTTTCAATCATGTTCATTGCATTATGGAGAAGGAAGCCAAGCAAGCAAAGAAGAAAGTTGTCGGTGCGAAATGGACGTATTTTTCGAACGTAGTCAGCCACAACAGTACACAGCCGGCGCTTCTTTGTTTACATTCCCGAAAGATGCAGTCAAGATGGAAGAACTCGGATAACAGAGACTCTAACCAGGAGGACTTTTGATTTGGATACACAGACGCCTGTAGAGAACTGGGACAACACAGACTCTTACCAGGATTACTTTGATTTGGATGACAAAGACGCAGACGTGCTACTGTGAGTATGCAGCTTTGGCTTTTTTTTGCGTATGTACGTAACTTTTTTAAAATATATAAGCTTTATGAACCTTGGGTTAGGTGAACGGTCTTTTGGGCTGAGTGATTGTGTGTGTTGATCATGTGTTTGAATTGTATTGGCGTGTTCTATGGAGCTAGGAGCTAGCAGAGGAGCTAGGAGCTAGCATAACAAACACGCAGGTGTTATTATGCAGGATTAATTTGTGGCATATTAAATATAAGCCTGGTTGTGTTGTGGCTAATAGAGTATATATATGTCTTGTGTTTATTTACTGTTGTAGTCATTCCCAGCTGAATATCAGGTACCGTGAGTATGCAGCCTTGGCTGCTAAACATTCGATAACTTGACCGTATGTGCGCGTCACGTACGTAACTTTTTAAAAATATATAAGCTTTATGAACCTTGGGTTAGGTAAACTGTCTTTTGGGCTGAGTGATTGTGTGTGTTGATCAGGTGTTTGAATTGTATTGGCGTGTTCTATGGAGCTAGGAGCTAGCAGAGGAGCTAGGAGCTAGCATAACAAACACGCAGGTGTTTTTATGCAGGATTAATTTGTGGCATATTAAATATAAGCCTGGTTGTGTTGTGGCTAATAGAGTATATATATGTCTTGTGTTTATTTACTGTTGTAGTCATTCCCAGCTGAATATCAGGTCACCCTCGGCTCTCACAGCATCTTCCCTATCTGAATAGCTTCAACTCCCCACTAGTCCTTCACTTGCACTTTACTCATCCACAAATCTTTCATCCTCGCTCAAATTAATGGGGAAATTGTCGCTTTCTCGGTCCGAATCTCTCTCACTTCATGCGGCCATCATTGTAAACAATAGGGAACTTTGCGTATATGTTCAACTGACTACGTCACGCTACTTCCGGTAGGTGCAAGCCTTTTTTTTATCAGATACCAAAAGTTGCAATCTTTATCGTCGTTGTTCTATACTAAATCCTTTCAGCAAAAATATGGCAATATCGCGAAATGATCAAGTATGACACATAGAATAGATCTGCTATCCCCGTTTAAATAAAAAAAATTCATTTCAGTAGGCCTTTAATGTACTTTTCGAAATCAGTTTTTTTCTTTTTAACTCCACAGCGATTCCCCCCATTCTTCTGGTCTGTTTTCTCGTTGGGACAAATATTGAGTTAGCAAAATGGACAAAGCTTGTCAAAAGGCCCAAAAAATAGAGAAAAGGCACACACGCTGAAGCACTGAGAAGTGACTAGTCCAGGGGTCGGCAACCCAAAATGTTGAAAGAGCCATATTGGACCAAAAATACAAAAACAAGTCTATCTGGAGCCGCAAAAAATTAAAAGCCATATTACATGTGTCATGAGATATAGATGTAATTAAGAGGACTTAAAGGAAACTAAATGAGCTCAAATATAGCTACAAATGAGGCATAATGATGCAATATGTACATATAGCTAGCCCAGGGGTCGGCAACCCAAAATGTTGAAAGAGCCATATTGGACCAAAAATACAAAAACAAATCTGTCTGGAGCCGCAACAAATTAAAAGCCATATTACATACAGATAGTGTGTCATGAGATATAAATTGAATTAAGAGGACTTAAATGAAACTAAATGAGCTCAAATATAGCTACAAATGAGGCATAATGATGCAATATGTACATATAGCTAGCCTAAATAGCATGTTAGCATCGATTAGCTTGCAGTCATGCAGTGACCAAATATGTCTGATTAGCACTCCACACGAGTCAATAACATCAACAAAACTCACCTTTGTGCATTCATGCACAACGTTAAAAGTGTGGTGGACAAAATGAGACAGAAAAAGAAGTGGCATAAAACACGTCCTAGAAAGTCGGAGAAACTTATACATTTAAACAAACTAAGGTGAGTTCAAGGACCGCCAAAATTAGTAGGACAAAACGGCGCTTGCCAAATACTTGAATCAGTGAAGCATGTTTAATATAAACAGTGTGATTTATAACAATTAGGGAGGTTTGTGTCATGTTTGTCATACAGAAACCATATTAAAACAAAAAATATATTTTTTCCCCCTCATCTTTTTCCATTTTTCATACATTTTTGAAAAAGCTTCAGAGAGCCACTAGGGCGGCGCTAAAGAGCCGCATGCGGCTCTAGAGCCGCGGGTTGCCGACCCCTGAGCTAGCCTAAATAGCATGTTAGCATCGATTAGCTTGCAGTCATGCAGTGACCAAATATGTCTGATTAGCACTCCACACAAGTCAATAACATCAACAAAACTCACCTTTGTGCACTCACGCACAACGTTAAAAGGGTGGTGGACAAAATGAGACAGAAAAAGAAGTGGCATAAAACACGTCCTAGAAAGTCGGAGAAAGTTATACAAGTAAACAAACTATACGGTGAGTTCAAGGACCGCCAAAATAAGTAGGACAAAACGGCGCTCGCCAAATACTCGAATCAGTGAAGCATGTTTAATATAAACAGTGTGATTTATAACAATTAGAGAGGTTTGTGTCATGTTTGTCCTCCTACAGAAACCATACTAAAACAAAAAAATAGATTTTTTTCCCCTCATCTTTTTCCATTCTTCATACATTTTTGAAAAATCTCCAGAGAGCCACTAGGGCGGCGCTAAAGAGCCGCATGCGGCTCTAGAGCCGCGGGTTGCCGACCCCCGGACTAGTCAGTCATGTACTGGGCAGCAAGTGATGTGGGAGGCTCCGCCTACGCAACAATTCATGGAGTTTGGTACTTTTATGAATTTATTATGGGTCTACTGGAAATGTGAGCAAATGTGCTGGGTCAAAAGTATACATACAGCAATGTTAATATTTGCTTACATGTCCCTTGGCAAGTTTCACTGCAATAAGGCGCTTTTGGTAGCCATCCACAAGCTTCTGGTTGAATTATTGACCACTCCTCTTGACAAAATTGGTGCAGTTCAGCTAAATTGGTTGGTTTTCTGACATGGACTTGTTTCTTCAGCATTGTCCACACGTTTGTCCATTCTAAAACCTTAATTCTAGCCTGATTTAGCCATTCCTTTACCACTTTTGACGTGTGTTTGGGGTCATTGTCCTGTTGGAACACCCAACTGCGCCCAAGACCCAACCTTGGGGCTGATGATTTTAGGTTGTCCTGAAGAATTTGGAGGTAATCCTCCTTTTTCATTGTCCCATTTACTCTCTGTAAAGCACCAGTTCCATTGGCAGCAAAACAGGTCCAGAGCATAATACTACCATCACCATGCTTCATGGTAGGGATGGTGTTCCTGGGATTAAAGGCCTCACCTTTTCTCCTCCAAACATATTGCTGGGTATTGTGGCCAAACAGCTCAACTTTTGTTTCATCTGACCACAGAACTTTCCTCCAGAAGGTCTTATTTTTGTCCATGTGATGTGATATGAAACAAAAATTGAGCTGTATGGCCACAATACCCAACAAAATGTTTGGAGGAGAAAAGGTGAGGCCTTTAATCCCAGGAACACCATGTCTACCGTCAAGCATGGTGACGGTGCGACACAAAATGACTGAGTGAATGAAGTTGTCGTACACGGAGACACAGTTTCCACACAAAGGTATATTTGGCTACCTCTAAAACAGTGGTTCTTAAACCTGGGTTTAAGAACACTATGGGTTGGGTGAGTCGGCCTCAGGGGTTCGGCGGAGGTCAAAACACACCCGACTCATCGTGTAAATACAAACTTCTCCCTATCGGCGTATTACGGATACGGAAACAGCAGACTGATTTGCAGGTGTGTAATTTGTTGTGAGTTTATGCACTGTGTTGGTTTTGTTGTTTGAACAAGGTGAAGTTCATGCACGGTTCATTTAAAAAAACAAACATGGTAACACTTTAGTATGGGGAACATATTGACCATTAATTAGTTGCTTATTAACATGCAAATTAGTAACATATTGGCTCTTAACTAGTCATTATTAAATACTTATTAATGCCTTATTCGGCATGGCCTTAATATAACCCTAACCCTCTAACTAGAGATGTCCGATAATATCGGTCTGCCGATATTATCGGCCGATAAATGCGTTAAAATGTAATATCGGAAATTATCGGTATCGTTTTTTAAATTATCAGTATCGTTTTTTTATTTTTTTATTTTTTATTAAATCCACATAAAAAACACAAGATACACTTACAATTAGTGCACCAACCCATAAAACCTCCCTCCCCCATTTACACTCATTCACACTCATTCACACAAAAGGGTTGTTTCTTTCTGTTATTAATATTCTGGTTCCTACATTATATATCAATATATATCAATACAGTCTGCAAGGGATACAGTCTGTAAGCACACATGATTGTGCGTGCTGCTGGTCCACTAATAGTACTAACCTTCAACAGTTAATTTTACTAATTTTCATTAATTACTAGCTTCTATGTAACTGTTTTTATATTGTTTTACTTTCTTTTTTATTCAAGAAAATGTTTTTAATTTATTTATCTTATTTTATTTGATTCATTTTTTTAAAAAGTACCTTATCTTCACCATACCTGGTTGTCCAAATTAGGCATAATAATATGTTAATTCCACGACTGTATATATCGGTTGATATCGGTATCGGTAATTAAAGAGTTGGACAATATCGGCATATCGGATATCGGCAAAAAGCCATTATCGGACATCCCTACCTCTAACCCTAACCAAATAACTCTAAATTAAGTCTTTGTTACTTAGAATATGTTCCCCTAGTGTCCAAAGAACTCTAAATTAAGTATTTATTACTTAGAATATGTTCCCCATACTAAAGTGTTACCAAAAAAATATAACTTTGTCTTGAATTTGAAAAAAACCCCCAACATTTTATTTTTCACTAAAGAAAGGTTTGGTGAATGCGCATATGAAACTGGTGGGGTTCGGTACCTCCAACAAGGTTAAGAACCACTGCTCTAAAAGTTTGTAAATGGCAAATTTTGCAAACAGAGGGATTTGTGAATCAAGTTCCGCTGTACTTTGCAAAATGGAGTGCACTCAAAATGTACACAATGTTGAGTGCAAAGGGGTAGACACTTACCAGCCTCGGAAGTCGCCATTTTGGCTCTATAGCGGGTGGCGAGATTCAGTGTTAAAAAGAAGAGAAGAAGAAGTGGGTAAATATATTTATATACTGTATATACACTACCGTTCAAAAGTTTGGGGTCACCCAAACAATTTTGTGGAATAGCTTTCAATTCTAAGAACAAGAATAGACTGTCGAGTTTCAGATGAAAGTTCTCTTTTTCTGGCCATTTTGAGCGTTTAATTGACCCCACAAATGTGATGCTCCAGAAACTCAATATGCTCAAAGGAAGGTCAGTTTTGTAGCTTCTGCAACGAGCTAAACTGTTTTCAGATGTGTGAACATGATTGCACAAGGGTTTTCTAATCATCAATTAGCCTTCTGAGCCAATGAGCAAACACATTGTACCAGGCCTGGCCCTAACCAATCTGGCGCCCTAGGCAAGATTTTAGGTGCCCCCCCCCCCCCCCCCCCCCCCCCCACATCGGCAGTGAAGTGTATATACTCACAAGAAACCGAATAGCTTTGTCTTTGACCTTTTTTTTTACTTAAAGAAAGCAAATGAACATATTATATGAGAATGTTATGTTATGATTATCTTTAACCGAATCACAGCAGTGCTCAAATTAAAAAACAGCATTCCCTCTCATGTGATATTGCTTAATTAACATTAATGATGTGCACTTTAACAACTACGCTTACAACTACACCTAATATATAAAGGGATGGAAAAGTGACTATTACCTGCAGGGCACCTGACAGTTTTGGCCGTTTTGACATCTTGTGTTGATTTTTTGATGTGGTAAGAGTCATGATACGGGAAGGGAGGGGGCGCACCGTGCGGAGGGATGGGGGGTGCGTAATGTTGTAACAAATAATATTTCTATTAAATAGGCTTTACTTTGCATTTTAATTAACGTGGGATTATTTTTTGTATTTAGAAATAATTGTACCAACTTTTTTTTTTTTTTTTCCCTCCAACATTTGTGGCACTGGCTTGGCGCCCCCTGGTGGACGGCGCCCTTAGCATTTGCCTATACGGCCTATGCCACGGGCCGGCCCTGCATTGTACCATTAGAACACTGGAGTGATAGTTGCTGGAAATGGGCCTCTATACACCTATGTAGATATTGCACCAAAAACCAGACATTTGCGGCTAGAATAGTCATTTACCACATTAGCAATGTATAGAGTGTATTTCTTTCAAGTTAAGACTAGTTTAAAGTTATCTTCATTGAAAAGTACAGTGCTTTTCCTTCAAAAATAAGGACATTTACATGTGACCCCAAACTTTTGAACGGTAGAGTACATATATACTGTATATATATATATATATATATATATATATATATATATATATATATATATATATATATATATATATATATATATATATATATATATATATATATATATATATATATATTGCAATGCAGTGACAATAATGGATTTGGGACAGCACTACACAATTAAAGTGTGCACCCTCGGGAACTAAGTACACAGTAATTAGTGTACTTGTGGTACTTGGAGAAGGGTCCCACTTGAGACGTTTCCATGTGCACCACAGGCATGGAGGTGGCGTCCTATTTGGTGGACAAGGCTTCCAGCATCACGGTGATCGGCAGCAGCGAGCTGCCCTACCAGAACACGCTGGGACCCGAGATCGGCCGAGTCACCATGGCGGTGAGCACGACTCAGCACGATGCGTCACGTGACATCAGAGCAAAGCGTGAGCGAGGCTGTGTGGATCCGGCAGATGTTGGCCGAGAAGAACGTGAGCTTCCACATGAACGACAACATCAGCGAGGTCCGGGGCGTGCACGGAAAGGTACGTCGTTGCTCACCTTAGCTGCAGGGGTCCCCCTGTAGGGGCCGCGGGTCACCTGTGTGCCTGCTCCCTGAAGGTCAACCAGGTGGTGCTGAGGAGCGGAAAGGTCGTCCGGGTGGACATTCTGATCGTGGCTATCGGTACGTTGATTTCAATTCACGCTTCGGGACCGCCATCGCGGACTTCCTCTTCTGTGCCAGCAGGCGTCGTCCCGAACTCAGAGTTCCTGCGAGGAAGTCCCATCAAGTTGGACTCCAGGTGGTTCGTACATGTGGACAAGGTCAGCCTCAGGTCCCTGATGATGATGATGATGACGATGATGATGATCTTCCCTCAGCTGAAAAACCTTCCCTCCCACAGCACATGCGTACCAACGTGGACGGCGTGTTCTGCGGGGGCGACGTGGCCACCTTCCCCCTGACTATGGCGAAGGACCGACGCATCAACATCGGACACTGGCAGATGGCGCAGGCGCACGGTGATGAGCAACGTGCGCGTGTTTGACGTCCTGATGATGAGGATGATGATGATGATGATGATGAGTGTGATGATGGTATGAGGAGGATGATGAGTGAGATGATGGTGATGAGTGTGATGATGATGAGTGTGATGATGGTGATGAGTGTGATGATGATGAGTGTGATGATGATGAGTGTGATGATGGTGATGAGTGTGATGATGATGAGTGTGATGATGGTGATGAGTGTGATGATGATGAGTGTGATGATGGTGATGAGTGTGATGATGATGAGTGTGATGATGATGAGTGTGATGATGGTGATGAGTGTGATGATGATGAGTGTGATGATGGTGATGAGTGTGATGATGATGAGTGTGATGATGGTGATGAGTGTGATGATGATGAGTGAGATGATGGTGATGAGTGTGATGATGATGAGTGTGATGATGGTATGAGGAGGATGATGAGTGTGATGATGGTGATGAGTGTGATGATGGTGATGAGTGTGATGATGGTGATGAGTGTGATGATGATGAGTGAGATGATGGTGATGAGTGTGATGATGGTGATGAGTGTGATGATGATGAGTGAGATGATGGTGATGAGTGTGATGATGATGAGTGTGATGATGGTATGAGGAGGATGATGAGTGTGATGATGGTGATGAGTGTGATGATGATGAGTGTGATGATGATGAGTGTGATGATGATGACTGAGATGATGGTATGATGAGGATGAGGATAGTATGATGTGGATGAGTGATGATGATGAGTGTGATGATGATGATGATGTGTTGTTTAGGGAGGATAACAGATGATGATGATGATGATAATGTGTTTTTTCCGGGAGATAGCAGATGATGATGATGATGATAATGTGTTGTTTTGGGAGATAGCAGATGATGATGATGATGATGATGATAATGACAATGATGATGATGATGATGACAATGTGTTGTTTAGGGAGGATAGCAGATGATGATGATGATGATAATGTGTTGTTTCGGGAGGATAGCAGATGATGATGATGATGATGATGGGTTGTTCAGGTAGGATAGCAGATGATGATGATGATGATGATCATTAAAATGAAAACGATGATGTGTTGTTCAGGGAGGATAGCAGATGGTGATGACAATGATGATGATGTGTCGTTTAGGGAAGATAGCAGATGATGATAATAATGACGATGATGATGATGATGATGATAATGACAACGATGATGCGTTGTTCAGGGAGGACAGCTGCTCTCAACATGCTGAAGCAAGACTCTCCTGTCAACTCTGTCCCGTTCTACTGGACCGTGGTGCTGGGAAAGACTATCCGCTACGCAGGTTGGACATCTTCATCTTCTCATCATGATGGCATAATAACTTGAGAGAAAGGAAGTGACAACTCTCCATGACGGCCCTTTGTGGTTGACAGCAGCACGGTTGAGCGCCCCCTAGCGCCAGGGAGTGTATGAAAGGTGTAGTTCCATGCTTGTCAAGACTGTCACTAGCTGTGTTGTGAGTGCAGGCTACGGGGAAGGATACACTGAAATAGTCATGAAAGGAAACTTTGAGGACAGGAAGTTCCTCGCGTTGTACATAAAGTGAGTGCTCAACACACACACACACACACACACACACACACACACACACACACACACACACACACACACACACACACACACACACACTTTTTACCGTGAAGTGTTTCCTCGTGCAGGGACGATGAGGTCATAGCGGCGGCCAGCTTGAACTATGACCCGGCGGTGTCTGCAGTGGCCGAGAGACTGGTTTCAGGACGAGTCATTACCAGGGACGAAGCTCTGTGAGACAACACACACATTACAACACGGACACACACACATGTGGACAAACACACTTGTCTGTGTCAGATCTGACGACCTGAGCTGGCTGCAGTTGTCCTGACGGAGGCGCCCCACCAGGTCTTCTTCGCCAGGTGGACTCAGGTTCCGCACGGACTGGATGAAGACTGAAAAGACATAAGCGCGCAAACAACACATACCTCACCTTTGTACAACTTTGTGGTCGCACATCTTTGTGGAACGTTCCACTTCAGGGACGGAGGTCGTCACTTTTGTCTCCGAGTTAGTCCTCTTTTTTACACCTAACACACTTTTTAACTGCACGCCCCGCCCCCAACACTCAGGTGCTCTTTAGGAGGGCGGGGTCAGAGATGTGTAGAAGACAACTCTTGGTATGATTGACAGTCCTCAAGTCATTTCACTTTATTGTCCAATTATTATTATTAGTTTTAATGCTGACTAAAATAAAGGCAACATTTTTTTTTTATTGAATTGTTAGGACGCACCACCTAACTCAGGGGTCGGCAACCCGCGGCTCCGGAGCCGCATGCCGCTCTTTGACCACTCTGATGCGGCTCAGCTGCATACTTGCCGACCCCCCCGATTATCCCAGGAGATTTATGGATCTCAGTGCCTCTCCTACATAACTCCCAGGGAAAATATAATCCTATTTTCACTCTAATTACTCAATTAAGGGCGTGCCCTAATTGAACTGCAGTAATTATCCTCTATGGCATTTACAAACAGCGTGCCAGCCCGGCCACATGTTGTTTGTAGCTTCTACTTGTGCACGTAGGAGACAGCAAAGCATACTTAGTCATCAGCCACACAGCTTACACTGACGGTAGCCGTAGCGTATAAAACAACTTTAACACTGTTACGTTACAAATATGCGCCACACTGTGAACCCACACCAAAAAAGAATGAAAAACCGTAACACAACATAACACAACACAACCAATACCCAGAATCCCATGCAGCCCTAACTCTTCCGGTCTAGATTATACACCCCCGCTACCACCAAACCCCCCCACACACATCAAACACCCCCCCCCCTCCGTGCGTCGGTTGAGCGGAAGAGTTAGTGCTGCATGGGATTCTGGGTATTTGTTGTGTTGTGTTTATGTTGTGTTACAGTGCAGATGTTCTCCAGAAATGTGTTTGTCATTCTTTTTTGGTGTGGGTTCAAAGTGTGGCGCATATTTGTAACGTCCATCCATTTTCTACCGCTTATTCCCTTCGGGGTCGCGGTGGGCGCTGGAGCCTATCTCAGCTACAATCGGGCGGAAGGCGGGGTACACCCTGGATAAGTCGCCACCTCATCGCAGGGCCAACACAGATAGACAGACAACATTCACACTCACATTCACACACTAGGGCCAATTTAGTGTTGCCAATCAGCCTATCCCCAGGTGCATGTCTTTGGAGGTGGGAGGAAGCCGGAGTACCCGGAGGGAACCCACGCAGTCACGGAGAGAACATGCAAACTCCACACAGAAAGATCCCGAGCCCGGGATTGAACTCACGACTACTCAGGGCCTTCGTATTGTGAGGCAGACGCACTAACCCCTCTTCCACCGTGCTGCCCTATTTGTAACGTAACAGTGTTAAAGTTGTTTTTGTACGGCTACCGTCAGTGTAAGCTGTGTGGCTGCTGACCTAGTACGCCTTGCTGTCACTTACGTGAGCAAGCTGAAACTGCATTCTACATGTGGTCTAGCAGGTACACTGTTAGGGCAGACTGTAGAGGGCGCCAAAAGCAGTGCCATCACGCTCTGATGTTCTGGAGTCTCCCGGAAATAGTGAGAGAGTTGGCAAGTATGACGCTATCAAGCGCCATTCATTCAAAACTCGCGGGCCGCACTATCATCAAATTTCCATGTTATAGTGCGTGCCGGTGCGTGTGTCAGAGACCCCTGGTTAACATAGCCAAAAGCAATTTAAGCTTTGTATGCGGTGTTTTTCATTTTAAAATTAAATTTTTTTTTGTGGCTCCCATTATTTTCTTTAATTTGTGAAACTTGCCAAAATGGCTCTTTGAGTGGTAAAGGTTGCCGACCCCTGACCTAACTGAATCCAGTTTTACAAAATCACTTCTGTTGACGCTGTATTATTAGGTTCGTATAGTAACAATTGTTTCAAAAATATGATGAGTTTGAATTAGCTACATTCACAATCCCTGACATATAAAAATAGATGTTCCTGAATATTTAAGATTGTTAAAAATAAAATGTTGACTATGAAACTCCCTGATGGTTCCCAATCAAAGTACCGTAATTTCCGGACTATAAGCCGCTACTTTTCCCCCTCGTTCTGGTCCCTGCGGCTTATACAAGGGTGCGGCTTATTTACGGCCTGTTCTTCTCCGACACCGACGAAGATGATTTTGGTGGTTTTAGTACGCAGGAGGAAGACGATGACACAATGATTAAAGACTGACTTTTCATATACCGGTAGGCTGGTTATTTTGATAACGTACAGGCGAGCACTTTGTATTACTTTGCACCGTTGTATTATTTGTACTCTGCACGAATGCTGTTCGCCATGTCAAAGATGTGAAAGTTTGATTGAATGATTGAAAGATTGATTGTTAATAAATGGGACGCTTTGCGTTCCCAAACAGTCATCTCTGTCCCGACAATCCCCTCCGTGGTAGCAGGAACCCCTATATACTACGGTAATTACACATCAAAACCCTGCGGCTTATAGTCGGGTGCGGCTTATATATGGAGCAATCAGTATTTTCCCCTAAATTTAGCTCGTGCGGCTTATAGTCAGGTGCGGCTTATAGTCCGGAAATTACGGTAATGATGTATTTAATTATCAATAAAACATCAGTACTGTTTTTCAGTGTCTTTATTTGCTTCTTCTGTCCCCTACCGTGCAGCAGTGGTACTGTCAAGGTGGACATTAAATGTTGTCCGGACTCTTTCTAGAAGGATTCTAAAAGCAAAGCGCTGTAGGCGAGTACTGTACATCAGGCCTGGCCCTAACCAATCTGGCGCCCTAGGCAAGATTTTAGGTGGCGCCCCCCCACATCGGCAGTGAAGTGTATCTACTCACAAGAAACCGAATAGCTTTGTCTTTGACCATTTTTTTTACTTAAAGAAAGCAAATTAACATATTATATGAGAATGTTATGTTATGATTATCTTTAACCGAATCACAGCAGTGCTCAAATTAAAAAACAGCATTCCCTCTCATGTGATATTGCTTATTTAACATTAATGATGTGCACTTTAACAACTAGGCTTACAACTATACCTAATATATAAAGGGGTGGAAAAGTGACTATTACCTGCAGGGCAAACATTAGCTAACCAGAAGGCAATAACAATGTAAACAAAAAACACCTGCTTAAAAGATCTAATACAAATGTCCCTAAGGAATGTAAGGTGGGAGTACTGTAATTACATAACGTTACATTATTATTTTCCATAACAATTTAGCCCCCTCCACAATATTAACCCGACGTTAAAACAGAACTAGCTATTTATTGATTAGCAATTGCCGAATCATGTGACATTAGCTTAATGCTAAAAAGCCAGGTTACTATCACATTCTGTAACAGAAAAATAATTTAATGTAGACTATAACGTTACCTACCTGCTACCTCTGTCTTTTTCTCGTTTCTCCTCCTCTTCTTTTTTCTTTTTTCTTCCCTGGGCACCTGACAGTTTTGGCCGTTTTGACATCTAGTGTTGATTTTTTTGATGTGGTGACGTCCAAAAAAAGAGTCATGATAGGGGAAGGGAGGGGGCGCACCGTGCGGGGGGAGGGTGGGGGGGGGGGGGGGGCATAATGTTGTGACAAACAATATTTCTATTAAATAGGCTTTACTTTGCATTTTAATTAACTTGGGATTATTTTTTGTATTTAGAAATAATAGTACACTTTTTTTTTTTTTTCTCCAACATTTGTGGCACTGGTGTGGCGCCCCCTGATGGACGGCGCCCTTAGCATTTGCCTATACGGCCTATGCCACGGGCCGGCCCTGCTGTACATGCTAAGCTATTTGACGAAAACATTGGCGCCTCAGCAAGGAATAAAACACGTTTATCTAATAATTGATACAATTGTATTTGTATTATTATGATACAAACAAGCTGTGAGCCAAAATGGCCTCCGGGCCGCATTTTGAAGAGCCCCACAATAGTGTTTGATATTGCAATGAAACAAGCTTGATTACCATCAACGTCCTGTGGGTGCTCAGGTCATGTGACTCCTCCTCATGCTGCTGATGAAGTGATCCACAAGAGGAGCCAAGTCCTGCTCACAGACTGTCTGGGCTCAAAATTGGCGACGTCCCTGCAGCGAGCGTGGACGCCTGCTGCACCTCTTGCTGGGCGACATAGCGCCGCCTCCTGTTGACCCGGTACACCTCCAGCCTCTCCTCCTCCGCCTGGGGGTCTTCCACCGCCTCTTCCCACCTCAGGCTCTCCCTCGCCTGTGCGCTGAGCTCGGCCACACGGCACGCCCTCGTGGCGCCGCTTCTTCTGCTCGCCGACAGCTCTTTGACGGGTTTGTCTGCGGGGGGCCGGTCCTTGCTCTTTTTGCAGGCCACACGCAGCTTGGATGTTTGACCTCGGGGCCTCGGGCACGCTGGCGTCAGGGTCAGGTGCACGGCCTCAGGGGGCTTGGCTACAGACGTCAGTTGAGAAAAATGTGATTAGTGACGTGCCTCCATTATGGACTTGAGGAACTTTAAGAACTGTTCATTTAAACTAGAGATGTCCAATAATGGCTTTTTTGCCGATATCCGATATTGTCCAACTCTTAATTACCGATACCGATATATACAGTCGTGGAATTAACACATTATTATGCCTAATTTTGTTGTGATGCATTAAATAATGTAACAAGGTATTCCAAAATAAATCAACTCAAGTTATGGGAAAAAATGCCAACATGGCACTGCCATATTTAGGGTCCGCCCTGTAACCAGTACAAAGGACTCCCTCAGGGAGTACTTTGTACTGGTTACAAAGGAACCTATTGTTATTGTAAGGTTTTATTATTCTTTCTTTCTTCTTCCGCACCGTTGCGCACTACTTTGCCCCCCTTAACATGCTTCAAAACTCACCAAATTTGACACACACATAGAAAAACTGTGACAGCCCACTTTAATAAAAAAACCTAACCCCAAAAATCAAAACTGCTTTCTAGCGCCCCCTAGGAAGTAAACTGCCTCTAACTCCCACTAGGAATGTCGTAGAGACATGAAACAAAAAACCTCTATGTAGGTCTCACTTAGACCTACCTTTCATAATTTCACATCCTCGGGCAAAAACCAACAGGAAGTTGGCAATTTCCCATTTTAGACAAAAATTTAGTAAAAACACTGCTTTTACGTCTTTGACCTCTAATTTGACCCCCTTAAAATACTTCAAAACTCACCAAATTTCTCACACACATCGGGACTGGTGTATTTAAAAAAAATAAAATAATAATTTTTTTTTTTTTACATAAATAAATACAATCATGTGTGCTTACGTACTGTAGCCCTGCAGACTGTATTAATCTATATTGATATATAATGTATATATTGTGATTTTTATGTTGATTTCATTAAAAAAACATTTTTTTTTTTTTTTTTTTTTTAATTTCTTGTGCGGCCCGGTACCAATCGGTCCGCGGACCGGTACCAATCGGTCCGCGGACCGGTACCGGTCCGCGGACCGGTGGTTGGGGACCACTGGCCTAATGTACGGAATAATTTTTTGTTGTGCTTACCGACCTCGAAGCCATTTTATTTAGTGCATGGTGTAATAATAAGTGTGACCAGTAGATGGCAGTCACACATAAGAGATACGTGTAGACTGCAATATGACTCAAGTAAACAACACCAAAATGCCGCTGCTCCGCTTTTGATTGAAGTAAAGTCTGAATGTCATTAAAACAGTGAGCTCCATCTTTTGACACTTCTTCCACTCCCGTCCTTGCACGCTACACCGCTACAACAAAGATGACGGGGAGAAGACGCCGCCGAAGGTGAGCCACGTAAATAAGAAGCGACATCCTGAAGCGACTGTCAGAAAGGGGCTTGAAGATGATCTGTAAAACATAATCTGTGCAACATTTTGAGCAAAGAACCACCATTACATGTTATGTAAACCACAAAAAAGTGTTTTACATTTAGAAAAAATATATATATAATATGACCCCTTAATGTGGTCCAGAACCGGGCCTGGAAGTCCGAACGTGACGCAAGCAGGACATCAGGCTGCAAATGAGCAACATGTGGAATATTCTTAATTGCTGAGTTATGGATTATGATGGAGGCTGACTCATGAAGTCTTGCAGTGATTACATAACTGGAGTCTGGTGCGCCGAATCTACAGTCGTTTTACAGCAAATGACTGTCCAGCACCCCCCGCCACCCCGAAAGGGACAAGCAGTAGAAAATGGATGGCTGGATGGACTGTAAATGGTAAAAACGGTACAGCTTATTTTAGGTTCAAATCGACAGTTTTTTAAACCGTTAAATATAGTCATTGTTTTTACTGTGAATGTAAAAACGGCACTGAGGTTGTTTTTGCGTTCAAATTCTGGCAACTTAATCGGCCCGTTTTTGCACCGTAGAATGTACGATCTTTTTTTGTGTGACAGTGTTTGACTGTAAATTGAAAAAGAGTGGCGCTGTTATTTTTAAGGGGAGATTCTGGCAACCTTAACGGACAGTTTATTTTATTACCGTAAAACAGTCGGATTTTGCGGCAACTGTAAATGTAAAAACGGTATTGCTGTTATTTTAACATAACAGCCAGTTTTTTACCGTAAAATCTACATTGTTTTTTTTCGTTGTTTTTTTTTACAGTATATTACTGTAAATTGAAAACCGTACTCCTTTTTTATTTTTATTTTGGCGACTGTGCTACCAGTTTTTTGTACCGTAAAATATAGTTGTTTTTGCAGTGTACTACTGTAAATGGAAAAACTAATCTATGTATTTAATTCCAATTGTAATAAATAACGACACATTTAAGTTAACTATTTAAAGATGTACTTATCCATGTTAATTTGTCAGATTTATCCCTCCATAACAACACATGCAGGCATTTTGGCTAAATGTGTCTCAATGTTGACAAAATTTTGCAAAAGTTTGTTGGCACAATCAAATGAAAGGGAACATGATGTGATAATTGTTGGGATACACAAGAAGTATTATAGACTAATCTGGATAATAACTGGACGTAGAAAACACTTATATCTCAGTTTAGCCCGGGAGCTCTTTATTTATTTTATCTCTTGGTCGAACGCCGGCATTTCCTCCCACTTCCGGTTAGTGAAGCGCAATACATCCTGTTACAGCAGTAAGGATACAGACTTTCACAATAAAGGTTTAAACCGTAAACATTACAATAATATTATGTGATGACTATACATTTATTTGCAGTTATAAAAGCAGCCGGTAGAGGGCAGCTGTAAGGCAACTAGATACGTGACACTGATGATTACCTGAATGCTGTGTCGACGTTAGTGAGGCAGCGAAGCCTTTTTTCTTCTTTCTTTTCTTCTTTTTGTCTTCTGAGCTGCTACAAATCTTCATCTTGTGGACGTCCTCCTCCGACATGGCGCCGCACCCGCAGGCTAACAAGTCAACAGCGGTTAGCTTCAATCTTCCCCGCTCCCTCAACACAACATACGAGTTAGTCGGCGGGGAAAAGTAGTTTTGGTCTTTTTGATCCGGATTATACGGACTAGATTATTATATATTTTTTTAACTCTTCCGTTAATTTGTATTCATGGAAATGAAGAAGAGAGTTTATGCTACATGGCGCCTTAGCTAGCTTTGACGTTGTCGATCTCGCGCTACTGGACTCGTATCCATGGCAACTAATGTGGGCGGAACAACTTCACTTTCAGGTTCAAGTTTCTACACGACAGTAATGGCTGATGCACCAAGCAGCCGAAATAATCGTATTGGATAAAGGAAATGTTCGAAAAGCGTTATTTAACTATTTTGATAGTAAATGACCAACCGGGAACTTTGTAATAACATTAAACTGCCTCACTAGTTGTTAGTAGTAAGTTACAACAATTAAAAGCGTCAATGTGTGCTAGTTCCGATTTTTCAAAATATCAAATTCTCATTTGGTATCTTCTTTAGGACTTTGTAGCCGTGTTTAATGTTTCTGTGGCTATAAATGTCACTAAAATTGCCACAGGCTCAAACTGCTGTCTCATCAAAGTCTTCTACGTCACTTCCGTGCAGCCGACGTCGGCCGACTCGTGACTGCTTGCGTCATCACGCAGCCAGCTGACCGGCGTGGGAAGCCGGCTGATCAGGGCGTGCGGGCGGTCAGGAGTTGTGTAAAAAGGGGGCTGAAGTCCGGCATTTTGCCTCCTTCGCGGCTGCAGCCCCGCACGTCGGATCCCTGACGCGCACGACGACCGAGCCGGGTGAAGGTTTCGGACTGTGCCGGGGCCGTCGCGTCGTATTTCCGGACCAAAGCGGACCAGCCAGCTGGCTGCTCAGAGGTGGGGCGAGTGTGTTGGCGTGGCTGTGGATCGATCGATTTGTCCCGAACCTCGATGAGGACATTTGAGAAATGGACCTAGACTCCCCCCCCCCAAGTCCAGTTCCCCGCTACAGATCTCGGAACCGCAGTAGTGTGTCGTGCAAATTCCTTCGAGGGGCCTGGGGGGGTTAATGTGGTTCAGAACCGGGCCTGGAAGTCCGAACGTGACGTAAGCAAGACGTCAGGCTGCAAATGAGCAACATGTGGAATATTCTTAATCGTTGAGTTCTTGATTATGACGTAGGCTGACTCATGAAGTCTTGCAGTTGTTACATAACTGGAGTCCGGTGCGGCGAATCTACGGTCGTTTTTACAGCACTGTAAAAAAAAAAAAAAATCCTATTTTTATGGTTAATTTACTCTAAATTTCTACTGTATTTTTTCTATTTTTTTTAAACAGTTTATAAAACTGTAGAATTGAAGACATATCTGTAAATAAACAATCCGCCTGTTATTTTAAGTAATATGCCTGTAATGTCAAACAATGTATATTTCTATTTTTTGTACAGAAAAATACCAAATTAATTATACATACCATTTTCTGTTTTCTTAAATTACTTTGAAATTCATGTAATATTACGATATTTTTCCGTAAAACGTTTCATGAACATTTCTGTAATTATAATGTTTTTGATCATTATTTGGTTTACAATGTTTTACTTTAATTTTATGTTTTTTGTTTGGCAGCCGTAGCTGCTAGTAGATGACCGTTTTTTTAAAGAATTTTTTTTTACAGTGTGTAAGTGCAGGGCCGGCCCGTGGCATAGGCCGTATAGGCGAATGCTAAGGGCGCCGTCCATCAGGGGGCGCCACGCCAGTGCCACAAATGTTGGAGAAAAAAAATAAAAATAAATAAAAGTTGGTACTATTATTTCTAAATACAAAAAATAATCCCACGTTATTTAAAATGCAAAGTAAAGCCTATTTAATAGAAATATTATTTGTTACAACATTACGGTGCGCCCCCTCCCTTCCCGTGTCATGACTCTTTTTGGACTCACCACGTCAAAAAATCAACACAAGATGTCAAAACGGCCAAAACTGTCAGGTACCCAGGGAAGAAAAAAGAGAAAAGAAGAGGAGAAACGAGAAAAAGACAGAGGTAGCAGGTAGGTAACGTTAGCCTACATGAAATTATTTGTCTGTTACAGAATGTGATAGTAACCTGGCTTTTTAGCATTAAGCTAATGCTACATGATTGGGCAATTGCTAATCAATAAATAGCTAGTTCTGTTTTAACGTCGGGTTAATATTGTGGAGGGGGCTAAATTGTTATGGAAAATAATAATGTAACGTTAGGTAATTACAGTACTCCCACCTTACATTCCTCAGGGACATTTGTATTAGATCTTTTAAGCAGGTGTTTTTTGTTGACATTGTTATTGCCTTCTGGTTAGCTAATGTTTGCCCTGCAGGTAATAGTCACTTTTCCACCCCTTTATATATTAGGTATAGTTGTAAGCCTAGTTGTTAAAGTGCACATCATTTATGTTAATTAAGCAATATCACATGAGAGGGAGTGCTGTTTTTTAATTTGAGCACTGCTGTGATTCGGTTAAAGATAATCATAACATAACATTCTCATATGATATGTTAATTTGCTTTCTTTAAGTAAGTTTGGGGGTGAGTAGTTCTTTGAGTTAACATTTGCATGCCTTAAGTGCCAAATTGACTAAGGTGTACATCTACAAAATTGGCTAAAAATGCTAGGATGCTGACGCTAGCATGCATTAAGTACCAAAATACAACTAAGGTGTACACCAAAAAATTAGCTAAACAAAATAAAAATGCATGCTAACATATTTATGGACTATATATGCCAAAAATCCAATAAACAAATGTTTTGAAAAGTACCAAAATATGACTAAAGTGTACACTGTACACCTGCAAAACTAGCTTAAAAAAAAGCTAGCAAGCTAATGTTAGTATGCATCAAATACCAACACATGACAAAGGTGTATGTCTACGAAATTAGCTAAAAAAAGGCTGGCAAGCTAACGTAAATTAAACACATGTCAAATTTTTATTTTTATAATTATTTTAGCGTGTTAGCATTTTTTTTTAGCTAATTCTGTAGGTGTACAACTTTGTCATATTTTGGTACTTGATGCATGCTAACATTAGCATACTAGCATTTTTTAACCTAATTTTGCAGGTGTACGCCATAGTCATTATTTTGATTCTCGATGCATGCTAATGTTAGCTTGATAGCTTTTTTTTTTTTTGCCAACTTTGTAGGTGTACACCTAAGTCACATTTTGGTACTTGATGCATGCTAATATCAGCATGCATCAAGTACCAAAATATGACTTGGAATACACCTATGAAATTAGCTAAAAAAAATGCTAGCATGTGAAAAAAAAGAACATTTGCCATGTTTCAAAATGTATTTCTGCACTATATATACCAAAAATCCAATAAACAAATGTTGGAAAAATATTTTGGTACTTAATGCATGCTGATATTAGCATGCTTCAAGTACCAAAATGTTACTTAGGTGTACACCTACAAAGTTAGCTTAAAAAAAAAAAAGCTATCAAGCTAACATTAGCATGCATCAATAATCAAAATATGACTATGGCGTACACCTACAAAATTAGGTTAAAAAAAAAATGCTAGTATGCTAACGTTAGCATGCATCAAGTACCAAAATATGACAAAGTTGTACACCTACAAAATTAGCTAAGAAAATACTAACACGCTAAAATAATAATAAAAATAAACATTTGACATGTGTTTAATTGTATTTCTGGACTGAATAGGTAAACATCAAATAAACAAATGTTCACAAAAAAAAAATGCTAGCATGCTAAAATTAGCATGCATTGAGGACCAAAATATGACTGAGGTGTACACTGACCAAGTTAACTAAAAAGAAAAACTAGCATGCTAACAGGTGTCAAAATATTTGACGCCGAGATGGCGCGCGGCGCTATTGTGACACAACTCGTCATCACTAAGTCCTCCATAAATACCGACATATGGTGGCGTTTCGAAGTAAGGACGCTCAAAAGTATCCTCTCTCTCTCTTTCTGCAGGAGTCTCTTTTACCCCAAAGGCGGCGCCCAAGATGGCTGACACACAGCAGTTCTTCACTGGCGAGCTTTATGTTCCAGACACATGCTAAAGCTGCCAGCTGAAGAACTGTTCTGGTCAGGTGTGAACTCCAGGGGGACGGACCGACACACCAGCTTCAACGTGTTATCCTACTACAATACAATACTCCATTTACATGTCGTGACCTGAAAATTAAGCAAATATGTGTGATATTGTTATTATAAGCGCTAACGCAGACGGACTATTTTAGCGGTGTATTGATAGCAGCGAGATAATGCTAGCTTACGCTGCTAATGTTGACACACTGAGCCGACGGCTGCTTCTGCTTGGTCTCAAACTTGCTATAAGTAAATTCTAGATTATAATTCATGCGTCTCTCACCTGCTAGTAGACAAATGTGGCCATGGACTTTCACGTCCCCTGAGATGGCGAAATAAACCTCACCCTTCGTGAGGATTGTGTGATTGATTCTTCATCTAAACGGAATAATATGTGCGTCCCGTCAGTCGGCATCCCAGCGAGAGTGGAAATATTACACTAAGTGTTTTATTACGGTTAGTTTGCACCTAGTAATGATGCTAATGCTATCGTGTTTCAACAAAGCGACATCTGTTTAGCTCTGTTTCTAAAACTTATTTTCTCATCCTCTTTGTGTTCGGGTTCAAAAATAAAAATTTTCCCAACGTAATCGTTGTTGGCTCTCACAAAGTCTGCTTGATTGGCGTTGTTGTTGATGGGGAAGGGATCTGTGGTTTCTCTGCTACGTCATGGATCACATGACTGGCTTTTTCATTAACTCTCAAAATGGCTCGGGAATATCTGGGAGATTGACACTATTTTGATACCAGGTGGCAATGGTTAATTTCTGGAGAGGTACCAGTCTTGAGGACGTGCGAGCTGACCCGACTTGAGACCCGAGATGGACCACTCTTCGGACCCAGCTTCCATGCACAGCTATAGACATCTCTGCGTAGCTGACTAGAAGAAGATACACAACCCCCACAACTCTCTGTTGGACTTAACTACCACTTTATCTATAAAAATAACAACTAATGATCCCTACATCCATTTACTCTTAGCTCCTCCCGGATGACATCGCTTTTTAGTCAACTGTTTTAGGAGGTTTTCTGCTCACGAGTTGTCTCTGCTGGCGTCATGTCACGTAACTAAATTGTTTTATTTTGGAAACATTCTGACTATTAAACAAGTAGGTTTCTATTTTATCTTTCCCTTTCCCAGCAAGGAAGAATGCCAGGCTCTGTCTGGTGTGCCTCTGCATTTTTTCAACGCAAAATATGTGCCTTGGCTCAAAAAAGGTTGAAAAACACTGATCTAAGCCATGGACCCCGACTTAAACAAGTTGAAAAACTTATTGGGGTGTTACCATTTAGTGGTCAATTGTACGGAATATGTACTTCACTGTGCAACCTACTAATAAAAGTCTCAATCAATCGATCAATCAAAAAAACCGTCCCCTACCTCACCCTGCAACTCGAGTTTCACCAGTACCCCGCCACCAAATAGGCAAACTGTCTTTATGGAAACAGTACAGTATTTGCTGGGTAAAACCAGATGTGTTCCAGACGCGTTTTCGACTTGAAGAAGGATTTCGATACAGCAGACCATCAAGCTCTCCCGTCTAAACTGACTCACTTTTGCCTTGTTTCAATCCTACTTGTCCAACAGCAGTCAATAAGTGAAGGTGGGTGGCACTTAGTCATCCTATCTTGAGAGCTCTGCAGGGGTTCCATGAGGCTTTATTCTGGGACCGGTATTGTTTTTTTGATCCATAAATGACCTGGCAAATGTCTGCATGAAAGGGAACTTTCAAATGTGTCCTGATGATGCCGTTATCTTTACGCTCACCGAAAGCCCTAAAAAGTATCCACAACTGGCTTCTTAATTCAGGCTTAATGTAAAACAAAACGTTTCAATTTCAAAACTGTCCGGTGTGTTAAACTTGATCTTGTAGCGGACTTCAAATATCTTTGGCTCCAGGGCCGGCCCGTGGCATAGGCCGTATAGGCAAATGCTAAGGGCGCCGTCCATCAGGGGGCGCCACGCCAGTGCCACAAATGTTGGAGGAAAAAAATAAAAATAAATAAAAGTTGGTACTATTATTTCTAAATACAAAAAATAATCCCACGTTATTTAAAATGCAAAGTAAAGCCTATTTAATAGAAATATCATTTGTTACAACATTACGGTGCGCCCCCTCCCTTCCCGTATCATGACTCTTTTTGGACTCACCACGTCAAAAAATCAACACAAGATGTCAAAACGGCCAAAACTGTCAGGTACCCAGGGAAGAAAAAAGAGAAAAGAAGAGGAGAAACGAGAAAAAGACAGAGGTAGCAGGTAGGTAACGTTAGCCTACATTACATTATTTGTCTGTTACAGAATGTGATAGTAACCTGGCTTTTTAGCATTAAGCTAATGCTACATGATTCGGCAATTGCCAATCAATAAATAGCTAGTTCTGTTTTAACGTCGGGTTAATATTGTGGAGGGGGCTAAATTGTTATGGAAAATAATAATGTAACGTTAGGTAATTACAGTACTCCCACCTTACATTCCTCAGAGACATTTGTATTAGATCTTTTAAGCAGGTGTTTTTTGTTGACATTGTTATTGCCTTCTGGTTAGCTAATGTTTGCCCTGCAGGTAATAGTCACTTTTCCACCCCTTTATATATTAGGTATAGTTGTAAGCCTAGTTGTTAAAGTGCACATCATTAATGTTAATTAAGCAATATCACATGAGAGGGAATGCTGTTTTTTAATTTGAGCACTGCTGTGATTCGGTTAAAGATAATCATAACATAACATTCTCATATGATATGTTAATTTGCTTTCTTTAAGTAAAAAAAAAGGTCAAAGACAAAGCTGTTCGGTTTCTTGTGAGTATATACACTTCACTGCCGATGTGGGGGGGCGCCACCTAAAATCTTGCCTAGGGCGCCAGATTGGTTAGGGCCAGGCCTGGTTGGCTCACTCTGGACCCAACACTTCTTTTATAAACGTATTTACAGCAAAAAGAGTCAAGTTCAATCTGTATCATTTTAAACAATGACAACCATGACAATTAAGTCTGCTAAGATGTTTTTACACACAATGTAATTTCCCCCCGGAGATTACGGCACCACAACTCCTGGAAAGACGACATTAAAACTCACAAAAATTGTATTAAAAAAATCTATTAAAAAAATCCTTGATCTCAAGCTTCTGTCATTTCACCAGGGTAACATTTAGGGCAAAGCTGTGAGCACTCAGACTTCGGCGATCTCGGAATTGAATCTCAAATTGGACAACATCTCGGAGATGCTCTCCACTCTGCAAGGCGAAATGAGGATCAATTTGAGAGCCAGAATGGACAATTAGAGCTGACAACCCATTGGAATGTGCTTGATCGCCTCACCAAAACCAATCCTAATTTGGCTCCCTCTGCAATGGCCTAGGCTGGGTCATGCTGTAAACAGCCCAGTGAGACCAGTGCAGCTAAGGACACTCTGCAAAATCCCTCCCCCCTTCTTCAAAGACACCTGGGATGTTGACTCTGTTTATGGGACGCAGAGCGGAGCTGCCTCCAAGCTTATAGACAAAACACGCACCCATGGACTACTATACACCTACGCACACATACATACCCCCACCCTACACCTTTGCTGCTTCAACCCCTCGCAGTATGATGGTTTACAGATGTCCCCAGCATCCCCCCCAGTTGCAAGTTTGAGTTTTTGTGTGCTGTAACGTGTTCTTATGCGCTTATTTCCTCGATATTCTGTTCCTGGTCTCAAACTGAGTGCCCCCCCCCCCAATAGGAGCTTAGTTTGGGAGCTGTATTTTTTCTCCTCCTCCACCCATGTTTTTACCTTTCCTACCTTTTTTTTACAAGGCAGTGGCGATCCATCAGTGTTCCTGTTCAGTATACCCCTGGAACTGTATATCGTATGTCTGCTCTTGGACGGTTGTATTAAAAACAAATGTTGTATTTTTTAAGAGCCATGACAATAAAGCTCTATTCTATTCTGTTTTATTTTGGTAAAATATGAAATCAACATTTTTATTAATTAAAAAAAAAAAGCTGTTATATATTGACTTGCCTCACCCCCAAATACATTAATCTCAGGACAGACTGATGTTTTGGCACCACAGCGCCCTCCAGAGGGGAAAACATCCATTAGACAAATTAGTCCAAGGAAGTCATTTTTGGAACAGACTACCCATAAATATTAGAACGTTTTGCACTTTTAAAAAGCTTCTTAAACTGTTTCTTTAAAGTTCGTCACTCTGACTAACTGTATTGTTTTTATTTTTGTGTCGATGTCTTTCTCTGTTCCTGTTTTTATGGCTGCAGATAATTAATAATTAAGAAGTTTATTAAGTACAGTAATGTAGTGGCTAAATCTTCTGTCTGGGTCACGTTGCAGCCACTCACGTCACGTTTAAAGGGGGAGGAGCTTCAAAGTTTGGTAAATAAAGGGTAAGTTCCCAAGTCGGGCTGCACGTTTCTGCAAAAATTATGAATCATAATTTTCTTGCTGTGAACGTAAGAAGCGTGTGTGTGCATGCTGAAGCTGTCAAGGAATTTCATTGTTTTAAAAAAATATATTATTATCATCCATCCATCCATCCATCTTCTTTCGCTTATCGGAGGTCGGGTCGCGGGGGCAGCAGCTTAAGCAGGGAAGCCCAGACTTCCCTCTCCCAGGCACTTCGTCCAGCTCCTCCCGGGGGATCCCGAGGCGTTACCAGGCCAGCCGGGAGACATAGTCTTCCCAACGTGTCCTGGGTCTTCCCCGTGGCCTCCTACCGGTCGGACGTGCCCTAAACACCTCCCTAGGGAGGCGTTCGGGTGGCATCCTGACCAGATGCCCGAACCACCTCATCTGGCTCCTCTCGATGTGGAGGAGCAGCGGCTTTACCGGATGGTAGAGCTTCTCACCCTATCTCTAAGGGAGAGCCCCACCACCCGGCGGAGGAAACTCATTTCGGCCGCTTGTACCCGTGATCTTGTCCTTTCGGTCATAACCCAAAGCTCATGACCATAGGTGAGGATGGGAACGTAGATCGACCGGTAAATTGAGAGCTTTGCCTTCTGGCTCAGCTCCTTCTTCACCACAACGGATCGATACAGCGTCCTCATTACTGAAGACGCCGCACCGATCCGCCTGTCGATCTCACGATCCACTCTTCCCTCACTCGTGAACAAGACTCCGAGGTACTTGAACTCCTCCACTTGGGGCAGGGTCTCTTCCGCAACCCGGAGATGGCACTCCACCCTTTTCCGGGAGAGAACCATGGACTCGGACTTGGAGGTGCTGATTCTCATCCCGGTCGCTTCACACTCAGCTGCGAACCGATCCAGCGAGAGCTGAAGATCCTGGCCAGATGAAGCCATCAGGACCACGTCATCTGTAAAAAGCAGAGACCTAATCCTGCAGCCACCAAACCAGATCCCCTCAACGCCTTGACTGCGCCTAGAAATTCTGTCCATAAAAGTTATGAACAGAATCTGTGACAAAGGGCAGCCTTGGCGGAGTCCAACCCTCACTGGAAACGTGTCCGACTTCCTGCCGGCAATGCGGACCAAACTCTGGCACTGATCGTACAGGGAACGGACCGCCTCAATCAGACAGTCCGATACCCCATACTCTCTGAGCACTCCCCACAGGACTTCCCGAGGGACACGGTCGAATGCCTTCTCCAAGTCCACAAAACACATGTAGACTGGTTGGGCAAACTCCCATGCACCCTCAAGGACCCTGCCGAGAGTATTAATATTATTATCATTATTATTATTATTAAAGTCCACATTGTCTTCTTCAGTTTTAAAGGAATAGTTGTCCCTTACACCGGTTGTAGTTCAGTGTAGTGGTCCCCAACCACCGGCACCGGTTCGTGACGCATTTGCTACCAGGCCGCACAGAGACATTAAATAATTTATAAACGACCGCATTTTCTCCCACTTAACTTTCGTCAGTCCCACCAATTAGCTTGTTTATAGATGTGTTATAAAACTCCTGATTGGAAGTCGCCATTTACTATATTTCTTACATCTTTCTTCCATGGGACAATGCAAATTCATAAACATATAAAATGTAAAGGTGCCAAATTGTAGTAAAAAGCTAGGTTCCATCTGCAGTCCGCGGCAGGTTGATGACCTAAGATCAGGGCAGATCAGGAACAAAGTGACCACAGTAGTTAAAGATGGAGAAGTGCTAAATTGTTGCATATAACAATTGTGCTGAAGGAAGAAAATACACACTTCCTTTGGCCTAGTAAGTTAAAGTGCTGGTATTATTGCACACACTCTTATTACACAAGTAGTTAGCAATAACAGATGTATTTACGCATGGAAAATTGTAGCAAAAAAAGCTAACATTAGTGAAACTACACTACCGTTCAAAAGTTTGGGGTCACCCAAACAATTTTGTGGAATAGCCTTCATTTCTAAGAACAAGAATAGACTGTCGAGTTTCAGATGAAAGTTCTCTTTTTCTGGCCATTTTGAGCGTTTAATTGACCCCACAAATGTGATGCTCCAGAAACTCAATCTGCTCAAAGGAAGGCCAGTTTTGTAGCTTCTGTAACGAGCTAAACTGTTTTCAGATGTGTGAACATGATTGCACAAGGGTTTTCTAATCATCAATTAGCCTTCTGAGCCAATGAGCAAACACATTGTACCATTAGAACACTGGAGTGATAGTTGCTGGAAATGGGCCTCTATACACCTATGTAGATATTGCAGCAAAAACCAGACATTTGCAGCTAGAATGGTCATTTACCACATTAGCAATGTATAGAGTGTATTTCTTTCAAGTTAAGACTAGTTTAAAGTTATCTTCATTGAAAAGTACAGTGCTTTTCCTTCAAAAATAAGGACATTTCAATGTGACCCCAAACTTTTGAACGGTAGTGTATGTTTTTTCCCTTCTTTATTGTGCATTTTCGGCCGGTGCGACTTATACTCCGAAAAATACGATATTCATTTTTCGTGCACTTATTTGCTATACATGTATTTATCCGCCACACGTGGAAAGCCGGTCCCTGAAAATAACGCCTACATTAAACTGGTCCTCGGTGCACAAAAAGGTTGGGGACCCCTGGTTTAGTGGACACGTTTGAGCACTGGAGCAAAGGTCATGGTGCAACGACTCACAATGGCCACTTGATGGCGCCACACTTCCTACAAAGTGAGTTAGTTTTCTCCCCTGCGCACAGGTGAGCATGCAGTTTGGCCAGGTAAGGGAGTAGTTCCTGCCACTGGCATCGATGCAATTATCGAACAATCGCTGATATTGGTGGAAAACATGACGTCACGGTCGAAAAGTTGACGCGCTTGTCCTGAAAGTAAACAATAAAGTGGAGCTGACTAATGAGAAACAATAAATGTCTTCCTTGGCGGAGGTAATCATCCAGGCCATTAGGAAGAGGTTCTGGTTCGACTGAGCTCTGCACTTTCGGACTCGGGCGGGCACGCCTGAGTCAGCAGAGCGCGTGCGCGCGTGCAGCCGCGCGGCGTAAATGGAAAGCTTTTACGCACCGCGCTGCCCGCGTGCACGCCGCCGCCGCCGCGCGCACGGGGATGGGCTGATTGCTCACTCCGCGTTCGAACGTCTGGACTGGAGGACGCCTGGACCTGGATGACACCCCCGCTGATGGACAACTTCTGAGGGAGCCTCCTCAGAACCCAACAACCTCGATCGCGTCCACCCCAAAACACAACTTTTTGTTGTAGTTGTTGTTGTTGTTTTTTTTAAGCCACCATGGCCATCAACACCGACGCTTCCTTCGACAGCGGCGCTCTGGTCCAGAGGGACGCGTCCAACCCGAGCGACTTCCAGGACACGGAGAAGCTGCTGAGCGCCGGTGCGGCCGAGCCGGGCGGCCAAAGCAACGTCAAGACGTCCGACTCGCTCGACCTGCGCGGCAGCGTCCGCTCCCTGGACGCGGAGCAGAACGGCCACCGGTCCCCGCTCAAGTCCGGCTCGGTGGGCCATCTGGCGGCCGCGCCCAGGTCCCTGTCCCGCCTCAGCCTGGCCTCGCCCCTGCCGCCCGGCTCGGTGCCGCCCAGCTACCTGTGGCTGGCCGTGCTGTCGTGCCTCTGCCCCGGCGTGCCGCTCAACGTGTACGCGCTGTGGTACGCCAGCGTGGTGAGTTCGCACCTTTCTACCCGTTCCGCGCCGGGCACTCACGCCTGCTCTCGCCCTATTTTTTTTTGTTTTTTTTGCCGCCAGTCGAGATCGATGCTTAAGGACGGCGACCTGCAGGCGGCCCGGAAGTACGGACGCGTGTCGCTGCTGCTCAGCTGCTTGGCCATGCTGCTGGGCGTGGCCGTCATCGCCTTCATCGTCTTCACCATAGGTAGGTACTCGCGTGGGGGGGCGGCTGACCTAACTTGTGTGTGCGTGTGTGTGTGTGTTCTTGTATTTTCCACCCTTCTTGAGACATCAACAAGGAAAAGTACCTTCCATATGAGGACCGGTGAACAAGTTAGGACCGAAATCATGGTCCCAATTCGGAAAACCATTTGCACCCCTGGTGGTGAAATCCATCAAAATGAGGGTGGTCCCAAAAAGGAGGGATTTTTCACATTGACTTTGTCGGTTTTAAAAGGGCTCCCCCTCTGACCAACATATGAAATAACAAGTGTGTGTAAGAAATTGAAATGCGCCCCCTTTGACCAAAATTACAACAAAAACAAACAAAAAAAAGTATGAAGAGACATACTGTAATAACTTGAAGTAAATAATGAACATTAAAAACCAATTACCAAAAAAAAAAATAATTACAAAAAGCTTACCTTTTTTATATTTGCATTGTATGTATACGGACGGGTGAACAAGTTAGGACCGAAATCATGGTCCCAATTCAGAAAACCACTTGCACCCCTGGTGGTGAAATCCATCAAAATTAGGGGGGTCCCAAAAAGGAGGGATTTTTCACATTGACTTTGTCGGTTTTAAAAGGGCTCCCCCTCTGGTCAACATATGAAACAACAAGTGGTGTAAAAAATTGAAGTGCTTCCCCTCTGGCCAACATATGAAATAACAAGTGTGTGTACGAAATTGAAATGCGCCCCCTTTGACCAAAATTAATTTAAAAAAAAAAAATAATATGAAGAGACGGGTGAACAAGTTAGGACCGAAATCATGGTCCCAATTCGGAAAACCACTTGCACCCCTGGTGGTGAAATCCATCAAAATTAGGGTGGTCCCAAAAAGGAGGGATTTTTTTACATTGACTGTGTCGGTTTTAAAAGTGTTCCCCCTCTGGTCAACATATGCAATAACAAGTGGTGTAAAAATTTGAAGTGCTTCCCCTCTGGCCAACATATGAAATAACAAGTGTGTGTAAGAAATTGAAATGCGCCCCTTTTGACCAAAATTACAAAAAAATAACAAAAAAAAGTATAAAGAGACATACTGTAATAACTTGGAGTAAATAATGAACATTAAAAACCAATTACCAAAAATTTTTTTTTTTTACAAAAATCTTACCTTTTTTATATTTGCATAGTATGTATACGGATGGGTGAACAAGTTAGGACCGAAATCATGGTCCCAATTCGGAAAACCATTTGCACTTTGGTGGTGAAATCCATCAAAATTAGGGTGGTCCCAAAAAGGAGGGATTTTTCACATTGACTTTGTCGGTTTTAAAAGGGCTCCCCCTCTGGTCAACATATGAAATAACAAGTGGTGTAAAAAATTGAAGTGCTTCCCCTCTGGCCAACATATGAAATAACAAGTGTGTGTAAGAAATTGAAATGCGCCCCCTTTCACCAAAATTAATTAAAAAAAAAAATAATAATATGAAGAGACATACTGTAATAACTTGAAGTAAATAATGAAGATTAAAAACAAATTACCAACAAAAAAAAATTACAAAAAGCTTACCTTTTTTATATTTGCATAGTATGTATACGGACGGGTGAACAAGTTAGGACCGAAATCATGGTCCCAATTCGGAAAACCACTTGCACCCCTGGTGGTGAAATCCATCAAAATTAGGGGGGTCCCAAAAAGGAGGGATTTTTCACATTGACTTTGTCGGTTTTAAAAGGGCTCCCCCTCTGGTCAACATATGCAATAACAAGTGGTGTAAAAAATTGAAGTGCTTCCCCTCTGGCCAACATATGAAATAACAAGTGTGTGTAAGAAATTGAAATGCGCCCCCTTTGACCAAAATTACAAAAAAAAAAAAAAAAAAAAGTATGAAGAGACATACTGAAATAACTTGAAGTAAATAATGAACATTAAAAACCAATTACAAAAAAATAAAAATTTACAAAAAGCTTACCTTTTTCATATTTGCATAGTATGTATACGGACGGGTGAACAAGTTAGGACCGAAATCATGGTCCCAATTCGGAAAACCACTTGCACCCCTGGTGGTGAAATCCATCAAAATTAGGGTGGTCCCAAAAAGGAGGGATTTTTCACATTGACTTTGTCAGTTTTAAAAGGGCTCCCCCTCTGGTCAACATATGCAATAACAAGTGGTGTAAAAAATTGAAGTGCTTCCCCTCTGGCCAACATATGAAATAACAAGTGTGTGTAAGAAATTGAAATGCGCCCCCTTTGACCAAAATTAATTTAAAAAAATAAAATAATATGAAGAGACATACTGTAATAACTTGAAGTAAATAATGAACATTAAAAACCAATTACCAAAAAAAAAAAATTACAAAAAGCTTACCTTTTTTATATTTGCATTGTATGTATACGGACGGGTGAACAAGTTAGGACCAAAATCATGGTCCCAATTCGGAAAACCACTTGCACCCCTGGTGGTGAAATCCATCAAAATTAGGGTGGTCCCAAAAAGGAGGGATTTTTCACATTGACTTTGTCGGTTTTAAAAGGGCTCCCCCTCTGGTCAACATATGCAATAACAAGTGGTGTAAAAATTTGAAATGCTTCCCCTCTGGCCAACATATGAAATAACAAGTGTGTGTAAGAAATTGAAATGCGCCCCCTTTGACCAAAATTAATTTAAAAAAAAAATAATAATCTGAAGAGACATACTGTAATAACTTGAAGTAAATAATGAACATTAAAAACCAATTACCAAAAAAAAAAAATTACAAAAAGCTTACCTTTTTCATATTTGCATAGTATGTATACGGACGGGTGAACAAGTTAGGACCGAAATCATGGTCCCAATTCGGAAAACCACTTGCACCCCTGGTGGTGAAATCCATCAAAATTAGGGTGGTCCCAAAAAGGAGGGATTTTTCACATTGACTTTGTCGGTTTTAAAAGGGCTCCCCCTCTGGTCAACATATGAAACAACAAGTGGTGTAAAAAATTGAAGTGCTTCCCCTCTGGCCAACATATAAAATAACAAGTGTGTGTAAGAAATTGAAATGCGCCCCCTTTGAACAAAATTACAAAAAAAAAAAAAAAAAAAAAGTATGAAGAGACATACTGTAATAACTTGAAGTAAATAATGAACATTAAAAACCAATTACAAAATTTTTTTTTTTACAAAAAGCTTACCTTTTTTATATTTGCATTTTATGTATACGGACGGGTGAACAAGTTAAGACCAAAATCATGGTCCCAATTCGGAAAACCATTTGCACTTCGGTGGTGAAATCCATCAAAATTAGGGTGGTCCCAAAAAGGAGGGATTTTTCACATTGACCGTGTGTCGGTTTTAAAAGTGCTCCTCCTCTGGTCAACATATGAAATAACAAGTGGTGTAAAAAATTGAAGTGCTTCCCCTCTGGTCAACATATGAAATAACAAGTGTGTGTAAGAAATTGAAATGCGCCCCTTTTGACCAAAATTAATTTTAAAAAAAGTATGAAGAGACATACTGTAATAACTTGGAGTAAATAATGAACATTAAAAACCAATTACCAAAAAAAAAAAAAAGACAAAAAGCTTACCTTTTTTATATTTGCATTGTATGTATACGGACGGGTGAACAAGTTAGGACCGAAATCATGGTCCCAATTCGCAAAACCATTTGCACCCCTGGTGGTGGAATCCATCAAAATTAAGGTGGTCCCAAAAAGGAGGGATTTTTCAAATTGACCGTGTGTCGGTTTTAAAAGTGCTCCTCCTCTGGTCAACATATGAAATAACAAGTGTGTGTAAGAAATTGAAATGCGCCCCCTTTGACCAAAATTACAAAAAAAAAAAAAAAAAAAAAGTTTGAAGAGACATACTGTAATAACTTGAAGTAAATAATGAACATTAAAAACCAATTACAAAAAAAATAGAAGTAAATACAATTTACAAAAAGCTTACCTTTTTTATATTTGCATAGTATGTGTATATATATATATAGTATAGTATTATTAATAGAGATGTCCGATAATATCGGCAGTCCGATAAATGCTTTAAAATGTAATATCAGAAATTATCGGTATCGGATTTTTTATTATCGGTATCGTTTTTATTAATTTTTTTTATTTTTATTAAATCAACATAAAAAACACAAGATACACTTACAATTAGTGCACCAACCCAAAAAACCTCCCTCCCCCATTTACACTCATTCACACAAAAGGGTTGTTTCTTTCTGTTATTAATATTCTGCTTCCTACATTATATATCAATATATATCAATACAGTCTGCAAGGGATACAGTCCGTAAGCACACATGATTGTGCGTGCTGCTGCTCCACTAATAGTACTAACCTTTAACAGTTGATTTTACTCGATTTTTTAATTACTAGTTTCTATGTAACTGTTTTTATATTGTTTTACTTTCTTTTTTATTCAAGAAAATGTTTTTAATTTATTTATGTTATTTTATTTTATGATTTTTTTTAAAAAGGACCTTATCTTCACCATACCTGGTTGTCCAAATTAGGCATAATAATGTGTTAGTTCCACGACTGTATATATCGGTATCGGTTGATATCGGTATCGGTAATTAAGAGTTGGACAATATCGGATATCAGCAAAAAAGCCATTATCGGACATCCCTAATTATTAATGTTGTAAATACAACATTTTTATTCTAATCCTTAAACAAAGTAACAGTGAAACTCAATGGAATAATCACTGAATGGAGAACTGGGGGTTGGATTAAATCAATTACCTTCTTACCACTCCCTTTCAGGCAAAACTGGACAATCATGCTTACATACTGTACATTACCTTTTGCACTATATTAATTTATATTATTATGTGTTGTCAACTTTGTACTTTTTTTTAGGGATGTCCGATAATGGCTTTTTGCCGATATCCGATATTCCGATATTGTCCAACTCTTTAATTACCGATACCGATATCAACCGATACCGATATCAACCGATATATGCAGTCATGGAATTAACACATTATTATGCCTAATTTGGACAACCATGTATGGTGAAGATAAGGTCCTTTTTAAAAATAAAAAAAAAATTAGATAACTAAATTAAAAACATTTTCTTGAATAAAAAAAGAAAGTAAAACAATATAAAAACAGTTACATAGAAACTAGTAATGAATGAAAATGAGTCAAATTAACTGTTAAAGGTTAGTACTATTAGTGGAGCAGCAGCACGCACAATCATGTGTGCTTACGGACTGTATCCCTTGCAGACTGTATTGATATATATTGATTAGGGATGCGTTAAAATGTAATATTGGAAATTATCGGTATCGTTTTTTTATTATCTGTATCGTTGTTGTTGTTTTTTTGTTTGTTTGTTTTTTTTTTAAAATTAAATCAACATAAAAAACACAAGATACAATTACAATTAGTGCACCAACCCAAAAAACCTCCCTCCCCCCATTTCTTTTTGTTATCAATATTCTGGTTCCTACATTATATATCAATATATATCAATACAGTCTGCAAGGGATACAGTCCGTAAGCACACATGAGTGTGCGTGCTGCTGGTCCACTAATAGTACTAACCTTTAACAGTTAATTTGACTCATTTTCATTCATTACTAGTTTCTATGTAACTGTTTTTATATTGTTTTACTTTCTTTTTTTATTCAAGAATATTTTTTTAAATTTAGTTATGTTATTTTATAATTTTTTTTAAAAAGTACCTTATCTTCACCATACATGGTTGTCCAAATTAGGCATAATAATGTGTTAATTCCACGACTGCATATATCGGTTGATATCGGTATCGGTTGATATCGGTATCGATAATTAAAGAGTTGGACAATATCGGAATATCGGATATCGGCAAAAAGCCCTTATTGGACATCCCTAATATTGATATATAATGTAGGAACCAGAATATTGATAACAGAAAGAAATGGGGGGAGGGACTTTTTTTTGGGTTGGTGCACTAATTGTAAGTGTATCTTGTGTTTTTTATGTTGATTTAATAAAAATTTAATTAAAAAAAACCCGATACAGGTAATAAAAAAACCGATACCGATAATTTCCGATATTACATTTTAACGTATTTATCGGACATCCCTACTTTTTTTTTTATGTCATTGCCTGAAATAAATAAATAAATAAATGGGGAAAAAAAAGAAAAATACAAATCTTTATATATCTAGAGAAGGGTGGTCCTAAAGAGGTAGGCATTTTTCAGAGGTCTCAAGAAGGTAACAATTACAAGAATGTGTCTGTGTGTGTGTGTGTGTGTGTGTGTGTGTGTGTGTGTGTGTGTGTGTGTGTGTGTGTGTGTGTGTGTGTGTGCGTGTGTGTGTGTGTGTGTGTGTGTGCAGAGCTCCAGCAGTGACGTCACAGCAGCCTGTGGACTACATTGCACAAGCCGAGGAGGAAGACACGGAAAAGCACAAAGTGGGGAAAAAAAACACGTCGGTGAGGTTCTGTCTGGACCCGAAACAGAGGGGTTAGGGGCTGCACTCACTCATGTCAATGATGCACACACACACACACACACACACACACACACACACACACACACACACACACACACACACGAGGACAGCTGGGTTCTGACAGGTGTGACTTCTTTTGAGGACTTCCTGCAAGTTTTTCTTTCCCTCCAAAAGACAAAAAAAAAAAAAAAAAAAAAAAAAATGGCCGCGGACCGCAACGTGAAATTGTGTTATTTTCTTTATTTATACTTTTTTTTTTTTTTTTTGTGACCGCCAAAAAAGACTGGCCGGGTTCTGGTGCGGACTGCACGGAACCGTACCCCCGGCTACCGAAACTGTACTGCGAGACAATGATGCCCTTTGACCTTTCTATGTTTGTACTGTATGACTGGTTGACCGTGCCATACGTCTGTTCGCATGACAAATAAAGTTGAATGAGCATGATGAGCCTCATCTCGACAACGTCTGTCCCGAAACTATGTCACATGTCAGGTACGGATGCTGCCTCTTGTTGCCATGGCGACGGGGAATAAGGGCTGTCAAACTTGTCTTCGTCGCAGTTATCTTTGACCTCAGTGAACGATATTATTACAGTTTCCTTTATGCATTTGATGACTTTTTTTACGTATACAATGTAAAAAAAAATCCTAAATCTTTCAATTTCAAGGTGATATAATAATTTTACTGTAAAATTTAGTGTTTTTTTTAAAATTTATAGCATATTAGTGTAAATGGAAAAACAGTACGGCATTTTTTTACGGTAAAAAAACAACTGTAATTTTACTGTAATGTAAGTTTTTTTGTTTTTACTGTAAATATTTTTAAAAATGCTTGTTTTACGTTAAAATTCCGGGGACTTTTTTATTTACCGTACAACCAACTGTAGCGTTTACGGTGTATTGCTGTAAATGGCAAAACACTAAAACAGTTTTCATAGTAAAAAAAATACTTTTTTACCAGAATTTTGTCGTCCAAAAAAACAAAACAATGCCACTGTCGTTTTCCATTTACAGTAAAATGCTGTAAAAAAAAAAAAAAACACAGTCAATTTCACAATTGTACCGTAAAATCTAAAAATTTTCAGAGTACAATGCATTACTAAATAATATTTAAGCTTAGAAAATTGCATGTACTTTCTTCTGTCGCAATAATTTCACCGTAAAATTTATGATGGTTTTTACAGCATATTAATATACATGGAAAAACAGTATTGCAGTTTTTTATTTACGGTAAAAAACTGGCAGTTCAATTGCCAGAATTCAGTTTTGACCCTAAAACAACTAGCTTTTACGGTGTATTATTGTAAATGGCATAACACTACCACATATTTTTACAGTAAAAAATGTTGTTTTTGCCAGAATTTTATCATAAAAAAAAACCCCAACAATGGTACAGTTTGTTTCCATTTACAATAAAATGCTGTAAAAACCACAGTATATTTTACTATTTTACCATCAAATCTATTGTCATTTTTACAGTGTGCGATGCATTACTAAAAATTATTTAAGCTTAGAAAATATACAATTTCATGTATTTTCTTCTCTCGTAATAATTTTACCGTAAAATGCATGATGGTTTTTACAGCATATTACTATACACGGAAAAACAATACGGCAGTTTTCTATTTACGGTAAACTGGCAGTTCAATTGCCAGCATTTTAATGTAGAATGAATGTTGTTGTTGTTGTTTTTACTGTAAATAGAAAACAGCTTTTTCACAGTAAAATTCTGGTAGCTGAGCTGCCCGTTTTTGAAAATGGCACAACACTACCACGGTTCTTTACATTCAAAAATGAATTTGGCAACTGAGCTGTCAGTTTTTTTTACCCTAAAAACAACTGTAGATTGTATGGTATATTACTTTAAATGGCATAACACTACCACAGATGTTTACAGTACAAAATACATTTTTGCCAGAATGTTATCGTCAAAAAGCAATGGTACTGTTTTGTTTTTTTACAGGAAGATGCTGTAAAAACCACAGTAAATGTCACAATTTTACCATAAAATGTCATTGCAGTGTCGTCAAGCAAGTATTTATTTATATTTCAATAAAAAATGGCTTTAAGGTTTAATAATATATCTGTTGTATTATTAGATAATATTTAAGTTTAAAAATATGCGATTGCATATAAGACTGCATTTTTATGGTAAAATTCAGGCAACTGAGCAGGTAGGTTTTACTGTGTATTACTGTAAATGGCAAAGTGCTACCAGTTTTTTACAGTAAAAAAACATTTTTTGTCAGAATGTTATAAACAAAAAAAAACAATGGTACTGTTTTTTTTCCATTTACTGTAAAACGGTGTAAAAACCACAGTAAATTTCACAATTTTACCGTAAAATGTATTGTCATTTTTACAGTGTACAATGCATTATTAAATAATATTTAAGTAAAAAAAATATGCAATTGCATGTATTTTTTTCTGTCGCAATAATTTTACCGTAAAATGTACGGTGGTATTAACACTATATTACTGTAAATGAAAAAACAGTTGTGCAGTTTTTTACGGTATAAAATTGCCAGAATTGGTCAATTGCCAGAATTTTACTGTAAAATGTATGTTTTTGTTTTTTAACTGTAAATAGAAAACTACTTTTGGTAAAATTCATTTTTTTTACCCTAAAAGGGACAAGCGGTAGAAAATGGATGGATAAATGACTAACTGTAGACTTTACGGTGTATTACTGTAAATGACAAAACTATACCCGTTTTTACAGTAAAAAATTTGACAGAATTTTATCATCAAAAAAACAATAGTACTGTTTAATTAAATTTACATTAAAATGCTGTAAAAAACAGTAAATTACCCTAAAAACAACTGTAGATTTTACGGTGTACTACTCTAAATGACAAAACGGTGGTTTTTAAGGTAAAGTTAAAGTGGCAATTATTGTCACACACATAGCATATTACTGTAAATGGAAAAAACTGGCGGGTCAATTGCCAGAATTTTACTGTAAAACGTAATTATTTTAAACTTTAAATAGAAAAAAATATTTTACGGTGTATTACTGTTAATGACAAAAAAGCTACCCATTTTTACAGTAAAAAAAATATTTTTTGCCAGAATTTTACAGTCAAAAAGTAGAAAAAAAAAAATATATACATATATATATATATATATATATATATATATATATATATATATATATATATATATATATATATATATATATATATATATATATATATATATATATATATATATATCCACACAAATATTTATGTTGCATTACTAGATAATCTAAAGTTAAAAATAATTTTTACTCTAAATTTGACGGTGGTTTTTACAGCATATTACTGTTAATGGAAAAAAATTGTGTGTCAATTGCCAGAATTTTACTGTAAAATGTATTTTCCTTTTCTTTACCTTAAATAGAAAATCTTTTACGGTGTATTAATGTTAATGACAAAAATGCCACCCATTTTTACAGTAAAAAAATATTTTTTTGCCGGAATTTTACTGTCAAAAAATATAATATATAAATATATATACAAATATTTCTGTTGCATTACTAGATAATCTAAAGTTAAAAAGAATATTTTACTGTAAATTTTACGGTGGTTTTTAAGTTAAAGTTAAAGTGCCAATGATTGTCACACACAAAATATTACTGTAAATGGAAAAAACTGGCGGGTCAATTGCCAGAATTTTACTGTAAAACGTAATTATTTTTTTTCTTTAAATATAATTTTTTTTGCGGTGTATTACTGTAATGACAAAAACGCAACCCGTTTTTACAGTAAAAAAAATATTTTTTGCCAGAATTTTACAGTAAAAAAATATAACAAGATTATCTAGTAATGCAACATAAATATTTGTATATATATATATATATATATATATATATATATATATATATATATATATATATATATATATATATATATATATATATATATATATATATATATATATATATATATATACACACAAATATTTATGTTGCATTACTAGATAATCTAAAGTTAAAAAAAAATATTTTACTGTAAATTTTACTGTGGTTTTTACAGCATATTACTGTAAATGGAAAAAACTGGCGGGTCAATTGCCAGAATTTTACTGTAGACTGTAATTTTTTAACTGTAAATAGAAAACATTTTTTTACGGTGTATTACTGTTAATGACAAAAACGTTACCCGTTTTTACAGTTTAAAAATATTTTTTGCCAGAATTTTACAGTCAAAAAATATAATATATAATTATATATAAAATATTCCTGTTGCATTACTAGATAATATTTCAGTTCAAAAACATGCGATTGGAAATGTTGTTTTTCTATCAAAACGGAATAAAGGAATACATTTTGTAGAAAAAGATCAAGTACTTTATTGGCCACTTGAAAAGATGTGGCCTTGAGTTTGACACCTGTGAAATGAACCGTTGTTGTGTTTTATTAGATAGATGTAACACTAAAAATATAGACATGCTACATAACAAGTCCACATGTGACAGAAGCAGAATAAAATAAGTCCAATAAAAGACTCAAACACGATGAAATGATCCCAGCGAGCTTGTTTGTCAACGAGGAAGAAAAGAGAGCAGCACTTTCCAGACAAGACTTCAAAATCAATAATGTTTTACGCTCGCATCCTACCTCCTTGCCTCCTTCCATCCATCCTTGCGCCCCTCCCTCCTTCCCAACATGGCCTTCTTCTCTCCGGCCACCCTTCCTCCTCCACGAGGAAGCATCTCGCTCGTCCTTGTCCCAGTGGAACGCTTTCATCACACGGGCGATATTAGCGATACTGTCTCGGCCTGACTTTGTCCGCCGTGTCACATGACCACTTGACGCAACTTTAACTCTGCAACACCAAAGAGTCGGGTGTCAGGTGACTTGCACGTTTTGTTACTGCACAAGAAACGGTTGGAAGAAGTGGGCAATCATGCACACACACACAAACACACACACACACACACACACACACACACACACACACACACACACACACACACACACACACACACACACACACACAAACACACACACACACACACACACACACACACACACACACACACATTCTTGTATTTGTTACCTTCTTGAGACCTCCGAATGATGCCTACTTCTTTTGGACCACCCTTTCTAGATATATAAAGATTTGTATTTACAACATTAATAATATATACATACTATGCAAATATAAAAAAAGGTAGGCTTTTAGGTTATTTTTAATTTTATAATTGGTTTTTAATCATTATTTACTGCAAGTTATTACAGGATGTCTCTATATACATATTTAAAAAAATTTTTTTTAATAAATTTTGGCCAAAGGGGTCACATTTCAATTTCTTACACACACTTGTTATTTCATATGTTGGCCAGAGAGGGAGCACTTTTAAAACAGACACACAGTCAATTTAAAAAATCCCTCATTTTGATAGATTTCACCACCAGGGGTGCTTATGAGACATTCTCTATTAGATGCAATGGTTTTCTGTATTGGGACCATGATTTATGTCCTAACTTGTTCACACCTCCTCATATGGAAGCTACTTTTCCTTGTTGATGTCTCAAGAAGGGTAGACATACAAAAACCCCCCCACACACACATTCATGTATTTGTTACCTTCTTGAGACCTCTGAAAAATGCCTAACTCTTTAGGACCACCCTTTCTAGATATATAAAGATTTGTATTTACAACATTAATAATGTATACATATTATGCAAATATAAAAAAGGAAAGCTTTTAGTTAATTTTTTCTTTTTTGAATTTTTTGTTTGTATTTGGTTTTTAATATTGATTATTTACTTTGTTATTACAGTATGTCTCTATATACATATTTTATGGTTTTTGTTCATTTTGGGCAAAGGGGGCGCATTTCAATTTCTTACACACACTTGTTATTACATATGTTGGCCAGAGGGGGAGCACTTAACATTTTCACACACACTTGTTATGTCATATGTTGACCAGAGGGGGAGCACTTTTAAAACTGACACACAGTCAATTTGAAAAATCCCTCCTTTTTGGGACCACCCTCATTTTGATCAATTTCACCACCAGGGGTGCTAATGAGACATTCTCTATTAGATGCAATGCTTTTCTGTACTGGGACCATGATTTATGTCATCACTTGTTCACACCTCCTCATATGGAAGAAGAAGGGTAGAAATACAAGAACACACACACACACACACTCACACACACACACACACACACTCAACGTAGCCGAGTCATAGAATGACCGTAAGGCGATAGCTTCTCCTCAAAGGTCTTTAATGGAGTCGGGCATAGAGTAGGGCCGGGTGATAAAACGATGGCCATAGATCAGGGGTCACCAACGCGGTGCCCGCGGGCACCAGGTAGCCCGTAAGGACCAGATGAGTAGCCCGCTGGCCTGTTCTAAAAATAGCTCAAATAGCAGCACTTACCAGTGAGCTGCCTCTATTTTTTAAATTGTATTTATTTACTAGCAAGCTGGTCTCGCTTTGCCCGACATTTTTAATTCTAAGAGAGACAAAACTCAAATAGAATTTGAAAATCCAAGAAAATATTTTAAAGACTTGGTCTTCACTTGTTTAAATAAATTCATGAATTTTTTTTACTTTGCTTCTTATAACTTTCAGAAAGACAATTTTAGAGAAAAAATACAACCTTAAAAATGATTTTAGGATTTTTAAACACATATACCTTTTTACCTTTTAAATTCCTTCCTCTTCTTTCCTGACAATTTAAATCAATGTTCAAGTAAATTTATTTTTTTCATTGTAAAGAATAATAAATACATTTTAATTAATTCTTCATTTTAGCTTCTGTTTTTTCAACAAAGAATATTTGTGAAATATTTCTTCAAACTTATTATGATTAAAATTAAAAGAAATTATTCTGGCAAATCTAGAAAATCTGTAGAATCAAATTTAAATCTTATTTCAAAGTCTTTTGAATTTTTTTTTTTAATTTTTGTTCTGGAAAATCTAGAAGAAATAATGATTTGTCTTTGTTAGAAATATAGCTTGGTCCAATTTGTTATATATTCTAACAAAGTGTAGATTGGATTTTAACCTATTTAAAACATGTCATCAAAATTCTAAAATTAATCTTAATCAGGAAAAATTACTAATGATGTTCCATAAATTATTTTTTAAATTTTTTCAAAAAGATTAAAATTAGCTAGTTTTTCTCTTCTTTTTTTCAGTTGAATTTTGAATTTTAAAGAGTCGAAATTGAAGATAAACTATGCTTCAAAATTTAATTGTCATTTTTTTCGTGTTTTCTCCTCTTTTAAACCGTTCAATTAAGTGTGAATATCATTAATTATTAATAATAACATAGAGTTAAAGGTAAATTGAGCAAATTGGCTATTTCTGTCAATTTATTTAAGTGTGTATCAAACTGGTAGCCCTTCACATTAATCACTACCCAAGAAGTAGCTCTTGCTTTCAAAAAGGTTGGTGACCCCTGCCATAGACACATACTCATTATCAATGAAAAATGCGTTCGATAGAACTTTTTTTTTCCTTTTTCTTTAATGTCAGAAGAAACCGGAAGCTGAAAAGCAAGGCTGGTTGCATGGACAAAGGCACTCGCTCTGAGGTAACCGAGCAACGCAGGAAGTGATCAGCCAATCAGGTAACAGTATCATCTATCAAGTTTGGTTGTCCGGCGCTTGATTCTTTGCACAGTTTGAGAAGAGAAAGTAAAAATTAAGAAATTGTGGATTAAAGAGGAAAAGTCATGTGGACAGCACGGCAGTTTTTTTTTCCAAGTCCCCACCAAGACCGCTAATACCATACCACCTTAGCCGCGCTCACCCTTTAGAGCACAGCTGTAACTTCCTGGCACTAAACCTGCAGAAAATAGTTCTTCTCAGTTTTCTCTTTGTTTACATTTACACACTTAGCGCAATTTTCTTCCACTTTATGAAGCATTTCTTACATATTTTTGCACCTTCATTTTAAGATCTTATTATTAAGTGTTCAACGTGATTTTACAAATTTGTTTACATTTAGTGTTTTCCATGCTTGTGTTGACGTTTCCTTTCCTTTCCGCCTTAACAAATGATTATAATCAGAGGAAAGTTGCAGTTTAAATCAAAATGTTTACATTTCATGTATTTTTTCCCTGGTACTTGTTCTTCATAGATCATAAAATATGTCAATAATCATTAGGGATGTCCGATAATGGCTTTTTGCCGATATCCGATATTGTCCAACTCTTTAATTACCGATACCGATATCAACCGATACCGATATCAACCGATATATACAGTCGTGGAATTAACACATTATTATGTCTAATTTGGACAACCAGGTATGGTGAAGATAAGGTACTTTAAAAAAATAAAATAAAAATAAAATAAGATAAATAAATTAAAAACATTTTCTTGAATAAAAAAGAAAGTAAAACAATATAAAAACAGTTACATAGAAACTAGTAATTAATGAAAATGAGTAACATTAACTGTTAAAGGTTAGTACTATTAGTGGAGCAGCAGCACGCACAATCATGTGTGCTTACGGACTGTATCCCTTGCAGACTGTATTGATATATATTGATATATAATGTAGGAAGCAGAATATTAATAACAGAAAGAAACAACCCTTTTGTGTGAAAGAGGAGGGAGGTTTTTTGGGTTGGTGCATTAATTGTAAGTGTATCTTGTGTTTTTTTATGTTGATTTAATTAAAAAAAAACAAAAAACAAAAAAAAACTATACCGATAATAAAAAACCGATACCAATAATTTCCGATATTACATTTTAACGCATTTATCGGCCATCCGATAAATGACATCCCTAATAATCATCGATATCGACCGATGTAAAACTCTTATATTTTAGTTTTCCGCCCTATCACCCAGCTCTATAGAATGAAGTCTCCAGCATCGATGGGAACCGGAATTGACATTCCGATCTTGTGAAAATCGTACATTTTTTCTACTTTCGGTTCCTGGTTTCCATGCCCAGTCAGCCCACCGGGATGAATAAAATAACAAAGGAGAAGCCGTGGGAAGTGTGTTTTAGCTGAGCTTCAGTAAAGAATACCAAAAATGGTGTATTACTTTAAATGGCATAACAATTCCACATATTTTTACAGTACAAAATACATTTTTGCCAGAATTTTATCGTCATAAAGCAATGGTACTGTTTATTTTTTTTACAGGAAGATGCTGGAAAACCCCCCAGTAAATTTCACAATTTTACTATAAAGTGTATTGTCATTTTTACAGTGTAGTCAAGCAAGTATTTATTAGTATTTTAATAAAAAAAAAATGGCTTGAAAATTTAATAATATCTTTGTTGTATTATTAGATAATATTTCAGTTTGAAAATATGCGCTTGCATAGAAGACTGCTTTTTTACAGTAAAATTCTGGCAACTGAGCTGCCAGTTTCTTACCCTAAATACTGTAGATTTTACGGTGTCTTACTCTAAATGGCAAAGCGCTACCAGTTTTTTACAGTAAAAAAATATTTTTTGCCAGAATTCTATCGTCAAAAAAAACAATAGTACTGGTTTTTTTTTCATTTACAGTAAAATGCTGTGAAAAGAACAGTAAATTTCACAATTTTACCGTCAAATCTATTGTCATTTTTACAGTGTACAATGCATTATTAAATAATATTTACGTAAACAAAATATGCGATTGCATGTATTTTTTTCTGTCGCAATAATTTTACCGTAAAATTGACGGTAGTTTTAACACGATATTACTGTAAATAAAAAAAAAAACAGTTCTGCAGTTTTTTACATTAAAAAAGGTCAATTGCCAGAATTTTACTGTACAATTTATGGGTTTTTAAAATTTTCTTTTACTGTAAATATAAAACTACTTTTTTATGGTAAAATTCTGGCAACTAAATTGCCAGTTTTTTACCCTAAAAGGGACAAGCGGTAGGAAATGGATGGATAGATGGCTAACTGTATGCTTTATGGTGCATTAATGTAAATGACAAAACTGTACACATTTTTTAAATTAAAAAAAACAACCAAATTGCCAAAATGTTATCATCAAAAAACAATGTTAATGTTTGATTTCATTACAGTAAAAACTCTATAGCATGGAGTCTACAGCATTGATGGGAAACGGAATTAACATTCCGATCTTCCCAGAATCGTAAATTTTTTCTAATTTCGGCGATGCAGCTAATGGGAGCAATCGATTCTACCGCTAAATCATTTGAAAAATGCATTCAAAAAATGTCAACAAAACCTAATTTATGTTCCGTAACCTGTGTAATAACCAAACTGTAGCGACATAGTTATTGAAAGAGTGAACACTGAGGAACTATTTTCTAGGGTTGTTGCGGTGTTAGCCATAAAAGCTAGCTACAGCAAGAAATAAGCTAGCTTCTACGTCAGCACGAAATGCGTTTGGGTTTGTAATACACAACACAATGCGATAGGACACCAATCTGTACTGACTGAAAAACATGAGCAATCATATTACAGTATCTGTAAAGTATTATTTCATGTTTTGTTTGTACACAGCTAGCCAGACAGCGTACGTACTGTAGTTGTACTAACACGCATGACGTGGTGCATGTATCGTGATTAATATTAAAGTTTGGCTCACTCGATGGACCGTTGTGCATTTAGTCCACCTGGCCAGGGACGGTTTTTTTTCCCGGTTTATTTGGGTAAGTGCTCCATTTATGTCGAAATAGCTTGGCTCCAAAGTCCACATTTATAGCGTCAAAGTCGCTTTCGCCTCTGCATATAAAATGTTGATGTAAGGTTTTGAAGCTGTTTTAGAGGACTTTGAAGGCTACAACAATGACTCTAATTAACCGCATCTTTCAAGCGTTTTTTATCATCTTTAAAATCCTAAAAAATTTCAAAAGGAGTCTGATCTTGTCTCTAATGATTGTGAACGATAGGCAACATTCCAAACAAGTGGAGTTCCCTTTTAACGATATTAACACAATGTTTAACTAGTTCCAGTTGTTTGAGGAAAACAAAAGCAAAAACTATTATCTACTACTCCAGTGTTTCCCACACATTCATTTATTTGTGGCAGCCCGCCACAAAATAATTAAGGCTGCCACAAATAGATTTTTTAAATGTTTTAAAAAAAATTTTTGTCCTGTCCAGCTTCTCAGGCAAATCATATTGTTGATGTAGATGCCCGTATCGGCTGTTCAGGTTTACTTTACAAAAGAGAAGTGTAGGATACTTCTCTTGTTGCCTTATTTGTATTTGACCACTACTGTTTTCTGTTTATTTGTTACTGACTGTGGCAGGACACCTCTGCCTCTGTTTCACTTTATGTTGCTGGTAAATAATATGCTTGTAGTAGTAGGCTAAAGTTAAATTATTTAGTATGCACTAATTAAAGGGGCAGAGCTTTAAGAGACATTTTAGCTTTTATATTTTTATAAGATATATTTTATGTAAGAACCACAATTAATAAATATATTTCAGTGAATAACTTATTGTTCAAATCTGTATATAAATATGTACATAAAGTGTTGTAATTATATTGTAAAATGGATGGATGGACGTTTAAAACAAAACTGTTATTATTAATAAGTAAGTATACATTTTTTGAACCTTTTTAGAGAAATTCATATCATTGTAGTAAATTATCCAAATTACTTGATGTCATGGTGACCACGCCCATAGCCACGCCCCCACCGCCACAGGTATCTTGGCAGTTTATGGGAAACACTGCCCAGACTTTATAAACAATGAAAAAGACAAAAGATTTTGTGATAGTAAAAATATCGAAACAATCATTGTAGTATCGACTATGTACGGCTCTTGTAATTGGTGTTGGACGATGTCTGTGTAGATCCACCAATGGTTTGGTTTGTTTACATTCAGAAGCGCTAGCTTGCTGTTAGCGGTTAGCTACTGTATCCTTCCAGGGTGTGTAGTGAAGCATGTTTAGCTATTCCTGGTCCTCCACGGATGATACTTGTAAGAAACTTAGCTTTTTTGTCGCCATTGCGGCGAGGATTAGTGATTTAGAAGTAGCTAAAACACTGCAGACTGCGGATGGACCTTAGCCGTTAGCCATGAGCTAGCAAACAACTAACAAGAGCAAAAGCTAAGCACCTCGGCGTTTCAGTGTTTATAGCTTCAACTTTATCGTTAGTTTTTAAGCCAAAACGCGTCCATTTCCCCTTTTCTCTCTCCACACTGTTTCTGCTTGCAAGTACTTTGTGCGTATGCGTCGCCTAACAAGCGCCTCTGCTCTTTTTTTCCAGCAATGTCACGACGTGACAAAATAGTACCGGTATTTTTCAGAAGCAGGATAGTACCGTTTTTTTATTCATTAGTATTGCGGTACTAGTACCGTACAAACTTAGAGTCAGGCCCGGCCCTAACCAATCTGGCGCCCTAGGCAAGATTTTAGGAGGGCCCCCCCCCCCCACATCGGCAGTGAAGTGTATATACTCACAAAAAAACCGAATAGCTTTGTCTTTGACCTTTTTTTTTACTTAAAGAAAGCAAATTAACAATCAGAATAGTTAACAAGATAAAAAAAAACATGAATAAATAAATGAATACAAAAAATAAAAGATGAATATCTAACAATCAATTTATTGTCATCATTACAGTGAAATGCTGAATAGCAGAATGCAAAGTAACAGTATGATATATTATATGAGAATGTTATGTTATGATTATCTTTAACCGAATCACAGCAGTGCTCAAATTAAAAAACAGCCTTCCCTCTCATGTGATATTGCTTAATTAACATTAATGATGTGCTCTTTAACAACTAGGCTTACAACTATACCTAATATATAAAGGGGTGGAAAAGTGACTATTACCTGCAGGGCAAACATTAGCTAACCAGAAGGCAATGACAATGTCAACAAAAAACACCTGCTTAAAAGATCTAATACAAATGTCCCTGAGGAATGTAAGGTGGGAGTACTGTAATTACCTAACGTCACATTATTATTTTCCATAACAATTTAGCCCCCTCCACAATATTAACCCGACGTTAAAACAGAACTAGCTATTTATTGATTGGCAATTGCCGAATCATGTGACATCAGCTTAATGCTAAAAAGCCAGGTTACTATCACATTCTGTAACAGACAAATAATTTCATGTAGGCTAACGTTACCTACCTGCTACCTCTGTCTTTTTCTCGTTTCTCCTCTTCCTTTCTCTTTTTTCTTCCCTGGGCACCTGACAGTTTTGGCCGTTTTGACATCTTGTGTTGATTTTTTGATGTGGTGACGTCCAAAAAGCGCACCGTGCAGGGGGGGGGTGGGGGGGGGGGTGGGGGGGTTGGGCTTTACTTTGCATTTAAATAAACGTGGGATTATTTTTTGTATTTAGAAATAATAGTACCAACTTTTTTTTTTTTTCTCCAACATTTGTGGCACTGGCGTGGCGCCCCCTGATGGACGGCGCCCTTAGCATTTGCCTATACGGCCTATGCCACGGGCCGGCCCTGCTTAGAGTACACCTTTGTGTTTACATGTTGATGACTTTACCTTCCATTTATTTAGAAAATAAAGAAAT